>NC_056725.1:1235462859-1235827859 GCF_019279795.1 Protopterus annectens
TTATGAGCTACATTCTCTTCAACGAAGTTGGTGAAGGTTTGAGTGCTTTGGTGCCATATCTGTTCACTGAAGGAGGTTTAACCTGAATAAACAACATTTCATACACCACAGATCTCCTGCAAAAAACAAAACACTGTTTTGTACAAGGACAGGTCTGCCACATCAAACAAACCAGCTGTAATCTTCCAGGAGTTTGAAACTCATCAACCCAGACAGGCTTGCCATTTCGAAGACCCTCTCAACTAAGAAATGTGAATGTACTTCTCAGTTTTTCACAGCTGAGCTTATCTGCATTAGGTCAGGTGTTATGCTAAAGTTCTCTCTTGGGAGGGTAGTAGGCTGGCTGATGCTTCCATCAGCTGAATTCATTTCTATACGGACCAAGCAATCACTGTTCTTGATCACTGCCCTACCAGGCTTGCAATTTCACATCTGGATGTACTGGGCCTGGCTCTGTTTACAATCACCATGCCCTCTCTTGAACTGGGTTCATTTTCAATGCCTTTGAATGCAAGCCTTATTGATCCCCCTCCTCTTTAATTAGCTCCCACTGGAAACAGATAAATAAGACAATTACCATCACAACTCAAAAGCCTGTCCTTCATTAACAGTTCTTGCGAAGATAAGTCATGTGTAACTCGATTCCTAACTTAAGGAACATGATTCAAATTACACATTCAGTCCCACCAAAGTAAAGAACAGTTGTGAAAAATCTTATCATAACCATGGATGTCGTTCTCTTCCATGTTGCAGTATTCTTACTGTGGGATTTTCCACCTCAGATGACCCGATGTCGGCTTCTATACAAAAGTTTAAGCCTGGTTGCTGTAGTTGCGTGGGACATCACATGTAGGGCCATAAACCAGGAGCCTTAAATGTGATGTCTGCACGCACAGATTTCGGAACTTGAAGGCCGAACAGACAGAGTTAAGAGAGTAATAAGTGATCGTCAGCTAGAAGAGACAAGTGTCATATGCTGGCTAGTTGCTCTAGGTTAAGGGTAGAGGTTCCTAGAAGCTAGGAGCTAGGTTAGTAGTCCAATGTAATGCAGGGGGAAGGTGGGAGGGATGGAATACTGCAACATGAATGAGAAGGACATATGGTTATGGTAAGATTTTACACAACTATTATATGTTCTTCTATTCCTATGCTGCAGTATTCTTACTGTGGGAGACTACCACAGCTAGTTAGAGGTAGGGGTGGTGGTGGTACAGGTGGAAGATTCCAGAAACCCATGCAGGATTGTCTTAGCAAAGCCTGTCTTGGCTCTGGAGACTTGATCTAGTTTGTAGTGTTTGGTGAACGTGTGGTTAGTGGACCAGGTGGTGGCTTCTAAAATGGAAGCTGTGTCCATGCCTTTGAGGAAGGCTTTAGAAGTAGCCATACCTCTAGTGGAATGAGCTCTCAACCCCTGGGGAAAAGGTTTGCCATGGTTAGAGTAGCAGAAATAAATGAATTTTCTGATCCATCCTGAAATAGTTTGCTTGGAAACTGCCTTGCCCATAGCCCTGGGGTGTTGGAGACAAAAAGTTGTTCACATTTTCTGAAGAGTTTAGTTTTGTCTAAATAGAATCAAAGTTGTCTGTGCACATCCAGGGAATGGAGAATCCTCTCACTCTTGTTAGCTGGAGAGGGGAAGAACATAGGCAGGTGAATAGATTGATTTAAGGACAGCTCATTTACCACTTTAGGCATAAAGGAAGGTTTAGTGCTTAAGGTCACCCTGTCCTTGTGGAATACAGTGTAGGGGCCAGGCCATTAATGCCTGTAACTGTGACACCCTCCTAGCAGAAATGATGGTGACCAACAGTACAGTTTTCCATGTACAGAGTTGTAGAGTAGCATTGTTAGCCACTTCAAAGGGGCTAAGCGTTAGGTTCTCCAGGACAAAGTTTAGATCCCAGGGTGGTGGGATGGGTTTTCTAGGTGGTCTGATGTGTAAGACCCCTTTCAGGAAAAGTTTAACATCTAGCCTAGATAGTAAAGGGGGGTCTAGAGGCAGGCAGGCAGATATGGCTGAAAGATGTACTTTCACTGAGGAGTAAGAAAGGCCATCTTTAATGAGTTCACACACATATATAAGGACTAGGGGAGAGTCAGTCTAACTGGGGTCCCTGTCTTTACTTAGACACCATTTTGAGCATCTCTCCCATTTTGATAAGTATGATTTTCTAGTAGCAGGTTTTCTGGCCTCCCTCAGGACTGTAAGCACATTCTCTGAATAGTGGTCACCCAGAGTGTTAGTGCTAACATCTGTAGGATAGGATGGATTAGGGTTCCCTTTTGTTGTGTGAGAAGGTCCACCTTGTGGGGTAACTCGTGGTGATTGCCCTTGAATAGTGAGTGAAGTAGGGGGAACCAGTGCTGCCTTGGCCAATAGGGGGTCACCAACAAGATTTTTGGTTTGTCCTTCCTGATTTTCACTAGGACCTTTTGAATTAGAGGGAAGGGGGGAAAGGCATAAAGGAACAGTCCCTTCCAATGAATGCTGAAGGCATCTACTCTCCAGGCTATTGGGGAGTGATCCTTGGCGCAAAAATTGGTCAATTGCCTGTTCTGGGAGGAAGCAAACAGATCCACTTGAGGACTTCCCCACCAGTGGTCAATGTCTAGAAAGCTTTCCCTGTTCAGCATTCACTCATGCTGTAGAGAAGACGTTCTGCTTAGGAGATCTGTACATTTGTTGTCCTGAGAGGATATGTATGAGGCTTGCAGGGACAGGTTGTACCTGGAGGCGATTTCCCATACTTGTAGGGTTATTCTGCAAAGGAGATATGCTTTGGTTCTTCCTTGTTTGTTCATGTACCATATGACTGTGGTATTGTCTGTGAACAGCAGTCATCTCACTGACATGTTTCTTTTGAAGGGCAGGACTCATTTTTCCTGAACTCTGAAGTCCTTACAGGTGGCACCCCACCCTAGGTCAGAAGCATCTGTGAAAATGAACTGGTTTGGGGAGGGAATTTGCAGAGGCATTTCCAGGTTGAGCCGGATTTGTTGAATCCACCACCTTAGCTCTGATTTGAGGCAGGGCAAAAAGGGGATTTGCTTCTCTAAAGAGCGTCAGTGATGTGACCACAGGTTCTTGAGGTACCATTGGAACTTCCTCATATGCATTCTTGCCAAGGGAAGCATGGGAATGGTGACTGCCATAAGGCCCAGGAGTTGCAGGAATTGTCTGGCAGAAATCTGGGATTCCAGTAAGAGGTTTTGAAAGTGAGTGTAGAGGGAGTGGACCTTCTCCTGTAGGAGACAAGCCCGCATTAAACCTGTCCTGATCCTGCAGCCCAGAAAAATTTTGTCTTGCTGAGGGAGCAAGGAGGATTTGTTGAAATTGAGGGTGAAGCCCGGGTTTTGAAGAAGGATGGTGATGAACCTGAGGTGGTCTCTGAGACAAGATTCTGTCTCTGCTATAAGGTGAATGTCACCTAGGTAGGGGTAGAGTTGTATAACTTGGGTCCTGCAGTAAGCAACTGGGGCTAGGCATTTTGTTTACACTCTGGGTGCTATACACAAACCAAAGGGGAAGGCTGTAAACTGAAAGTGAGACCAGGTTCCACAGAAACATAGACATTTTCTGTTGGATGGTTTTATGGGGATATGGAGGTAAGCCTCCTTTAAACCCAGAGGGGCCATGAAGGCCTGGTCTGGGATAAGAGGGAGTAGGGTTGGGAGGGAGAGCATTTTGAAGGAAGCCACTTCTAGAAAAAGGTTCAGGAAGGATAGATCCAGTATAGGTCTCCAAGGACCATCTTTTTTGGGGACCAGAAAGAGTCTTGAGTAAAATCCTTTTCCTTCCTGTCTGGGAGGAACAGGTTCTACTGTTCCTAGTTTTTGGAGGTCTTGAAGAATTTGTGGCAGAAGGTGGATTAGGTTTTTTTTCAGGGAAAAGGAATGGGTCTTGGGATGGACTCTTCCCTCCAGGAAAGGAAGTATCCGTTTTTGATTATACTCTGTATCCATTGGTCTGAAATGATGGTTTTCCAGATGGGTAAACAGTGAGATAGACGGGCTGACACAGGCAGATGGGGAAGGCAGTCATGCATTGTTGGGTGCATTTCTATCCTGAAAGGACCGTCTAGGACTTGTCTGAGAGGGGGCAGGTCTGGAGAATGTTTACCTTCTGGTACCTCCTGTGCCTGGAGGATGAAGGGGTAGCAGAGGAAGGAGTTCTGACAAATGAGGTTTTCGCAGGGTAGTTCCTGTAATACTTTGGAATAGGAGACACAAGCGGATGCTTGATGTCCTGCAGTTCCTTGCTTTTCTCCTGCAGATTTTTAAAAAGCTCTGCAGACTATTTTCCAAACAAAAGGTTATAGTCTAAGGGGGCATCCATAACCTTAGTTTTAAAGTCTTTAGGCAGAGCTTGTAGGCGCAGCCAGGAGCATCTGCGGAGGATAGAAGCAGAAGCTGCTGACCTAGCAGAGGCTTCTGCAGCATCATAACTGCACCTAATTAAATGTCTGGCTACCGGTGAAGCCAGAGACAATTTAGATGTCATGCCTGCTTTGGTAGGGCAGTCTAATGGGTAGTGTCCCATTTAAAGGACTCTTTCATCTTAGTTATCATTTCACCAAAGGTAATACCCTCTGTAATGCCAGGAGGTTACAGAGACAAGGTCCAGTGCATATTTTACCATGTGTGTCTGGTAATTTAATGGAAGGCCATGGTGGAAGAGGTATACACTTTTTTACCAATCATGTTCATGGTTTTGCTGTCTTTATCAGTAGGTTAAAGAGATGCAGAGGGAATTTGTCTGGATTGCTTATCTGGAGAGACAGCAATGACTGCAGGGTCTGCCAAGGGGGGTTTAACTAAGAGTTTTTGCTCATCAGGATCCTTATAAAACCTGTCTGGTCTTTTAGGTGCAGGTGGTTGAGAGTCTGGGTTTTTGGATGCAGAGGTAAAAGCATCCAGACAGCCAGGTAAGACTGGGGAGATGGCTGATGGGGAGGGATACTCCACTTGAAGGAGTTTAAAATACCTCCTCTGGGTGTCAGTCATCTGGGTAGTGTCCCATTTAAAGGACTCTTTCATCTTAGTTATCATTTCACCAAAGGTAATACCCTCTGGTGGAGAGTCCCCTTCAACAGATTCCTCAACTGGTGAATAATATTCTAAAGGAGAGGCACTCTGGGAAGCATAAGAAATGAACTCTTCAGAGGAAGAGTAGTAAGGATCTAATCCCTCCTCTCCTTCTTGGGTAGTCTACAAGGGGAAAGAAATGGCAGAGGCAGGCCTTGGGCTGAGTACAGGTTTAGTGATGGGAGTACAGCATGTAGGCCTAAGGGCCATAAAGGCCTGCATCAGATAGTTAGTGAAGGATTGCCAGTCGGGCTCCTTCAGGGGTATGAGTCAGATATTTAGTTTTCTATTTACGTTTAGTAGGCATAGGTTTGGGAGAAGGCCTAGGGTTCAGAAGCTTGAGTTTCAGGAATAGAAGTATCCCTAAGGCCGACCGACCGTTTCTGGTTCCCCCTCAACGTTGGTAGTAACTGATGTCTGGGATATCTCCGTGGACGTGCAGGCCATAAGTTCTGAAGCGGCTTCCTCAGTGGGAGCCGTCAAAGTAGTCGGTTCTGTCATCAAACTTCCCTCAACTCCTACATCAGAAGCTGGTGGGACGTCCGATGGTGGAGAGGCAAAGTACAGTTGTGTACACTTACCATAAATGTAGATGTTCGAGTGTATTCACTGTTGCAGTCATTACACTTGGGTTATCCTGCTGGCAGGCTACCCTCAGTTGGCCTGAATTCCAAAGTCTAGGTCCGGCGTCGGTTGCTGGTGCCTCTTCCCTGACGTCAGTGCACAAGGGGTATAAAAGATGCAGCCGACGCCATTTTCTTCAGTTTTTCTTGCCCCAGATGGTAGGTGCCCCCAAAAAGGTAGGCTAAAAATATGCCAATAAAACATGCATGCACCAAAAAATATAATACCTTCATCTACAAGCAAATACACCACATAGGTTGTAAAGATTAGAGAAGTGTAGATAAGTTCCAGCAAAGAGATGGGGGATGGTGGGAGGGTAACCTGGACTGCAACAGTGAATACACTCCAACATCTACATTTATGTTAAGTGTACACAACTGTACTATGTTCTTCGTGTTTCACTGCTGCAGTCATTACACTTGGGCTGAATCCCAAAGCTATGGTTGGGAGGCTGGAGCTAAATAGCATTAGGAGCGGCTATGAGGCCTTGCAGAACTGCAGTGGCAAAGCCTGCCCTGGATTTAGAGTAGAGTAGTAAATGATAGTGCTTTGTAAAGGGGTGCACTGAACTCCAGGTAGCAGCCTCTAAAATGTCTTTGGTTGGTACTCCCGAGGAAGGCTGATGAAGTGGCTGCTGCTCTGGTTGAATGTGGCCTAATGCCCTTAGGCACTGGCTTGCCATGTTGTGAATAGCAGAAACGAATGCAGTGGCCTACCCACTTAGAAATAGTCTGCTTTGAGAAAGCCTTTCCTTGTGATCCTGCAGCATAAGTCACTAGTAGTTGCTCAGTCTTTCTGAAAGCCTTGGTTCTGTTCAAGTAGAAGCGTAGCTATCTGTGTATGTCCAAATAATGCAGAATTCTCTCCCCCTTATTCTGTGGGTTTGGATAAAAAGTAGGCAGATGAATAGTTTGGTTAAGGGCCACAATGGACACTACCTTAGGCATAAATGTCAGGTTTGTCCTCAGAGAAACCCTGACTGGATAAAAAATGATAAAAGGTTCCACAGCCATGAGTGCCTGCAGCTCTGAGACTCGTCTTGCAGAGGTTATTGCTAGAAGCAGAGCTGTTTTCCAAGATAAGAACTTTATATCAGCTGTAGCGGCTGGCTCAAAAGGAGGCAGAGTGAGTTTTTACAAAACATAATTAAGGTCCCATGCAGGTATTGGTGATCTCCTTGGAGGCCTTAAGTTTTTGACTCCTCTGAGGTACTGCCTTAACAAAGGGTGTGAAAAAAATGGTGGCTCTGTATTGTAATGAGCCGAAATGGCAGAGGCATGAATTTTAATTGATGAAAAGGATAGGCCTTTGTCCAGCATCTCAGTTAAGTATTGCAAAATCTGAGGAATATTAGGTACTGCTGTGTCAATTCCTTGTGCCTGGTTCCAGGCACAGAATCTCTTCCATTTACCAGCATAGGATTTTCTAGTACTAGGCCTCCTGGCCTCCAAAATGACATCCATCACCGCTTTAGTGAGAGGTGTGTTTTGTATGACTACATTATCCGCCATGCTGCCAGATATAAGGTCTTGAGTTGGCTGTGCAGGATCTGATTGTTTTGTTGGGACAGTAGGTGAGGTATTTGAGGTAAGGTCCAGGCTGGGCATTGAGACAAGTTCCTTAGGATTGGATACCAGTACTGGCGGGGCCAGTCTGGGGCAATCAGTATCATTTTTGGCTTCTCTTGTCTGACCTTTAGGAGTACCTTGGGGAGGAGAGGCAGAGGAGGAAAGGCATATACTGTTAAGTTTTTCCAGCTGAAAGATAGGGCATCCACTTTCCATGCTTGTCTGTGATAAGTCCTTGTGCAGAATCTCTTTAGCTGGCAGTTGTGAGAAGAGGCAAATACGTCCATGTCCGGGCATCCCCATTTCCTTGTTATCATGTTGAAGACTTGTGGATCCAATTTCCACTCGTGGGGATCCATGAGGTTTCTGCTTAGTTCGTCTGCCAGAGTATTTATTTTTCCTCATTTATTTTATAAGCTTGTTTTGGAAGTGTGTGTGTGTGTGTATATATATATATATATATATATATATATATATATATATATATATATATATGTGTGTGTGTGTGTGTGTGTGTATGGGTATTTGTGTGTGTGTATATATATATATATATATATATATATATATATATATATATATATATATGTGTGTGTGTGTGTGTGTATTTTAAACAAATATGCTGTTTTAGAAAAGTGAAGAATATATTCATATGTTTTTTATGTATTTGTAATACTCTTCTTTTTTTATATATTAGTAAATATATTTATTATATATTTTTATTCTGATGGTTTCCTTAAGACTTGATTGTTAGTTAGAGTGATAGGTGGGCTGAAGCATGTGACCTAATTGTATCTCCTATTTAAATATTGAATGAATGTAGTTAATTTGTACTGATGAAGGGTGTAGACCCGAAAGCTTTGCAATAAAGTGTTTGGTGTGTTACAAAGTTGTTGTTGGGCATTACTGAACAGTGACACCAGTGCTATTTAGTTATTTATTTTTCCTGGCAGGAATTGTGCCTGCAGATGTACTTGGTAAATCAATGATGTGTCCCACAAAGTCATGGCTAGTCTGCAGAGGGGGTAAGAATGAGTGCCTTCCTGCTTGTTTATATACCACATGACCGTGGTATTGTCTGTCTTTATCAGTAGTTGTCCCGGATGAAGTAGGTCCTTGAGGGCTGTCAGGGCATTCTGAACAGCTAGCATCTGTTTTTGATTTGATATGTAGATGCATTTGGTTGGCGGACCATGTGCTTGAATACATCTTCCTGCCATGTGTGCCCCCCAGGCATAACCTGATGCATCCATTGTCAATGTCTGCCTGGCTGGGGGCAAAGTGAATGGCTGTCCCTTGTTCTGGTGACAGGCCTTCGCCCACCATCGAAACTCCTGTTGCTGGCAGGGAATGAGAGTAATTATTGTTTCCAGGCTGTGGCAATGCTGAGTCCAAACACTTTTTAGGTACCATTGAAGTTTCCTCATATGCAGTCTTGCATATGGAATTAATACAATGCAGGATGCCATGAAGTCCAAAGCCTGCAGAATTTTTCTTGCGGTTAACTGGGCCTTTGTTGCCAACAGTTTGAAATAGGTAGTCAGTTGCCTTTGTTTGTCTGGCATGAGATGAGCCATCTGGGCAGTTGTATTTAAACTTGCACCCAGGAATATTATCTCTTGAGAGGGTACTAGTTTTGATTTTTGTTCGTTGACTGTGTACCCTAGGCATGATAGTAATCTCTTTACAAATGCCAGATGCTGTAGTAGAATGTCCTTGTTCTCTGCTTGTATGAGGCAGTCGTCCAAGTAAGGATATATTTGTATTCCTCTTTGTCTGCAAAATACAATTACTGGTGCCAGGCACTTTGTGAAGACCCTGGGCGCAGTAGAAAAGCCAAAGGGCAGTGCAGAGAATTGGTAGTGCATTGAGCCAGCTTTGAATTTGAGGTATCTTCTGCATGTTTGTCTGACTGGGACATGCAGGTATGCCTCTTTTAGATCTAAAGTCACAAGCCAAGCCTTCTTGCCCAGCCAGGGCAGAAGCTGCTGTAAGGTCAACATTTTGAATTTTGGTATATCCAGATATGTGTTTAGAATAGATAGGTCCAGTATTGGTCTCCAGGCTTTGTCCTTTCTGGGTACCAAGAACAGTCTTGAATAAAATCCTTGTCCCTGCTCTTGTTCTGGAACTTGCTGAATGGCCTTCATGTCCATTAGGGATGAGACTTGTTTTTGTGCCTCTGCCCATTGTTTTTTTTGGTAGGTCTGGCCAACCGTTTGCCCTTGGCAGGGTATGAAAGTGAAACTTGTAGCCCTGTGACACTATGTCTAAGACCCATTTGTCCTGGGTTATTATGTGCCAATTTTGAGAAAAAAGTGCTAGTTTTCCCCCTAAAGGTGCTGCCAGAAGATAAGTGTTTGACGCAGGCAGGGGGAAGTCATTGGGACTGTTTCCTGTAAGGCTGTGATTTGTCTTCTCCACTTTTGGAGGTAGAAGCACCCCATTGTTTAGACCTGTATGAACCTTGGGGCTGGGATCTGCCTCTTGGGCATCTGTATCTGCCCCTTTGTGGTCAGACTGACACTGGAAAGGACCAATTCTTTGTAGGCCAGTATCTGCTAAATCTTGGAGGCTGTACCTGTAAGAAATCCTTGACTGTTTGCATAGATTTAGCTTTGTCCTCCATTTTCTTTAACACCTCTTCTGCTTTAAGACCAAACAAAGTATCATGCTGTAATGGAGCATCTAATAATTTTGCTTTAACATGATCTGATAAATTTTGTCCCTTTAACCAAGCATGCCTCCTAATGACAAAACCCGTGACAGCGGCCCTGCAGGAGGCCTCCAAAGAATCAAAACCACATTGCAAAGTATGCTTTCCAGAAGAAATACAATTATTAACTTTTTCTGACAACGGTCTGGAGCAAGAAAAAAGGTTTCCCCAACGGGGTACTTAGCTTTTAATGAAGACTTCAGATCTAAAATTCGAACATGAAAATCTCAGGAGTCAGCCGATCGGCACTTGAGAACTGCTTCTGCTTCGGGCACCGCGCGGCAAGAAAGACTGAAGAAAATGGCGTTGGCTGCATCTTTTATACCCCTGGCGCACTGACGTCAGGGAAGAGGCGACAGCAACCGGCGGACCTAGACTTTGGAATTCAGGCCGACTGAGGGTAGCCTGCCAGCAGGATAACCCAAGTGTAATGACTGCAACAGTGAAACACGAAGAACATCGGGAGTAGGCCTGAAAACTTTGGCTTTTGTCCACGGTGGTTCAGTCGGAGTGGCTGATTTGGGGTCCAGTCTAAGCACAAGCTTTTTGAGATGTTGGTTCTCTAAATATAAATTTAGTGCAGCCAGATGGCTGCAGAGTGTCTTCAGTATGACAGATTGGCAAATGGAACATGCAGTATGATTGTGTTCCTTCCCACGACAAAAGATGCAACTGTTGTGGGTATCCTTATGCGGTATCTGATGCCTCCAATGGCATTTGCCCTTTTTAGCCAACATCAGCTAACATAAAATACAGCTAACCAAGCTCAAGCAAAAAGAACGTAAAGTTTTCCTAACAGGGTGCTTAGCTTTTTAGAAGTCTTATAGAGTAGCAGCGAAGCGAACAATGTGATTTCGTCTGTAGCTGAAAAGTTCTGGGGTCTGTGCATGCAGACGTAACATTTAAGGCCCCTGGTTTATGGCTCCACGTGTGACGTCCCACGCAGCTACAGCAACCAGGCTTAAGCTTCTGTGTAGGAGCCGACGTCGGGTCGCCTGAGGCAGGAAATGCCACAGTGAGAATACTGCAACATAGGAAGAGAAGGACATCAACCCTTACTACAGTAGTCAGTGATCTATTCATGGCTTGAAATCATAAACATTATGCTGTTCTTGTCAGTCATGATCACATGGCAGCTTTCAACGCAAATGATACAGGATCATGCTTGAACTGTAACTACTGTGGCTTCTAAGGAGCTGTCTTGGACAGGTTTACCTGCTATGCCTCAGAGTGCTAAGAGGGTGTCAGTTTTTCTGCCTTTACTCCAACACCATCTTCTGGGCACACGTGTTCAGATAGGATGGTGGACATTTGTCTAGATCAGGGAAGAGAATTTTTCCAGCAGATATTTTGCAATATTTGACAAACACTAGCCAGGATTTTTGCCAGATCAAAAATGTAACAGTTCACAGATAGCAACATTTAGTGCATCTCTGATGGTTGTTAATGCTAGGAGCATTAACAATACATTTTTTTTTATTAGAAAATTTGCTATGTTCCCACGACTGATGTTCTTATTGTTTGTGAAACATGGTTAAAGAACAATGACTGGAAACCAGTTCTGACAGGGTATAAATGTTTCTACTGTAACAGACATTCTAACAAAAAATCAGATGGAGGTGTTATGATAGGGATTAAAGATAGCTACGAGACCTGCGATTAATACATGTTCAGTGATAACACCAATACTACAGACAGTGTAACTGAGACAATAAAGTCAACCCTGGAACATATAATAATTGTTGGATTGTATAGACCATCAAAGTCAAGTGCAGATGACCTAGAGAAATTCATACATTTCTTACATGAAACACAGGAGGGAAGAATAATATTAGCTGGGGACTTCAATTTACCAGAAACAGACTTGAATAATATTGATTCAACAACGTTAGTAAAGAAATTATTCACAGAGTATATTCAGGAACAACAAATGCTTCAGATTGTAAAAAAAACACTACCAGGGGACGGAATATACTAGATATTGTTTGTGTTCCCAAAGAAATTACAGTAACTTCAAATCCAATTTTACCACCAATGATGTGCAGTGATCATGGGGTTATTAAGGTTAATTTGTTGGTAGATAATTCTGCCAAACTGAAATCTAAGCCAATGCACAGAAGGGAAGCAAAACAGTTACTATATAAAACTAACTGAAGTGAGGTGTTCAGTGGAAAAACTGCAGACGGAATGTGGAAAGTTTTGAAAGAAAAATTGAGTGCAAAAAGTCAAAAAAATGTTTAACATCAGAAAGTTATTTTTCCATAAGAACAAGATACCGGATTTAGGTGAGACACAAAAAATATAAGAAATGGAAGAGAGGTCGAACTACAACTTTGAAAACTGAAATAAACAAGCTGGACAAACAGATTAAGCATAGTGTTAGACAAGATCAAGAAAAATTGAAGAAAATTTATATAAAGATATTGAGCATAATAGGAGGGCAGCCACAGTGGTGCAGCGGTTAGCGTTGCCGCCTCACAGCAAGGGGTTCTCCGGTTCGATTCTCGGCTGGGGTGCTTTCTGTGTGGAATCTGCATGTCCTCCCTGTGGTTGCGTGGGTTTCCTCCGGGTGCTCCGGTTTCCTCCCACATCTCAAAGACATGCAGTAGGTGGATTGGACACTGTAAATTGGCCCTAGGTGTGAGTGCGTGTGTGTCTTCTGTGGAAGGTTGGGCGCCGGGCTGGCAACTCGACACCGTAAAACTCCACTGCCAATCATGAGCGGACAGATGATCCGCTGTGGTGACCGCTAACGGGGAAAAAGCCGAAAGAAGAAGAAGATTGAGCATAATAGGAAACATTATAGATACACACGACATGGAAGGAGTAAAGATACACAAATTGATAAACTGTGTGCAGATTCTAAAATGTATTCTCAGACTCAACTGATTATAGATATATTTACAAAATCTTATGCAAAACAGTTTGGCTCCACAAAAGGGGTGTTAAGCTGTCGGAGTGACATCCAGGTAACCCCAGATACTGGAATCAAATTAGATTATATTGAAAAAGAACTGTGCAAACTGGATCCAAACAAAATGCAGGGAAGAGATGGAATTAGTAACAATGACCTGAGAACACTTCAGCAAGAACTTACACTACCATTATATCTATTATTCACTAGGTCATATAAATATGGGAAGATTCCTCAAGATTGGAGACATGCACTTATTAAACTTGTCTTTAAGGGAAAGGGGAGTAGGACAAACCCAGATTATATATACCCTTAAGTTTACTTTCATGTTGTGGAAAAATAATGGAGAAGGTAATACTGGATAAGTTATTGTCAGAACTGGATAGGTTGGGACTTGAAACCATATATCAGCATGCATATGTTGAAAACAGATCTATTACCACCTGTAACATGTTGTTCTATAATAATAGCTATGAATGAAAAATTGTGCTGTGATGTGATTTATACAGATTTAACTTCAGCATTTGACAGAGTCATACACAAAGCACTGATCAATAAATTAGTACAACTAGGTATTGATGTACTATTGATAAGAAGGATAGCTGCATGGCTTTCAAATAGGACATGGCAAGTATCACACACAAACTGGACAGGTGAAATCCTTGGTTACAGTCAAGGTGTCCCACAGGGCTCTGTCCTAGGCCCTTACTTGTTTAGATTGTATCGTTCAGACCTTACTTTTTCATCTGAGGTGTTCTACAGTCTATATGCTGATGACCTGAAATTGGGTAAACTGATTACAAGTGTTACAGATAAGGCATGTCTGCAAAATAATTTGACTAAATTGACCATTTGGGCACAGGAGAATAATATGTTGATAAATACATCAAAAACTAAGCATATGACATTTGGCAGACATAAACTGAAAGGTGAATATTTAATACAGCACACACTGATTGAAACTGTAGACTCATTTAAGGACCTGGGTATATGGGTAGATTCAGCTATGTGTTTTTCTAATCATATAAACCAATTGGCTAATGATAGTTATAGAACTATAGGTTGTATAAAAAGATTTATAAAGTCTAGGAAATCAAACATAATGAAGTCATTGTTTGTTAGTTACATTAGACCCAAACTTGAGTATGGAATAACAATATGGAAACCCTATCAGAAAACAAGCATGAATAAACTGGGAAGAGTACAGCGGAAATATACCAAGGGCGTCCATGGATGTGAAAATCTAAGTTATTATGAAAGATTAAAATATCTGAACTTGTACAGTGTCTCTTACAGATATTTAAGAAGAGATCTTATTCAGGTACATAGGGCATTTAGGGACAACTACCTCTTGGAATGCTTGGGGTTATCAAAAATACTAGAGAATCATCAGATAACCTATACAGAAGATTCTATAGAAGTGAGAAGTGTACTAATTGGTTCTCTGACAGAGTAGCTGATGCTTGGAACAGACTACCAAATTACATTAAAGCAAGTACTAGTTTAGATATTTTTAAGAACAGCCTAGACATTTATTATGGGAACAAGTGTTTTTGGTATATTGGCAAGCTAAAAGGGCATTAATGCCCGTGCCTGAAACATTTGCATGTAAGTAACAACATGTTTTGTAGGGCAATACAGTTTCCATCATGAGCCCTGTTCTTTACGCTGTGCATCTGCTGCCCCACATAATCACACTGGGGAAAACTCAGTCATCACCGTTTTACTAATGACATGCAGTATTACCTGTCCCCACCAGCTAGATAATCCAGACTGTATCAACATCAATGGATGCCTAACAGCCTGCTTAAACTCGGTACACTTAAGACAGTTTCATGGCAGTGCATGTCACTCTCAGTGACTTCAATCTTCCTTTCCTGAACTACCTTACTGTTTATGAGGTGACAAGCTTGAAATTATGTCCAAGGTGCACAATTTTGGAGCTATGTTTAATGACAGACTGACACAAAAGAAGCTGCTGTCATGAAGTCAGCACACTTTCACCTTAACAGCACTGCCAGGATCAAGCATTTTTTTCCATAAAAATATTGTGCAGTAGTTTTATGTACATGTTTTTTTCACATATTGATTACTGCAATTCCTATACTGAGGCTTAAAAATCTATGAACTTGATCACCTGTAACAAGTTCAAAACTCTGTGGTTTGTTTACTAAACTAGTACCATCATGTCACCTATTTATTATTCTGGCTTGTTGAACTCTTGACTAGCTGCCCATTTGGTCATGTATTATCAATAAAGTTTTCATCCGTACTTATTTTGCCTTAAGCTGACACAGCTCCCCTTATTCTGAAGGGCTGCTTGTATCTTACTGTTTTGCTCATGCTCTCTCTTCTGTCTCCCAGAGGGTCCTGGTAGTTTCAGAGGTGTAACATGAATTTTTCAGGAATCACTCCTTGGCTTTAAGGGGTCTGCACCACTGGAATTTACCATTTGGATGGCTTCAGGAGACCCAAATGCTAATCGGTTTTAATACATCCTTGACGACTCGCCTATTCCAGCTAGCCTTGTAATCTGCCATAACATATCATAGGGTCCCATCACTTATTTACTATACGTTAACATCATGAGAAATGCAAGCATTTTTTATCTACTTACTGTTTATATTTCCAGTTATTTTTATATCTTGTTATTTTATTAGTCAGTTAAATACATTTGAACATTCAAGGTTGTGACTGTCACTTGAGGAACCACTTCCGAACTATGAATAGTTAACTCTGCACTTTTCTATCGTAATGGGTTGGATAAGATCTAGCAAACTTTCTGTCTCAGATTGCAAGGAACAATGATTACATTCTCTGAAGGTGGTAATGCATAATCAATCCAGAAAAAGATCAGAATTGTATTAAGGAAATTGCTCACAAATTAATTTTCATTAGCTTGAGAAAAACTCCCAACATAAGGGAAGACCCACTTAAGCCAATGGCAGCTTCAACATATCTGCAATCTTTTCAGTAAATATTACTTACTCTTCTTTATGCTATTCTTCTTCTGTAAACCTATAAATATTGAAGATTTTACAGCCTTGGTAACTTATTTCTGGATGTTAGCTGTATTCTAAGTCAGTAAGACTCATGGTGAATACAGTAATGCCTTCTTGCATCTCTAAACCTTGACAGTTCGTTGTTTTAAAAATGCAACAGCAATACTGTCAGGCAGATCATATATCTGCTGCCAAAAAAATGAAAAAATAAAACTGGAGAAACTGTAAGATCTCTGAAAGGAACATGTTAAACTCACCTACATCCAAGTAAACTCTTCAAATTAAATCCTTTATAAGTAACACTGTAATCAACTAAGTACCTTATTCTCCTGGTACAAAGCAGTTCAGTTAATGTCATCCAAGATAAAAATTATCTTGATCTTTGAATATTTTATCTGTTTCAAAGCTACGAACATGGGCTTTCACAGTGCCAGGACAAACAAATGGAGCTCACTCTTCCATCATGTGAGAAAATCTGTCCTTTTATTTCTATACAAGAGCTCTCCCATTATCTAAAGCTACTACAATAATACCACTGTTGTGGTGATACTTATATAATGCAATAATATAGAAATATATTATGATTACTTGCATATCGTCTGTCTGAATCCCAACTACACAGACATGCTCTGCTAATTTCTAAAACTGTGAGAAAGTAACATTATAAACTACAATCCACAAGGTGCATTGCTACTTCATAACTATGGTAGTACACCCAACCCAACTTAAACATTTAAGTTGGGCCACATGTGCTGCAACACCCCCAACTTTTTTATGCTAAGTCTAATTGACTCAAGGCAGAAGCAAAGTATTTCTCAAAGCAGAGTTTTGTTCCTATCCCACACTGCAAATACTTTTGTGATCTAATGCTAACGTATGCAGGTTCATAAGAATCACCTCCTTGCAAAATTATTCAGATCTAAATACAGGAGAAAGCAAACACGTCTAAAACCTGCCATTCAAAGATCAAATTACCTTACTAACACAAGTGCCCACATCCTGCACCATACTATGAAGATAAATACAAATGACTACATATAATTATAAACCCCTAATAAAATTTTCTTACCATAATACATCTGACCACTACCACACAGCCATTTCCTGCATTTTTCAGTCTTTCTAACCCCCTTCCCTTTCTTTTTCCTCACTCCCAATCAGCCTGTCCCACTCCCTTATAATGCTACCTATCCTTTCATCCCACTCTCTATAAACCTATGGCATCCATATATATGCGTAACTCCATGGTAAACAACAGTGAATGGGGAAATAAACAGTACATCTGAAGCTACAGTACTCCACAGTATTACTCCTCCTACGCTGAGGTACATTGATCTTGGAGTAAGTAAGTGGCAGGGTTTCTGGGAGCACAGCTCTAACAATAGGGATGTGAGAGGGGTGAAGTCCTCCTATAAAAATAATTCAAAAGTACTGGTAGAGCAAACCAAGGCAAAACAGAAGCATAAATACAAATGTTTATTGCGTGAGCGCTTTCACAGCTACCATTGCTGCTTCTTCAGACATTCAAAGTCCCATTACCATTCATTTAATTTAAATAAGCAATAACCAATGAAAATACAATTACAATAAATCAATTAAACAATTAATATAAAAGCAGAGTCAGAACAATATAAAAATATACGTATATATCACACTAAATAACACTAAGTAAAAATATGAAATTATACACACATACACACATATATATATATATATATATATATATATATATATATATATATATGTATATAAAAAATGTTATCTATCTAGAAATTCTATTTTTTAAAACTGGTTTAATACAGATTTTATCATTTAAACCTTTACCTTTATTGCCCCCATCCTTATTATCCATTTTTATTCTAAAGTTTCTACCTTATTCTCAAGATCCCTCCCTCGTACATTGTCATATATTACTTCAAAGACCATAAACTTCAAGTTGTGTTCAATACAATGTACATTGACATGTTTAGCCAGAGCATTCGTACAAATAGAGTTATTAATGCTGTAAATGTGCTCTCTAAATCTGTCACGAAGTCTGCGATCAGTCTTACCAATATAAAAACGGTGGCACACTTGACACACAGCTAAATAGACTAAATGCGTGGTATCACAGTTAGCTCTAACATAAAATTTCAAGAGTTTTCCAGTATCTAGATGTAGAAACTCATTAGAGGTGTCTACAAATTGACACCAATTGCATTTGAGGCATGGAAGGGTACCATAAGGGGTAATAAGCCTAGTATTTCCATCAGAAATTTTAAGGCAACATAATATTCTCTTTAAATTGTTCTTGTTTTTGTATACAGACCTAGATTTGTTACCTACCACAGAGGTGACTTCTTTATCTGTGGTCAGTATCTGCCAGTTGTTCTTTATCACATTCTCAATCTGCCTAATGTTACTAGAATGGGTTACTGGAACTCTCAAATAATTCTCTTTTTTCTTTATTTGTCTATCCCATGGGCCTTCAGAATAGTACGGTTTATCCTCCTCACTTTGCAGGCCTGTTATATTAAGTAGAGCTGCATCAACTTCATGCTTACTATAACCTCTATCCTGAAATCTAGACTGTAAATCAATTGTTTCTTTAGAAAAATCGAAGTCATTAACATTAAGTCTAGAAGCTCATAGTCCCTGGCTTCTAACTATGTTATGATAAATGTGTGGGAGTGCATACTCTTTCTATGGAGGTAATTATTCCTATAACAACTTTTTCTAAAGGTTTTGGTAGAAAAAGAGCAATTCTCTGCTCAGAAAACCATTACATCTAAAAAATTAATGGAAACTGTGGAGTAATTCAAGGTAAATTTTAAAAAAGGGATAGTTGAATCTAGATACTCATGGAATGTTATACGAGATTGTTCATCTCCATCCCGTAACAGAAAAAGATCACCTACAAATCTCCGGTAGAAAATAACTTTAAATTTTTTAAAGGCAAAATTGTCCTCTCAATGTGCCATAACAATACTGGTGTAGCTATTGGCACTGGACAAAGTTTATGGTTCTTTGAAGTAATATATGACAATGTACGAGGGGGGGATCTTGAGAATAAGGTAGAAACTTTTCAATTAAAATGGATAATAAGGGTGAGGTGCAATAAAGGTAAAGGTTTAAATAATAAAATATGTATTAAACCAGTTTTAAAAAATAGAGTTTCTAGATAGAATTTTTATATACATATATATATATATATATATATATATAATCTATATATATATATATATATATATATATATATATATATATATGTATATATATATATATATATATATGTGTGTGTGTGTGTGTGTGTGTATAATTTCATATTTTTACTTAATGTGTTATTTAATGTGATACATACATATATTTTTATATTGCTCTAACTCTGTTTTTATATTAATTGTTTAATTGAGTTACTGTAATTGTATTTTCATTGGTTATTGCTTATTTAAATTAAATGAATGGTAATCGGACTGAGTGCCTGAAGAAGTGGCAATGGTAGCCATGAAAGCGCTCACACAATAAACGTTTGTATTTATGCTTCTGTTTTGCCTTGGTTTGCTCTACCAGTACTTTTGGATTACTATTATTGCTGCTCGTTTTGTGGTTGTATTAACTGGTGGTGCATTTGCTCCTCTGGCGGGACTTTGTGTTTTTTTTCTATATATTCCTTCTATAAAAATGATTTAATGAAGTAACAGTGAGCTTCAAACCTTGCTGTTATTCTCTTGCAATAGCAGGTTTTTTGTTTTGTTTTTTTTTGAGTTTCAGGACCTGTAATTTCAGGTCTCAGACTTACAGGAAAGAGACAACTACATGCAATCCTTTCTTTAATTTATGTAGTTTTGTTTCAGTCATAGTTTGCAGCATTGTGACCTACTTCCAGTAAATAACAGTGCCTTGCAGCACATTCCTTGCCCTAACAGACATATATAAATTCAGCATGCCCCAAATATACTAACTCATTACAGCATTTTTCAAATAATTTCTCTTCATATCTCTCATTTTACTATACCTTCTACTGCTATGTCACATTTAGCTTCTACAATGCACAACTTCAAATGTATTAGTCTGACATTTAACTTTATTTTGAATTTATTTTCACGAACACTAACTTAAGGAAACTGCAGCTCATAAATATGTCTGTAAATTTATATCACATTTGTTTATACTACATACATCAAGGTAGGACTGACAATCCATCTGTATGATTTAGATCCTAAGCTTCCTATTTTGTAACATATTTTGTCACTGAAACACATTACCTACTGATTGCACATTTGCTCCATGCAAATACAATTTTAAATATGCTACTGTACTACCAGTGATCAACTGTTGTGGCTACAATGGTGCTAGGAATTTTCTGTGGTTACATTGGTGCTAGGAGCGTTCCTTTCCAGGTCTTCACTTTTAGTAGACCCTAACCATTTGGAACCTTGTTATTAAATGACTGAATAAATAAACAAATGAATTAAAAAAGACAAGGCCTGGGCAGCTGTAATATGGCAAACCAAGTGAATAGCTAGACAAATGTATGACTTTCTTCACTCAACCACAGCAATGACAGAGATGCATTGTACACTAGGGAAGGAGGAAGTGTTGCTCAACTACGAAATACAGACTTCCTGAATGTAACTGTACAACCCGACAATGAAGCACTCTTAAGGACTAGATGTTTTACTTAAACTGCTGCTGCTTTGTATTTAAACTGGACCTGTAGAACTGGACAGCCACTATACACAGATGATCAGATATAATTATTTACCTGCAGATTTTGCATTGTTATAATGATCTCAAATGACATATAAAAAACATTTAACCAACCTTTTACACTTTATACATTCACATTTCATACCTGCCCAACTGGCACTTACTTGATTCTAACTGCCTTTCTAACTCTTCAGGAATTACAAATTTTTCCCACTCGTGTGTTCCTCTGGGCACAATACTGAAGATCCATTCAGCAGCAATGATGCCAATGAGGTACGATAAGTTGGTTTTGTTAATAGTAGTGATAAACAGATGTCCTGAAGGCTAAAAAAAAAAAAAAAAAAGACAAAAGTTTACCTTTTCAGGATACACTGTTTACAGGGCAGTCCACGGACAATCTTCCTTAACAGAAGTGGAACAGTGATAAAAAAAAAAAAAAAAAAAATTTGTCTGAAAAAAGTGATAATTAATCAAGGGCTAGACAACTAATTTGCCAGCATAACAGAATTACCAGGTATACCGAAGGGTAAATCTTCCTCTGACTGGGGTTGCACTAGGCATATGTCGGATTTTCCATATTGTCCTGGCATGCACACAAACTAGAAAGGACATTGAGTACCAGTCCTAAACAAAAATAATGTCACACAGCATGGGACCTAAGAAGAGCTTTACTGCAGTATTTTACACAAGTTATATCTGGGTCTAAAAGAAATAGCAAAAGTATAATAAACCAAAACAAAATGGCAGCAGGTTCTAAGCAGACTTGACAAAGTAAAATACAACTAAAACTACATGCTTATTAACAGGTTGATCCAGGTTTCATAATAGATTTGACACATTAAGAGACACTGACCGCTTAAAACATGCACACCTTACACACACATTATTTTTCACCTTCTGTGAGATGGCATATATATTTTTAAATACCACAAACAACCTATTACTTGAGGGTAGAAACACGGAAAAGACATACTCTAAGAAATGTTATATCAGTTCAAACATGTCCATGACTTAAACTCTATCTTTTCATTAATACCTTCCTACTTTTACCTACTAAGCACTAACTATGCAATCAGTTGATGATTTCACTTGTGGACGATAAGAATTGAAAATTAGAAGTTATGTACCTACCATAACGTTCCATGTTAGTTGTCTTCTCTCGCCTTCTTTCTTGCTGGATGGGTTCGGAGCCGAGGCACTTGCTAAGCTCAAAAGTCACTTCCACCAGCTTGAGGCAGCCCTATATCCCATGATGCAAGGCGGTGATTACCCAGATCTCGTTTGGTATGCTAGAGGAAAACAAAAATAACTACTATCTTCCCCCAAGGGAAGAAGAACAACTAGCCTGAGAAAAACTGTAAGGGGAACCCAGGTAACTAAGTGCAGAGCTAACTGGTGTCCAAGGGAGGAAAAACTCCCAGAGAAGGAGACAGTTCAAGGTCTGTCCAGGCTAGGGGGACAGGAGGGAGGGACGCAAGAAAGAAGGCGAGAGAAGACAACTAACATGGAACGTTATGGTAGGTACATAACATCTAAATGTTAAGTTGTCAATCTCGCCTTCATTCTTGCTGGATGGGACCACGTCCCTAGCACCTCTATCCTGGGTGGCTCAATGGAACAGACTCTTGAGAACTGTGGAACCAAAACTCGCCCTGTCCCTGGAGGCCAAATCCAATTTGTAATGTAAGACGAAGGTATGAGGAGTGGCCCAAGTGGCTGCTGCACAAATAGTGTCTAAGGGTAGTCTAGCCTGAAAGGCTGTAGATGTGGCTAGGCTTCTGGTAGAATGTGCTTTCGGTGTTGTGATCAGCTGTTTTCCCCTAAGCTGATAAATGTAAGAAATAGTGGAAGACAGCCATCTGGATAAGGTCACCTTAGAAACAGGGAGACCTTTCTTATTTTCAGCATAAGAAAGAAAAAGCTGATCAGACTTTCTATATTGCTTTGATCTGTCCAAGTAATATCTGAGTTGGCGATGAACATCTAGGCAATGCAATTTTTGTTCCGCCCTGTCAGAATAATTGGGAAAAAATACTGGAAGATCAATAGATTGGTTTAAATTTGTCTTAGAGGCAACCTTGGGCAAAAAAGACGGATTAGTTCTCAAAGATACTCTATCCTTGTGGAAGACCAAGTACGGGGGACGAACACAGAGAGCATGAAGTTCAGACACCCTTCTAGCCGAAGTAATAGCGACCAGAAAGAGTGTCTTCCAAGAGAGAAATTTTAACGAGCATGTAGCAGCCGGTTCAAAAGGGGGAAGTATTAAGGATGCCAGCACTAAATTTAGATCCCACTGCGGTGGAGGATTCATAACAGGGGGTTTAAGTAGGAAGATCCCTCTGAGAAAGGCTTTGCAAAGTTTGTGAGACATAATGTTCTGGTCTGCAAATCCAACATGAAAATTCGAGATTGCTACCAGCTGGACTTTAACTGTGGAAGAAGAAGAACCAGAGTGAAAAATTTCAGCTAGAAGTCCAAAACTGACTGAATAGGGGCAGTGAACGGATCAATGTTCTTAGACCTTGCCCAAAAGGAAAAACATTGCCATTTGCTAGAGTAAATCCTTCTGGTAGAGGGCTTTAGAGAAGCTACTATGATATCCCTAACAGGATTAGAGATCATAGGAAGCCTGGCTAAGGAAGGAAGTGGAGCAACCAAGCAGTGAGGTTGAGGGAACGAATGGACCGGTGCAGTTGACCCGACTGGTGGGTCAGAAGATCTGGAACTGGGTCCAGATGCCAAGGCTGCACTACAAGATGTCGATGAAGAAACAGGAACCAAATTTGTCGAGGCCAGTAAGGGGCAATGAGAATCAGCTTGGCTCTCAAGTCGGTAGCTTTCTGAAGCACTTGAGGAATCAACGGAAAAGGGGGAAAAGCATAAAGAAGTCCCCAGGGCCAATCCTGGGTTAGAGCGTCTCTGGGGGGATGGCCTGGAAGTGGAAAGAGAGAGAAGAAGTCTGGGCATTTGCTGTTTTGGGGTGTAGCAAAAAGGTCGCAGCAAGGAGGGCCCCACTTCTGAAAAATCTCTTCTGCTACAGATTGTTTGAGAGACCACTCATGAGGCATGAGTATAGCTCTGCTCAATCTGTCCGCTATGATGTTGGTTTTCCCGGGGATATGCGTTGCAATCAGAAACCGCTGAGAGGAGATCGCCCATTGCCAAAGTCTGAGAGCTTCTCGACAGAGAGGATAGGACTTGGTCCCGCCCTGTTTGTTGATATACCATACTACGGACATGTTGTCCGTGTGAACTGCGATAGTTCCTAAAGGAAGAAAGTCGTTGAGGGCTTGCAACGTTAAAAGCACTGCTCTCATCTCTAGGACATTTATATGCAGGTGGTATTTGAACGGTTGCCACGTGCCATGGACCATCCTGCCCTGATAATGCCCCCCCCACCCGATCAGGGAGGCATCCGAAGTGACTGTGGCTACTGGGGCCGGGGGGACAAATGGTCTGCCCTGATGGACTAGGGGGGAAGAAATCCACCAGGATAGGTGGCTCTTGCAGGTCTGTGTGACAAGGATCTTGTGACGCATGGGCAACTGCTGGAAGGACCATTGGGTAAAACAACATCCACTGTAGGAGACGCATGTAAAAACGGGCCAGAGGAAGAAGTGTGATGGCAGCTGTCATTAGGCCTAACACTTTCAGGACCAACCTGGCTTGAACCTTTTTGCTGAATAGGATGATCCGAACCTGATTTTGGATATCCAGGATTCTTTGATTTGTTAGATTTGCTGACATCCGCGTAGTGTCTAGATCTGCGCCTATAAAGGTAATAGATTGGCAAGGCGATAAGGAAGAATTTTCGAAGTTGACAGAAATCCTTAACTGACTGCAGAGACGTAGAGTGTAATCCCTGGCCCGGAGAAGTTGATGCCTGGTGGTGGCTGTGAGGAGCCAGTCATCTAGGAATCCCTGATATCTCAGGTGAGCTGTGACCGCTGCCATGCATTTGGTGAACACTCTGGGGGCTGTGGTGAGACCAAAGGGCAGGGCTCTAAATTGAAAATGACTGGTCCCCAGCCGAAAGCGGAGAAACCTTCTGGAGCGTCTGTGGATTTTTATGTGATAGTACGCATCCTGAAGGTCTATAGAGCACATCCAGTTGTCTTTGCCCAGAAAGGGCAAAATCGATTGAAGTGTGACCATCCGAAATCTCGTCTTTTTGACAGACTTGTTTAGTCTGCTGAGGTCTAATATTGGTCTCCAGTCTCCCGTCTTTTTGGGGACCAAAAGAACCTTGAGTAGATTCTGGATTCTAAATGGCCTGCTGGAACTGGCTGGATGGCCCTTTTCTCTAGAAGTTTTGAAACCTCTAGCTTTGCAATTTCCCTTAGACCGGGTGGAACGTCTGGAAGGGATCCTTTTTGAGGGAAGGGGCTTTTCTCGAAAGGTATTCTGTAACCCTCGGATATGATCGACTGTACCCATTTGTCTTGAGAAAGGGAAAGCCAGGCTTCTGGGTACAGTGACAATCTCCCCCCGACTGCCTCCAAGGGTGGGCAGTCGGGCAACACCTCAGGGATGCTGGAAGGGCTTGCCAGAGAGAGGCTCTCTGCTGCCCTGGTTCTGCGGACCCCCTCTGCCCCTAGGGCGGCGTCTGTTGTTATTACCCCCCTCTGCCTCTGGGGGTAAACTGACCACGTGCGTCAGGCGTGACTCCTTGAGATTTTCGGAACCACATTTTCCCTCCCTTCTGACCTTTGTGGTAAGGTCTTGAAGGGGTGGAGAAATGGACTCCTACGGCAGAAAGAGTCTTGCCGTCTTGCTTGCACCTGGTCAAAGTGTCCTTCACTTGAGGTCCAAACAAAGTTGTCCCATCGAAGGGAGAGTTTGTGAAGGACGCCTTAAAGGGGTCTGCAAAATTGCAAAGTCGCATCCAGGACTGACGTCTGAGAGCCACTCCTGTGCCTGCAGCTCTACACGCTCCATCGGCTGCATAAGAAATGAGCCGCATGGAGGAGTTAGTTATGGAATTTAGGATTCCCAGCTGAGAGGCAATCTTCTCTTGAGCCCCAGCAGCTGATGGATCCTGTACCACCTCACCCAATTCCTTGAGGATATCTCTTTGAAGTCGGGTGAAGTGACATAGATAATTCAGCAAACGCATAGCAAAGGTCGCTGAGGAAAACATCCACTTACCATACCTGTCCATGGTCCTAGACTCCTTGTTAGGAGGATGGACCGGTACGGAAGGATCTGCAAGTTCTTTTTTGGTGGCGGCCGCCACCACCATGGCATCAACCGGGACACCTTTGGTGAGAAACTGTTTTTCAGTGGGGGCCGTGATAAATTTAGAAGGCCTCCTGGGGACTGGTTCCACAGAATCAGGAGATGCCCACGCCTTTCTAGCTATCACGTCCATGAGGGGGTCGAAAGGCGGAGACACCCAGGAGGTGGAGGGTCGAGATCCAAAAGCCTCCAGGTATACCGACTCATCCTCGGAGGGGTTAATGGAAGGCCAGTTCACCCTCTGTTTGAGGAGTTCAAGAATGTCTGAAAAGGAGACATCCTCAGAGGGGGATCTTGGGGACCCCTCCGACTCATCTAAGTCTGTATCTGATGTCGTAGACTCAGGGGAGTCTAAATGCTTCCTCTTGCAGGTCCTCTTACGCGGGGGTTCCCCTGAAGGATCAGGAGAAACCTCGGAAGAGGAAGGTATTCCCAATGGGGAAACCTGGGGCGATGGATCTCTGGGTCCGGGAGCAAGAGAGTGGGAAGAGATATCTATAGGCACTGAAGAGGGAGGAGCTAAAGGGACCGACTGTTGACTGAGCTCGGGGGCTAGTACACTCCTCATCACCTCGGAGGCTCCCCTCCCGGGGAGGACCGAGAGCTCCCGCTCCGAGGAAACAGGAATCCCTGGCCCCACCGAAAGGGAAGGCTCCGAAGCAGATGTCGGTGCCGAGCTTACCAAATCCGAAGCTCCGAGGGGGAGAACGGGGTCGGACAAGGGTCCGATGCCACTCGCCCCCCTCGGAGCCGACAAAGGAAGCCCGACGACCAGATCCCTCCAAGGACGGTCTCAAGGAGGAGATAGGAGTCGAAGACGACGGAGCCGAAGGGAGTGGTATCGGCTCCGAAGCACCGACAGTCACAGTTCCAATAAGCTCCGGCTCCGAGCTCTGAAGGAGAGTCGAAGGAGGAATTTCTGGGGGGTGTGGAATAGCGGTCTTCTGCTGAGACGGGCTATGAAGCATCTGGGCCAGTGCCTGTGATTTCAGCAGTCTACTCACCACTCTCTCCAAGTCATGGTCTGAGAGTCTGGAAGACCTTGAGGATCGCCTCCGATGGCTCTGCTCCGAAAGTAAAGGAGAGGCCGGAGCCGAATGAATAGATTCCAGCAACGGAGATCTGGATCTCTTTCTCGACGGAGCCATCGGAGCCGAAGAACCTTCGGTTCCAGTTGGAGCCGACAACTTGTCAGCTCCGAGCTGAGTCAGAGATGTGTCGGCTCCAGCCGGAGCCGACACAGGCATGGAAGCAAGAGTATCGGCGCCGATCGGCGCTGATACCGAACCTTCAGAGAAGGAAGGATCGGCTCCAGCTGGAGCCGATCTCGACTCCGAGGGAGTCGGATCCAAGGACGAAGGCTTGGACACTGAAGCCTGGGCCTTGGGAGGCTTTGAGGGCTTCCCCGAGCCGGACTTAGCCGGGGAGCTCTCAGGCTTTAATAAGCCCCTGAGAATGAGTTTGTTTCTACGTTCCTGCAGGACTCTCTGGCTGAAGGAGTGACAAATAGCACAGGAGTCCTGCAGGTGTAGGGGTCCCAGGCAGTAAATACAAGAAGTGTGACCGTCTGTCAGAGACATCTTCTGACAGCACGAGTCACACTTCTTGAAGCCTGAGACCCTAGCTTCTTTAGACATTACTGAGTGTCTACACACACACACACTACACACTCAGTCCAAAAAAATTAAATTAGTTTAATTAAACCGAGTACAGGGAAAAAAACATAGACACACACAACAAACCCTGACAGGAAAAATATAGGAGGGGTAAGGACCTAAGGCCCGACTAGCAAAAAATATAAGTAAAGGGAACGGGACACTAACGGGAATAGGGCTAAGTGAATTGAGGAATTAACTAAGTAATATATATATAAAAATAAGGTAATGGGGTGGACTAAAGTCTTAGAAAAGGTAGAGAAAATTTCACTTACCAGGAGCTGGTAAAAAGTTACCTCATGAGCGAAGCGGCAAACGAGATCTGGGTAATCACCGCCTTGCATCATGGGATATAGGGCTGCCTCGAGCTGGTGGAAGTGACTTTTGAGCTTAGCAAGTGCCGAGTCGGAGCCGAGGATCGGCTCCGAACCCATCCAGCAAGAATGAAGGCGAGATTGACAACTTAACATCACATTTTTTTACAAAACACAGACATACAGAAATAAAAAGAATTTTGTTTATCTGCCTTACTGCTTGAACTTCAAGTTATTTTAATATTTTCACTTAAAACTACAGTTAGGTAATACCATTAAAGTAGATCTTCACTGCTTTTGCAGCATGCACCACTGGCAACAGAGTATCCTTCAATCGGGGGTGTCAGGAAACCTCTTTTGCTACAACACTGCCAGAATATCTTCCTTCAGCAGACTCTTAATACTTTCTTTCTACTAGAGTATCTAGCAACAGTTCTTATACCCAAATGTATTTTCTGCATATTATAAATATGGTTTAACATTGCACAATATGTTAAGTATCCAAGTCTCTCACATAACTGTGTTACAGATAGTTGTTGTACAATTGTGTAAACTTACATTACAATGTGTTTTGCAGCACTTACAACTTGTAAAACAAGTTACCAACCAATTCTAGAAGACCACTACATATGGAAAATGAAATTATAGGTTACAGTACTGAGGATTAAAGACTTTCATTTGAAATGACAGTGGAAAAGAGCATAACCTACACATCAAATATCTTTTACATCCATCCCTTCTTAATGTACCAAGGGCAGTCCTACCAACCATCTTCACGACTCCCCTTGTTCTTAAGGTTCAGAAGGATCTTACTTTCTTAAGGTTCAGTAACAACTAAATGAAAGCTCCACCCAAGCTGGAACTTCCAATGAGTGACCTCCCAAACCTCTTGAATCAGAGGCACATGGGATATATGCAAATTACCCTTATGAAAACCAGGTGTTACAGCTAATTGGTGACTCTGAATTTCCATGACTTGTTTCTTCGTTTTAATGGACAATCCATTATCATTAGGGTGACTGCAAAATATCCCAAATAACAAATTAAAACGATGAGTGAGAAGGTCACACACAAACAAAACAATCAGTAAAAACTAAATGAAAACTCCAGCCAAGCTGGAACTTCCAATGAGTGACCTCCCAAACCTCTTGAATCAAAGTTGATGCTGTGACTTTTGATAGTTTACAGATATGCGTAAGGAAAGGCAGAGCTATAAAAAGTAATCTCTGGCTTTTATGAAGGATTCTGTGGTCACTGCAGTAAGAAGCTAATCATCCAAGTGATGGGAAAACATGAATCCTTTTGCTACCACTATCATGTACTTAGTGAACACCCCGGGCACTATGGTGAAACAGAAAGGCAACGCTCTGAATTGGAAGTGACTGGTTCCTATTAAAAAGTACAGAAACCTCTTGGACTCCTTTGCAATCTTTATGTGGAGGTAGGCATCCTGGAGCTGTATGCTGTACATCAGTCATTTGCCTTGAGGTGTGGTAAAATTGCTGACACTGTGACCATCTTGAATGACATACTCTTTACAAATTGGTTTAGGCTGCTAAGATCCAGAACTGGCCTGAGGTCCTTATTCTTCTTCAGAACCAAAAAGAATCTTGTAAAAATTCCTGATCTGCTGTGGTCTAGTCGGAACTCCCGGATGGCTCTTTTTTGAAGGAGGTAAGCAACCTCCAGTACAGCCTCCGACCTTTGGTAGGGCGGGACAATGGATAATCGCCACTTCTGTGGAGTTGGTATTCAGGAAAGGGACTTGGAATAGCCTCTGAATATGATATCTCTCACACATTTGTTCGACATGATGGCTGTCCATGCAGGAAGGTGATAAGTTAACCCCCCGACTGTTTTCAGAAAGACAGTCTGGCAATCTCTCAGGGGTGCTGGCACGACCTTTCTGGAAAGGGTTTCCTAAACTCAATTATGTGGACCTTTTTAATCTTTTGGTCGGCATCCATTAAAGGGCCTGCTTCTGCCACTGCTGTCCCTGTCTGACGAGCAATCAAAGGGATTTGGAACCCCCCTATGATTTTGATTATAGGGTCTTCTTTCAGGTTCTCAAACTTGACTCCTATGTCAGAGACAGCACTTTCCCATCCTGTTCACACCTCATGACTTTTTCCTATACCATTGGTCCAAAGAAGGAGGAAGCTTTGAAACCATCTGCAAAATCATAAAGATGAGTCAGGCTTGGTGTATCATAGTCAAGCCAGTGCTTGACAATCTAGCTGCTCCTTCAGCTGCATTACAGTATAACCACATGGACAGATATGTGATGTTGAACATGATGTTCAAGATAGTCTGTAGCTGCTTGGAAGACTCTCAAGTCATGGGCTGTCACAAAGTATCCATCACTTGTTTCATTAGATATATTTGGAATCAGTTCAATTAGGTTAAATAATTTAATGCCCTCAGTGCAAATGTGCCTGATACATATGCATACTTTCTCATCCTGTTAATCATCCTAGACTTTTTAGTAAGAGGATGGACAGCAGAGGACTTCTGTGAATTATTGTTTATTATCCATTGTAATGATCACGGAATTCACCAAAGGACCTTAAGATCAATACTGTCCATCCTTAAGTGGATGTAACACTATCTAGCTTCCTAAGGGTGGCCTCAGTTATGTCAGGTACCTGACATGCCTATAAGACAGTCTGCAGGAAGGACTACCCAAAAGGTAGAAGGAACAGAGCTGTATGCCTCAAACAACACTTCCTCAGATTGAGATGGTGGGTCAGGTGGCCAAGATCCCCTCCGCTTCATTAATTCAAGAATTTCACCAAAAGTGATGTCTTCTGGAAGGGAACAGAGGGTACCTTCTCTTTCATCCGCATCAGTGTCAGGGATTATTAACTTTCAGCACTTATCTCCTACTAAAAGGATTCTAAGTTTTATTTCAGGGATTTATATGTCAGAGGCACAAATACGCACATATGTTACTGAAATACAGTTCCCTAAGCTTATCTGAAGAACTGCTTAATTACGGCGATGAATGCCAATAATTCAAGACTACGGTTAAGCTACATTGTAACATCAGTTTTGTGTGTGATGTATTTCTGATGCTCTGCTGAGAAGAGTCTGCAGAGGCAGGGCAGACTGGACAGTCTACATAAGCAGTGCTGCAAGCATGGAGTAAAACACAGCACAATCTTGCTGTCAATGTGAATAAGATAACTCTCAAGGTTTCTAACCTTACTTTAGTGATGGCAAATTAATTGATGTATTCATTCACATGTCCTTCTACAGCCAAATTAATATTATATCCAGATATATTAGTTCCTTTTACAATTACGTTAAACGATTTTTAAAACTTCAATTAGAAATGTGTTGTGCACTACAACTTGCCTCTAACAGGTAAAGTTAACAGTGCACTGCAGGAGTAGCCAATAGCTGGTTTTGCTGGCCATATAAAGGTTTTGTTTATTTAGTGTATTCCTCACATGTTGATAAACTATACACTAAAATGGTAGCAAAGTAAAGGTAAAGTTCATGCACAAAAGTCTGATCATATCAAATGGGGTCCCATGACTATTACTTTGTATCTTATCTCTTAGTTTCATTAGTTTCTTCATTTAACATTTAAACTTTACTGTAAATATTAGGTACTGTAGGTTTGTTTCAATACACAGAACCAGTTACTAATCTCACCTGCACTTTAGTTTTGTTTTGAACCAATTTATGTTTCAGTTAATGTTTTCTTACTGTGGTATATTATACAGAGTGCATTACTGGGCACATGTACTCAAGTTTGCTTGGGTGGCAGATCTTTAACCTATAAGACAGTTCAAAATGTATCAATAGCATTAAGGCATTTTTTATCTTAGCTTCTAGTTGGTGGAGTTTTTGTCTGTGGTATAATACACATTATACACTGACAAGTTATTAACACTCAAAAACATGCACGTTGATTGGTCAGCCCAACCAGCATGTCCATTGTAAATCGAGCATACACCAACAGAAAAAAAGTCTGGACACCAGGACTTTCTTCTATTAATATATGCTAAGGCTTTAGGGTTGGCTTGTGCTAAGAGGTCTAGAAGTACGTGCAGACAGCAGAGAAAATACAAGGAAAATCAGGTACATTATGCAAAATTTAAGAAGCGTACTCTATTTTCCTTGCATTTCTGCCGTGTCTTGTACCACCAAACTGCTCGGATTTCAACTTTTTTTTTTTTTTTGGGGGGGGGGGGGGGTCAAAGAGGGAACTGAAATCTCCATCTTCCTTTCTCCAAAGCACTGATGTACTGTGTAAGCGTGGGAATGTCAATCCCATACACATGTGCAGTACATCAAGAAATCAGCAGGATACAGAAACAACTCAGAAGAATACTACAGAACCATTATACAAAGACATTATTTAAGAAAAGAAAGTAATTTCTTTCTTAAATAATGTCATTGTATAATAACAATGACAGACTCCTGACTGGGACATATTGAAGATTTACCCACGGCTGCCTTGGTTTAATCACTCGGGCTTTGCCCTTGTGATTAAACCGCATCAAACGTGGGTAAATCTTCATTATACGATGACTCCCGATTAATATTCAAAAACGTGCACACTGTTTGGTCAGCGTGCACGTTGTAAATCAGAGTTATAGTAATGGAAAACGCTGTCTCGCTATGTTAAACCCATTTAACATAGCAAAACAGTTTGCAAAAAGCAACAGAGATCTTGCTTTCTCCATTGCTTTTGCCCACAGCTCTGATGTACTGCGTAGGCATACGCATGTGCAGTACATCAGAACTGCCGCAGAATACCAGACAGCTGCGGAAGGGCAGCAAGAAGGCATTATACAATGCCATTATTTAAGAAAAGTAATTCTTTTTTTTTTTCTTAAATAATGTCATTGTATAATAGCAATAACCCACTTCTGGATGTGGGTAATGCTGGATTTACCCATGGTTGGCTTTGTTTGGCCACTCGGGCTTCACCCTCGTGACCAAACCACACCAACTGTGGGTAAATCCAGCATTACCCACACCCAGGCGTGGGTTATTGCTATAATATACCACACCAAGTCATTGGTTATTGCAAAAATAAAAAAAAAATGACCAAGGAGAGTTTTATCACTATACTATTAAAAATAGCTCATTTTTAATATTACTGATTTTTCTGTTACTGAGGCACATTACTGCTACTCTGATTTACTACCTAATTACAATTCTCGAGTTGCATAGCCATTGCATAATATTCGGCAAGTAGTACAGAAGGAGTACTTTAACAAGACAGAAACTGAAAACATGACAAATCTGACAATTCTGAATATTTTAGATGTGTGCGTGTGTCTATATAGATATATATATATATATATATATATACATACACATATACATATATACATGTACATACTTATATATACACATATACATATATATATGATTATATATACACACGCACAAATATATCATTGACTGTATCACCGAACTACTATATGGACTACAAATGGTCAAAACTCATTAAATCAAACAAAACAAAAAAAAACACATTTTAAGCAAGGGGGCAAGCCCCATGTGCCCCCCACATCCCCTGGTAGTTATATATACCAACTCCAATATAGTAACATAGCGGGGAAAAGGCAAAATCCTACTACCCACTGTGTAGCAATACTGCAAAGCAAATGCCAGCATTTTACAATGAACCAGCATTTTGATTAAAAAAGCTTCCTTCCAAAATGTTCAACACAAAGAATTTACCGAGAAAAACATAGAACCCATACATATACAAGTACATATGAGTATACTTGCAAAGTTCAAACTGAAGAAGAGTAAGCACTCACAAAGTTCACCACTTAAAATCAAATGGTGCTAAGATTGAACACTACAAAACCTGAATGTTAACACAAACGAACAAAAATAAAAGAAAAAAATCAAATCCCTAATACTCCTTAATACCACCAGAGGACCGAATTTGTATGAACACTGGTAGTGTTAGAGAGAGTTTTTTTTTTTTTTTGTAAATAGGGTTAGAGTTATTAGAGGGGCAGAGAATAGGGATAGGGTTAGCACATGATCAAGGGGATACTCACCATAACACTACCCCTGTCCCTCCCCCAATTCTAACCCTACACATTAACTTAAGAAAAACCCTTTCCCTAACATCACCACTAAACAAACATCTGACACACATCTATTCATTACATATAAGTTCAACACTAATGCTCTCCCCTTTCCTAACCCTTACTACCCTAACCCCACAAACACTTTTGCACACACATCTAACCCACTTACTTTCACACAACATACAGCGGATATAAAAAAGTGTACACACCCCTGTTAAAATGCTAGGTTTTTGTGATATAAAAAAAAATGAGTCCATAATAAATCATTTCAAAACTTTTCCCACCTTTAATGTGACCTATAACCTGTACAATTCAATTGAAAAACAAACAAATCTGTGAGCGGGAAAAATATAAACAATAAAAAAAACATACAATAAACTGGTTGCGTAAGTGTGCACACCCTTAAACTAATACTTATTTGAAGCACCTTTTGATTTAATTACAGCATTCAGTCGGCTTGGGTACACACCTGTCATCAATTAAAAAGACTCTGATTAACCCCTAATAAAGTTCAGCTGTCCTATTAGGATGTTCCTGACATATACTCAGTTTCCTGCTACAGCATAAAACATGGTTTGCAGAGAGCTTGCAAAGCATTAAAGGGATCTTATTGTTGAAGTAGGGTTGCCACCTTTCATCGTGGCTAAAACCGGAGTAAAGCCACACCCCTCGCATCATCAGTAACCCTGCCCATCCCACCCCATCCCCCGCCCACATTCCTCCAATTTTGTGATGCCACAATGACTTCACTCGGTGAGGAACGCCCTCTTTTTCTGTTCCTGCTGCCTGCTTTCGGCTGATTTACTATGCTTTTCTGTAAAAAAAAAAAAAAAAAAAAGCATAGTAAATCAGCAGATTTACAAACTCCGATAGTCTGTTTCCTTTTTGAAACAGAATACCAAGGGTTGTTCAGTGTTTTCTGGATTACTGGAGAATCAGTTTGATTTCTGGATAGTCTGGAAAAAAAATGGAAGGGTAGCAACCCTATGTTGAAGGGTATCAGTCAGGAGAAGGGTACAAAAAAAATTCCACAGCATTGGATATACCATGGAACACAGTGAAGACAGTCATCAAAAAGTGGAGAAAATATGGGACAAAAGTGAAGTTGCAAAGAACTGGACTTCCCTCCAAAACTGATGAAAAGACAAGACGAAAACTAGTCAGGGTGGCTGCCAAGAGACCTACAGCAACACTGAAGGAGCTGCAGGAATTTCTGACAAATACTGGTTGTGTACTACATGTGACAAAAGTCACCATTATTTTCCGTATGTCTGGGCTATGGAGTAGGGTTGCAAGACGGAAGCCTTTTCTTACACAGAAAAACATCCAGGCCCAGCTAAAATTTGCAAAACAATACATCAAATCTCCCAAAAGCATGTGGGAAAATGTGTTATGGTCTGATGAGACCAAGGTTAAACTTTTTGACCACGATTCCAAAAGGTACGTTTGGTGCAAAAACAACACTTCGCATCACCAAAAGAACACCATCCCCATGGTGGTGGCAGTATTATGATTTGGGGTTGCTTTCAGCTGGAACTGGGGCTTTAGTCAAGGTGGAGGGAATTATGAACAGTTCCAAATATCAGTCACTTTTGGTCCAAAACCTTCAGGTGTCTGCTAGAAAGCTGAAGATGAAGAGGAATTTCACCTTTCAACATGGCAATGACCCCAAGCATACATCCAAATCAACAACAGAATGGCTTCAGTTTTGGAATGACCCAGCCACATCCCAGGCCTAAATCCAATAAAAAAAAATCTGTGGGGTGATCTGAAGAGGGCTGTGCACAAGAGATACCCTTGCAATCTTGACAGATTTGGAGTGCTTTTGCAAGGAAGAGTGGGCAAAAATTGCCAAGTCAAGATGTGTCATGCTGATAGACTCCTACCCAAGAAGACATTGTAATTAAATCAAAAGATGCTTCAACAAAGTATTAGTTTAAGGGTGTGCACACTTATGCAACCAGCTTATTGTATATTTTTTATTTATTTTTTCCCTTAACAGATTTATTTATTTTTCAATTGAAATGCACAGGTATGGGTCACAAACGTGGGAAAAGTTTTGAAATGATCTATTGTGGTCTCATTTTTTTTTACATCACAAAAACCTGGCATTTTAACAGGGGTGTGTCCACTTTTTACAGCCACTGTACCCACTTACTTCAATGTAACGAGTGTTCGATGTAATATCAGGGCAGTTAAATCAGCTGACCAACTGAATGTTTGACTGATGATACTGCAACCATATAGACACACACACACACACACACACACACACACACACACACACACACACACATGCATATATATTATATATGGATCCCTATCACATTATCAAAAGACCACAAGACTGAAATTAAAGACTGAGACAAAAACAATGAAAGTGGAAAACGATGAATGTTGACAAATCCAAAATGCAGAATATCGAAGCATCACCTGTGAATGTTATACAGCCCTTACCAGAAGCTTTACCTGCCAAAGAAAAGAGAGCTCGCTTACAGAGCAGAGGCAGGCAGGTTCAAAAAAGGACACTGATGGCTGGGCAGCTGGATCTTGGTCCAGCCATACGGAGAAAGATTCCACAGACTTAACTGTGAATATATCCACCATTATTTTAACAAATGAACAATGACAAGCGTTACACATGGGCCTTTCTTTTATTCCTTCCAAAGGCTCTTCTTTATGTGATGTACTCACTGATTTGAGATTATTTGTCCAGAGTTTTTCTTTTAAAGTGATGTATGCTTTAAATTCCAGTGTTCAGAGTGACGTTTTTAAGAGACCTAGTCAGTCTGTCCCTGGGAATCCACTGTTGGCTGAGACTTTTTTGAAATTTTGTGAACAAGATATACGTAGGTTGTTGCAAAGTAAACATTGCTGAGACTTTTTTTAACCTTACAGAAATACAGTTTAAGCCCCTCATGGATTTAACTTTGATGGAACATGTATATATTAGACCTGCTGACAAAGGGGGCGCCATAGTTGTGATGGACACTTGTAGGTACATTAAAAGCATGTGTAATAAGCTACCTGACAGTTTTACTTATGCTGTTTGCTCTAAATCAGACACAGATAAGTTATCAAGAATGTGTTCTAATTTACATGATTTGTTGATGGAAGGTAGCATTACTAAGGAATTGTTTGAATATTTTCTGACTGAATATCCTATCATTCCTATTTTACATGGTCTCCCCAAAATTCATAAATCCCTGGAAAATCCACCGATGAGGCCTATTGTCTTTGGCCGTGGTTGGGCAACTGTGACCTCATCTATTTATGCTGAAAAGCAACTGCAACCAGTATTAGATAAAGTTAACATTGTTCTTAGAGATACTAAGCACTTTTTTAACATCTTTATTTGAGTGGTCCAGTACCAACAGTAGTGAGACTTTTCTGTTGGTTACAATGGATGTGGTACAATATTTCACAGTCATACCCAATGACACAGGGATTGAATTGGGTACTCTGTTTCTGTCTAAATATTCTGATTATAGTGCAGGACATATTTGTCACATAAGCATGTTTCTTGATTTGATTTTGAACAACAGTGTTTTCACTTTTAATGATCAGCTATACAAGTAGAGGGTGGGCGTGGCGAAGGACACATCCTGTGCCAACAGCTATGCAAACCTAGTGCTAGCTTATTGGGAGACATACTAAGTCTTTAATGAGAGCAACCTTTTTAAACAGTATATTCCATACTATGCCAGGTTTGTGGATGACATATTTTTTGTATGAGCAGGTTCTGTTTCCTATGTTGCATTATTTTGTTGAATAACCAAGTTCCTATGACTTACCCACAAGTGCTCTGCTGAGAATATTTTAGAAGTTAAAATCACCAGGAAACTGAATGGTTTACACACTCAAGTTTACAAAAAATCTTACAAAAAAAACGTAGTATTTTACAAAGGCACTGTATGCACCCACAACGCATTCCTAGGAATATTTTGAAAGGACAGTTTCTTAGGTATAACAGGCTCAATGTAGATGATGAATGCATGGTACCTGCTTTTGATGAGTTGGCACATGATTTTAGTAACAGAGGCTACAAACAGCATGAAACAGATGTAGGACGACAAGGGGTTCTATCTAATAGGAATGCCCAGGCCAAACCATATTTCTCTCATCAAGATTCAGATGCTAAGAATTCTATGGTGTCACAAGGAGACACTCTGAAAATGAGCATTACCTTCTCTAATGATGTTAGCTCTGTCTGTGAAATTATTAAAAAACACTGGCATGTCTTTACATGTGATGATAGAAAAGTACAGTTTTGTACCTACCATAAATGTAGATGTTCGATAGACATGCAACTGCAGTCATAACATGTGGGTTGTCCTGCCTCAGGCAGCCCTCAGTCGGCCGGATTCCAAAGTCTGGGTCCGACGTCGGCTGATGTCGCATTTCTCCCCGACGTCAGAGCGGCTGGAGTACATAAGCATCAGCCGACGCCATTTTCTTCAGTGTTTCTTGCCCCAGATGCCAGGTGCCCTCCAAGGAAGGCTGTAATCAAATTGGAAGACAAAAACAGGATTCCAAACAAATAAATGAGCAATAAAACAATTACACCATAACAGATATCCCCAGCTAAGAGTAACAGGGATAGGAGTGGACCCTAGGCATAGAGGGGTATGGAGGGAGGGAAAATCCGACTGCAGTTGCATGTCTATCGGACATCTACATTTATGGTAGGTACAAAACTGTACTATGTCCTTCAAGAATGCAACTGCAGTCATAACATGTGGGTAGAATACCATAGCTTAGCTGGGGAGGAGGAATGCTCTAGGAAAAGATGGTGTGGCAATCAAACCCTGCAGGACTGCCGAAGCAAAGCCTGCTCTGGATCTGGAGTATAGAGGGAGATTGTAGTGTTTGGAGAATGTATGCACGGAGCTCCATGTAGCAGCTTCTAGAATGTCCTTAGTAGGCACCCCTCTTAAGAATGCTGTAGAGGTGGCTGTAGCTCTGGTGGAGTGTGGTCTGACATTGGCTGGAACAGTCTTTCCATGAAAGGAATAACAGAATCTGATGCAATGTCCAATCCATTTTGAAATAGTCTGTTTTGAAATTGCTTTTCCTTGGACTGCAGGGGCGTAAGCTACAAAAAGTTGTTCAGACTTCCTACTGGCCTTGGTTCTGTCCAGGTAGTATCGAAGTTGTCTGTGAATGTCCAAGGTATGCAACAGTCTTTCCCCTTATTCTCAGGATTGGGGAAGAAAGCAGGCAGATGAATGGCTTGATTTAAAGAAACCCTAGATACCACCTTTGGCATAAAAGTAGGGTTGGTCCTTAATGAAACCCTGTCTCTGTGAAAAATAATAAAGGGTGGTATTGCCATTAGGGCCTGTAGCTCCGAAACCCTTCTTGCTGAGGTAATTGCCAACAGGAAAGCTGTCTTCCATGAGAGAAATTGCAAGTCAACTGAAGCTGCTGGCTCAAACGGAGGTAGAGTCAGTTTTTGTAGGACAGAATTGAGGTCCCAGGCTGGCACTGGGGCCTTTCTTGGTGGCTTAATGTTCTTGATTCCCCTGAGGAATTGCCTTAGTAAAGGGTGTGAAAAAACAGGAGGATCAGTGTTGTATCTAGCTGAAATAGCAGATGCATGTATCTTTATGGAAGAATATGAGAGGCCGTTCTTTAACATATCTGCCAAATATTCCAAGATGAGTGGGATGTTCAACAATGATGCATCATGTCCCTTGCTGGTATTCCAATTGCTGAATCTTTTCCACTTTGCTAAGTAAACCTTTCTGGTGGATGGTCTTAGAGCCTCTGTTAGTATCCGCTGAACTTCCTTGGAGAGAGATAGGCTGAAGTTATTTATGGGATCTCCCAGGCTGTTAGCTGCAGTGTCTGAAGATTTGGATGCACTGTTTCGAAATTGTGTTGAGTCAAAAGTAGAGGCCATTGGGGAAGGCCCACCTCCTGGTGTGACATATGCTCCGTAGTAGTGGGTACCAGTGTTGTCTTGGCCAGTCCGGAGCTATTATGATTCCCTTGGGTCTCTATGCTTTGATCTTTAGTAATACTGAGGTCATCAGTGGCAGAGGTGGGAATGCATAGATTGTTAGGGAGTTCCAGTTGAATGAGAGGGCATCTATTTTCCAAGCTTTTGGATGGTATGTCCTTGTGCAGAATTTTGGTAGAAGATGGTTGAGGTGAGAGGCAAATAGGTCTACTTCTGGCTTGCCCCATGTCGAAGTGAGTTGTCTGAAGGCCTTCGGATGTAACCTCCACTCGTGTGGATCTGTGAAATTCCTGCTTAGGCTGTCCGCCAACACATTGTCTTTTCCTGGAACAAACTGGGATTGTAACTGGATGTTTAGGCTCAGTGATTTCTCCCAAAGATGCATTGTCAGTCTGCAAAGGGGGTAAGAGTGGGTGCCCCTTGCTTGTTTATGTACCACATCACAGTGGTGTTGTCTGTCCGTATCAGTAAATGGCCTTGCTGGAGTTGGTGTTGAAAGGCCTCGATGGCATGCATTACTGCCAGCATTTCCTTTTGGTTTATATGCAGATGTGTTTCCTTTGGAGACCATTGTCCTTGTATACACCTGCTTCCATGTGCGCCCCCCATCCAAGGTCTGAGGCGTCTGTGGTCATGGTCTGTGTTATCTGTGGTTTTTTGAACGACATACCTGTGTTTGCCTGGCTCACCGAGGCCCACCATAGGAATTCCTTTTGTAGGCATGGAATGAGCGGTATGATTGTCTCCAAGTTGTTGCTGTGTTGAGACCAAATTCTTTTTAGGTACCATTGAAGCTTTCTCATGCGTAGTCTTGCTAATGGAATCAGGAGAATGCATGATGCCATGTAACCCAGGGCCTGTAGGAATCTCCTTGCAGTCATCTGGGTGAGTTTTGCTAAACCTTTGAAGTAATGAGTTAACTTCTCTTGCTTGTCTTCTGTCAGGTAAGCCATCTGAGAGGCTGTGTCTAGTTTGGCTCCTAAGAAGATTATTTGCTGGGATGGCTGCGGTCTTGACTTCTGGAAGTTGACTGTGTATCCCAGAGCTTGAAGTAATCGTATGATATAATCCAGGTTTTTTTTTCAACATCAATTTGTCGTCCGCTTGTATGAGGCAGTCGTCCAGGTACGGGTAAATTTGTATCCCCTGGAGCCTGCAATGAGCAATTACTGAAGCCAGGCATTTTGTGAATACTCTGGGCGCAGTAGATAAGCCAAATGGCAATGCTGAGAATTGATAATGCTCTGGCCCTGCAAGAAATCTGAGGTATATTCTGCAGCTGTGTCTGATAGGGACATGCAGGTATGCCTCCTTGAGGTCCAGAGTAATCAGCCAAGACCCCTTGCCCAGCATGGGAAGGAGTTGCTGTAGAGTCAGCATTTTGAACTTTGGTACTATGAGAAAGGTGTTTAATGCGGACAAGTCCAGTATTGGTCTCCATTGAGATTCTTTTCTTGGAACAAGGAACAGTCTTGAGTAAAACCCTGGTCTTGTTCTTGTTGTGGAACTCTTTCTATTGCTTTCATCCGAGTCAGCAGAGTGATTTGCTTGATCGCCTCTGCCCTCTGGTTTTGTGGTAGGTTTGGCATGCCTTGTTTTCTTGGTAAGGTATGAAAATGAAACCTGTACCCTCGGTCTATAATGTCCAAAATCCATTTGTCCTTTGTCAGTCTGTGCCAATTTTCTGCAAACAGAGATAATTTCCCGCCCAAGGGAGCTTCTATTTGTTCCCTGGTAGGCGGTAGTAGAGGAAAGTCATTGAGATTGTGGTTGTGGGGCAGGTGAAACCCCTGCGCCACTTCTTTGGTTTCCTGGCTGCCATTGTCGCCCCTGTAAGGGCCTCTGTATTGGCCTCTTCCTCGGCCACGTCTGTTCTTACCCTTTTGAAACTTTTCTGGATTAGGAAAGGACCAGTTTTTAGAAGGCCAATTCCTACTGAATCTGGGGGGTTGAACCTGGAGGAAATCTTTCACCGTCTGAACTGATTTTGCTTTTTCTTCGATGGTCTTTAACACATCCTTAGCATTCGCACCAAAAAGCTTGTTCTTTTCCAAAGGTGCATCCAGAAGTTTTGCTTTTACATGATCTGGTAGAGGTTGATCTTTTAACCAAGCATGTCTACGAATGACTGCCCCTGTCATAGCTGCCCTACATGAAGCTTCCAGTGCATCATATCCACACTGCAGGAAGTGATTGCTTACTTGCTGAGTGTTATGTACAGCTTCCTGCAAAGTCTTCCTGTCTAAAGGATCAGGAGTGGCTAATGTTTTTTGTAAATCTTCTAACAGGTAATCCTGATATTGTAACATATGAAAAAGGCAATTTAAAGCTCTCATAGATAAGGTAGTGGATGTGTAAACCTTTTTGCCCCATCTCTCTAATGACCTAGCTTCCCTGTTGGAGGGCAATGGATTTTTAGAGGTGGAGGCTGAAACTCCTTTAGGCCCCTGTGAAATAGTTTCCAAATCAGCAGTATGGGCCCTGAATAAATGGGAATGCCTTTCTGGGACCCTGTAATACCTGTCTGGCTTGGCTGGAGCAGGAGGAAGAGAATCAGGGGTAGCACTAGAGTCAGAATATAAATCATCCAGAACATCAAGTACAGGAGGAATAGCTAAGGGCCTGTGCTGGGGCTTCTTAAGGAAAGTCCTAAGGCGTTTCCTAGAATCAGAATATTCCTGACCTTGCCACTTGAAATGTTCCCTCATGGTGTGCAGAACTTCCCCAAAAGAAATATCCTCAGGAGGAGAGGCCGAGGGGATGGAATCTTCTGCATCCGAGTCCTCATAGGTCTGGAAGAGCTCTTCCTGGCTATCAGAGTGGACAGAGCCCTCAGAATCTTCATCTGAAGGAATAGGGTCAGAGGGTTCAACCCGGGGCCTTTTATCAGAAGGAGGCTGGGATCCTCTCTCAGGATGGGCCTGTGAACCTCTAATCATGGAAATTAAATCAGCAGCCATGGACATAATTTGTGTCTCTGGAGTAGGCTGAGGTAAGGATTTAGAAGTAATATGCTTTGTTTTGCTGGCTGCCTTAGCCCTAGTGTAGGCCTTAATAGACATGGCCATAGGTGGCCTGGCAGCTCCACGTGCAGGAGTGACCTTGTCTACAGCAATGGTCTCGGGCATTTCCTCGGTTTCGGTATCCGGAGGAAAATCGATAACTGGCGGAGTGATGTCCGGAATCGGAGTCGTCGGTAATGCGGTGTCTTCGGTTCGGAGAGACCGTCTCAGAGGGAACCGGAGCACTCGCGCTAGGTTTTGGCGTGGAGTCGGTGGTAGACGCGGGCCGAGGATGTCGGTCCCGGTCTTTTCGCTTTTTGGGAGTTTGCGATGTCGGAAGATCTGACGGCATGGTGTAAGCAAATTTATCGGCGAAAAAATCTTCAGCGAACTCCGCCCGGCGCCTGAGAGTGCGCTTGTTGAAGCGAGCACAGGCTACACAGGCCGAGACGTCGTGGTCTGGGCCCAGGCAAGGAAGACAGTAAGAGTGGAAATCCTTATGAGGTATTTGTTTATCACAAGAAAGACAATTGTTAACTTTTTCAGTAATTTCTGACATCGGCTGAGGCAAGAAAAGGTCCCCAACCGGGTACTTAGCTTTTTTGATGACTTCGGTATCGAAGAATACAGGAGCTGACCGACCGGCACTTGCGAACTGCTTCTGCTTCGGGCACCGCGCGGCAAGAAAGACTGAAGAAAATGGCGTCGGCTGATGCTTATGTACTCCAGCCGCTCTGACGTCGGAGAGAAATGCGACATCAGCCGACGTCGGACCCAGACTTTGGAATCCGGCCGACCGAGGGCTGCCTGAGGCAGGACAACCCACATGTTATGACTGCAGTTGCATTCTTGAAGGACATCAAAACTATTTTAGGTGAGGTTCCTAAATTTTGTTTTAAGAAAGTACAGTTGTGTACCTACCATAAATGTAGATGTTCGAGTGTATTCACTGTTGCAGTCATTACACTTCGGTTATCCTGCTGGCAGGCTACCCGCAGTCGGCCTGAATTCCAAAGTCCTGGTCCAGCATCGGTTGCTGTTGCCTCTTCCCTGATGTCAGTGCGCCAGGGGTATATAAGATGCAGCCGATGCCATTTTCTTCAGTTTTTCTTGCCCCAGATGTCAGGTGCCCCCAAAAGGGTAGGCTAAAAACATTGCTTATAAAAAGCATGCACTAAAATAAACAATACTTTCATCTTCAAGCAAATACACCACATAGGTTGTATAGAATAGAGAAGTACAGATAAGTCCCAGCAAAGAAAGGGGGGTGGTGAGTGGGTAACCTGGACTGCAACAGTGAATACACTCTAACATCTGCATTTATGGTAGGCACACAACTGTACTATGTTCATCGTGTTTCACTGTTGCAGTCATTACACTTGGGTTGAATCCCAAAGCTGAGGTTGTGTGGCTGGGTCTAAATAGAATTAGGAGTGGCTATGAGGCCCTGCAGAACTGCAGTGGCAAAGCCTGCTCTGGATTTAGAGAAAAGAGGTAAGTGGTAGTGTTTTGTAAAAGTGTGCACTGAAGTCCAAGTAGCAGCCTCCAAAATATCCTTGGTTGGTACTCCTCTGAGGAAGGCTGCTGAAGTGGCTGCTGCCCTGGTCGAATGTGGCCTAATGCCCTTAGGCACTGATTTGCCATGTTGTGAATAGCAGAAACGAATGCAGTGTCCTATCCATTTTGAAATCTGCTTTGAGATAGCCTTTCCTTGTGATCCTGCAGCATATGCCACTAAAATTTGCTCAGTCTTTCTGAAAGCTTTAGTTTTGTCCAAGTAGAAGCGTAGCTGTCTGTGTATGTCCAAAGAATGCAGAAGTCTCTCCCCTTTATTCTGGGGATTTGGATAAAATGTAGGCAAATGAATGGTTTGATTAAGAGCCACACTGGATACTACCTTAGGCATAAATGTTGGGTTTGTCCTTGGAGAAATCCTGTCCGGATGGAAAATGATAAAAGGTTCCACAGCCATTAATGCCTGTAACTCTGAGACTCTTCTTGCTGAAGTTATTGCTAGGAGCAGAGCTGTTTTCCATGATAAGAATTTTATGTTGGCTGCATTGGCTGGCTCAAAAGGAGGCAGTGTGAGCTTTTCCAAGACAAAGTTGAGGTCCCATGCAGGTATTGGTGCTCTCCTTGGGGGTCTTATGTTTTTGGCCCCTCTAAGGTACTGCCTTAGTAATGGATGTGAAAAAATAGGTGGGTCCGTATTGTAATGAGCTGAAATGGCAGAGGCATGGATCTTAATCAATGAAAAGGATAGGCCTTTGTCCAGCATCTCAGTAAGGTATTGTAAAATCTGAGGAATATTTGGTACAAGCATGTCAATTCCTTGTGCCTGGTTCCAAGCACAGAAGCTCTTCCATTTGTCTGCATATGATTTTCTGGTGCTGGGCCTCCTGGCCTCCAGAATAACATCCATAACTGCTTTGGAGAGAGGTGTGCCCTGAACGGTTACATTATCCGCCATGCAGCCAGATTTAGGGTTCTGAGTTGGCTGTGCAGTATCTGATTGCTTTGTTAGGTCAGTAAATGAGGAATTTGAGTAATGTCCAGACTGGGCCTTGAGACAAGCTCTTTAGGATTGGGTACCAGTGCTGGCGTGGCCAGTCTGGGGCAATCAGGATAATTTTTGGCTTCTCTTGTCTGACCTTTAGGAGTACCTTGGGGAGGAGAAGCAGTGGAGGAAAGGCATATACTGTAAGGTTTTTCCAGCTGAATGATAGAGCATCTACTTTCCATGCTAGCTTTAATGAAGACTTCGGATCTGAAATTCAAATTCGAAAATCTCAGGAGTCGGCCGACCGGCACTTGCGAACTGCTTTGCTTCGGGCACCGCACGGCAAGAAAGACTGAAGAAAATGGCGTCAGCTGCATCTTATATACATACCCCTGGCACACTGACGTCAGGGAAGAGGCGACAGCAACCAATGCCAGACCAGGACTTTGGAATTCAGGCCGACTGCAGGTAGCCTGCCAGCAAGATAATCCAAGTGTAATGACTGCAACAGTGAAACACGATGAACATCAATACTTCTTTGAGAAAAAATGTGCTATAAACCTGCTCAAAAGAAACCAAGGATTACTGATAGAATAGGAACTCACCCTTGTAGAGAATGTAATATGTGTCAGTTTATTGAAACTACAGACAGATTTGAGCATCCTGAGACTAAGCAGGTTTATAAATTCAGTTTTTTTGCAAATTGTAAGAGATGCAATCTTGTTTACTTAGCTAGCTGCACTGTTTGTAAATGTTTTTATATTGGTAAAACGAACACAGCTTTTACTTTGAAAGACCGTGTACGTGAACACATTTGTGATGTGTCTAGAAAAGATAAAATAAATGCACTGTCAACACATATTTTAGTTGCTGGAAGTACTCATAAGTTTAAATTCATTGTGCTAAACTTTTTAATGTCAACTTTACAGGTGGTGATGTCAGCACTAAAACAGAATGTATTGAAACTAAATGGATTTTAGAATTACAAAGTGACAAAGGGAAGGATCTAAACGACTATGTTCCTTTAAGACCACTGCTTAGGTCATGTGACCTTAACAGGTGGACCTGAAACTGTGTGCATTTAAGCAGCATTTTATACCTCTTTCATTAGATCTGAAGAAGCATCTGGATAGGTGTGAAAGCGCTTGTCTTTTCCTTGGATGTTTTTAACATTTTTTATGCTGTTTTATTAATCTTTGGAACTGCTACTTTATTGGATTCAGCCGTGCTGACTGGTTATTCTTCTACTTGCATTGTTTGACTTGTGTTTAACCAGTCTTCATCCGCCTGCCTTGGTTTGCCTTTCTTCTTTCACACAACATACCCCCTTCACTGCAGTCAATGTAACCAGTGTTCGGTGTAATATCAGGGCAGTTAAATCAGCCGACCAACTGCACGTTCCACTGATGATATTGCAACCAATAAGACACACACACACACACACACACACACACACACACACATATATATATATATATATATATATATATATATATATATATATATATATATATATACATATCCCTATCACATTATGGAAAGACCACAAGACTGGAATGAAAACATTGAAACCTGAAAAGGAAAACACCAGGTGTGAATGTTATACAGCCCTTTCTTTTGTGAAACCAGGAAGCAGCTGAATGGAGAGCACAGTACAGTGAGGATATGGAAATTCACCCTTTTCCTCACTGTACTGCCCTCTTGCAGTTGGAATATTTAAGTTGCATGGGGGTGTGGGAGGCACAGGGGCGGATTGCCCCCCCCTACAAAAACTTACAAATTTATGCATATGTGTGGGGGTATGTCTGAGCATTTATGTTCTTATATAAATACACGTACACACATATGGATCCCTATCACATTATTGAAAAAACATAAGACCGAAATTTAAAAGAGTGGGCAAAAACATTGAAAGCTGAAAAGGGCAAATGTTAACAAAACCAAAATGCAGAACATCAAAGCAAGCACATTCAGTCCAATACTGCTCTACTTGTAAAACCAGTCACTAGAAATACACGTACATCCCTTTAAACTAACCTCTTATTTATGGCAAAAATTACAGCAGATACAAAATGCATTACACCTTACAATCGCTTAAATGAAATATTAAAGGTACTGTTCTGTTAACCTACAATACAACCTTGTTTTTTATTTTACCATACAATAACTGGCTTGGATTCACATTTTATCGCAAATTAACTGGCTTTGGTTAGATCCTTAAAAATACACAGATTTTGTTTTATTCTTTTTCTTGCTCTTTATCATGTACTGTTAAGTAAACATACAATGAATATACTCTTCAACTGCAAATACCTTTAACTTTTTAATTCCTACCTTAGCAATAACCAGCACAGTTAAACAGGACCCCAGTTTAACATCTCATCAGAAAGAAGGCAACTCACAACTACATCAACCTGCGAAGATGCAAAGTTGACAGTCCGACTACAACAGTTAAATCAGAAATGAAAGAAATAAAACTTATGTATTCACTGTAGCCATGCAAATGTGGTTAGGGAGCTGACCTCGGATCTGACTTCAGTCACTTCTAAAGACTTGGCTCTGTACCTTAAACTCCTCCCCTTATCCATAATCCTCCTTTCTAATTAGAATTACTTCAGATAGACTTATGGTGAGTACATAACTTTTATAACTGATTTTTTTTCTTTTTTGTTCACTCCTCAACCGATGGGGCAGAGTCCCAAACTAGAGAAACCCCAGGGTGGTCCTCAAGGAAGGATATTCCAGAATACAGCTGAGCCAAATGCTGCCCTATTCCTAGAGAAGATGTCCAATCTGCAGTGAGCAATGAAAGTATGTTAGTTTGACCAAGTGGCAGGTCCTCAAATGTAATCTACAGAAGCCCTAGACCAGAAGGCAGTGCATGTGGCCACAGATCCAGTGGTATCAGCCTTAGGAGGTCTAGGAAGTGTCAATCCATTTTCCTTACAGACAAAAGAAATGCAATCAGTGAGACATTTGGCTAAAGTCACTTTTGAAACAGACTTACCCAGTTCGGCTTTGGAATGGGAAATAAAGAGCGGGTCTGATTTTCTGAAATCTTTTGTTCTGTGGATATAGAATCAAAGTTGCCTATGCACAAAGGTGCTGCAATCAAGGAGCCTCAGTCTTCACCACTGACATCGGTGATGGACAGCCACTAGAACAAAAATGGATACACACGGTATTTTCGGATGCAGCTCTCTGCACCAAGCATAATTTCCCCTAAGAGCACACTGGAGCATACTCCAGACCTGGGGTTGGACTCACTCTGTCTCTCTCACCAGGCCTCAAACAAGACTCCACACTGACCACTTTAGAGCTCTGTGTCCCTGTTCCAAGTAGTGTGCGCACGCACACACACACAAAAGGATGGCATATATTTACCAGCTGTGCCCCTCTACCCACACTATAAGGTAATTGCAATGCCACCAGTCGGACATTCTAAGGGTCTTAAAAGGGTACCCAATTATACTGAGTAAAATTAATGCTAATACAAATGGTAGAGTTGGACCAATGCAACAAGCCTTTCAGGAACTGCCACAGTGTCACTAAAATAAGCATAAGTACGGTCAAGAAAAGGCCAGCCACAATGAAAGGTATAGAAATATTTAATAATAAATAATAAAATAGAAAACATGAGAATACTGAATCTGAATACTGAATATCTAGTTACAACAAACACCACAGTTTCAAGCACAGGAGATATAAAAAATAACACATTTGGATAGAGTCGCACAGGTGCAGAAAAAAAATACTTAACTAATCTGACTATTTTTTTCTGACAGACTAAAGAATTACTGTTCTCTAGTTAAGTTACTTACCACAGTAAGGCAAGATGATGAGTGCTGCGTTGCTTCCTACAGCAAGGCAAGATGAGGTGTGTTGTTGTTTGAGATATCTGTCAGAGATCTTTCCTGTCAACTGACTCTGGTATGATAAGCACCCAGAGTTTTGCTAAGATCTGCTACAGCATCTCAGAGCTATAAAACAATTTCAAAAACTTCCACCCCTCCAGGGTAGCAATTAGCCCACCTGTAAGGACAATAGAGTAAGATTCCTAGTCCTGATTTTCCCAGGCATTTTTGTCTCTGGCTGCAATCAGGCCTACAAGATAAAATCTGTTATGGCCTAAACCAACCCATTTAATTTTCAACCTATTTTTCAAAATTAGCTGGACTGAGATTAACTTCTTCCCTTCCAGAATTCTCTGTTAAAACATATACATTTAATGAGTTATAACAATACTGTCCGACATAAATGTACATCTCTTTTTTGTCCAGCAGGACCCACTGTTGATGGATGTTTAACCATGCATTTTTTAGAAATACATTTTAACACAAGCATCTGTACAAATCAGTGCGATATTCAAATGACAAAATTCTTTACAAAACTCCAGCTAGCTATGCTGTGATATGTTACAAATGTGCTGCCCTTCTCTCCCTGCCACAGATGGCACTACCTCACATCATCTCATCTCTCCGCCCTTGAAGACTCAAGATAGTTTTTCAAGTGACCCTGGAAAACATTGCTTGAGAGAACTCGGCTTGTGTGGGAACACATTAACCTATACCCTGTCTTGACAGTCCATCTGCACTGGCATTGCTGACCCAACTACAGTGCTCCACTGTCATGCCATATGCCTGCAACCCTAGGCTCCACCTTAATAACTTGGCATTTTGCTGGCTGGCATGATGTAGCCATGGATCGCCCTCAGTCTCCTCCTGCCATCCACTGCAAATACTCAGCACCAGGGCCTCCTATCCTGCCTAACAGGTTTACCATGTAATTAACTTCACTGACCTTCCTTACCACTTTGAAGGGTCCCTCCCAAGCTGCCTGCAGCTTACTGTCTGACAGAAATGAGCACCATAACCTGCTGTCCCACAGCATACTATCTGGCTTGAGCATTCCTGTCATACCAGATCTTTTTATGCTGTTGGCTCCTGCCAGGTTCTCCTGAGCCAAGCCCATGAGCTCCCTAAGCCTTGTCCTGAGGTTTAGGACATATGCCACAACAGACTCCTTGTGGGATTCACACTCACCCTCCCACTCATCACAAATCAAATCTAAAGGCCCCCTCACCCTATTCCCATACAGCAACTCAAAGGATAAAAACCTGTGGATTTCTGGGGTACCTCTCTGCACACAAACAGCAGATGGGACAAATATTTGTCTCACTCCCTCTTAAACTGGTTTGCAAATCCCATAGCATGGTCTTTATTGTAGAGTTTAACCTCTCCACAAGACCATTAGTGTGGGGGTGGCAGGAGGTGGTCTTTAGGTGCTTCACACCACAGCACCTTCACAGGCAAGCCAGCCGGTCTGACATGAAACTGGCACCTCTATCAGTCAGTATTCCTCTCAGGAAATCTGCCCTGCTGAAAATCTCTAACAAAACATTTGTCACCTTCTCTACCTCAATGAAGGACAGAGCCACCGCCTCAGGGTATCGAGCAGCATAATTGACCCCATCAGGATATACTTCTTCCCTGTGGAACTTGGGGTACTCAGAGGCCCCGCAATATCCACAGCTACCCTCTGAAATGACTCTTAAATCACATGCAAAGGCATCAAAGGAGCTCTGACCTTGTCTCTTGCCTTGCCTACTTTTTGCCACTGCTCATAGGTTCTGCAGTACCCAGTTACATCCCTTGCAATCCCAGGTCAATACAAAATTCTGCATAATACGTCTCTTGGTATGCTTTATGCCCATATGACCTACAAAATTAATGTCGTAGGCTATGGCTAGAAGTGCCAGAAGGGAGGCTCTGGCCACTACCAACTGCTGTACTGCCTTCACCATCTAGCCCTCCCTCAGGGGGTCTTCTCTCTATACAGTAAGCCTTTGCTCCAGTATACAGACTCCTCCCCTTTTCCATGAGAATCAGGTGCATCCTTAGCTACTTCCCTCAAGCTTTGTAAGGTAGGGTCCAAAATCTCAGCCTGTCTCAACTCTACCTTTATGACCCTTCCCAGCTCCCTTTCCACAGAAAGTCTGGTATCTTCTGATAGCAGTGCCTCACTGTCAGCCTGAGTACTACTACTCACCTCTGCCCTTGCAGTCACTCTGTCCAAGGGAACATCAGTTCCCACAAGCACCTGTGACTCACCTTCAGTCTCACTGCTACAGGGCAGCTCCCTCCCTGAAGTAACCACCTTATCAGTCCTGGCTACAAGTGTGCAGTCTGTCTGGGTCTCCCCAGGCTACCAGACCCACATGCTTATCTCCAAGCCTGACTACGTGTAACTGCATGAACACATGGTACTGTATTATCAAAATCATTCCCTATCAGGACATCTGCAGGGTGTTAATTTGGTACCCTTGTTGTTTCAAGACAATTTTCTACTAGCATTTTGTCATTCCCACTTACTGGCTCTCCCACCTTTTGTTCCCCACCTTGCTTCCATGGACATCTATATGCTACTTGGCCCTACTGGTTGCATTAAAAAAAAGAAGTTATGTACTCACCATAACGTTCCATCTGAGTAGGTAACTTTATTTGTCTGCAACCTGTGGGTATCAGATCCGATTCGGATCCAAGCTGGCAGCTTTCCAAGCTAAAAGATCCGAGCTCCTCCCCCCACCCACAATGCCCTGCCATCTCCCTCTAACCCTCAGATCGAGTTTGCCAGAAAAAAAGGCAATAGGAAAATTCTATAACACAGAAAAGGATTACAATACATTCCACCTGATGTCAACTGAAAAATGCATATCCTGATCCTTTGATAATGAACCAAGGGTCCGGGAGATGGAGGGAGGGTCGGTTGCAGACAAATGAAGTTACCTACTCAGATGGAACGCTATGGTGAGTACATAATTTCTTTATCTGAAGTAGTTAACTTCATTTGCTCAGCAACCTGTGGGACAGAGTCCCCAGCTACCAGCAACTTGGGAGGCCCTTATGGAAGGATATTCCGGAGCACTGCGGAGCCAAAAGATGCACGTCCTCTGGATATTAAATCCAATTTATAGTGTGTAATAAAGGTATGAGAGGAAGCCCAAGTAGCTGCTGAGCAAATGTCATCCAAAGAAACCCTTGACCAGAAATAAGCAGAAGTAGCCATAGATCAGGTAGAATGGGCTTGCACTCTCAGGGGCTCAGGATGACCAGAACTTTTGTATGCGAGGAGGACGCATTGGGAAATCCATCTAGCTAAGGTTACTTTAGTGACTGGTTTCCCCAGACAGGATTTTGCAAAGGAAACAAAAAGTTCATCAGATTTTCAAAGATCTGCTGTTCTGTTTAAGTAAAAACGTAACTGTCTGTGAACATCCAGACAATGAAGTCTGTATTCTCCTCTGTTTTGGAAATTAGGAAAGAAGACAGGAAGATTGATGGACTGGTTGATATTGGCTTCTGGAGAAACTTTCGGCAGAAAGGAGGGATTAGTCCTGAGGGAGACCCTGTCTTTATGAAAGATGATGTATGGAGGCTTACTGCAAAGAGCGTGAAGCTCCGATATCCTCCTAGCAGATGTAATGGCAATCAGGAAGACGGTCTTCCAAGATACATATTTTAAGTCGACTGAAGCCGCGGGTTCGAAAGGAGGCCCAGTCAGAGCTTGAAGAACTAGGGTAAGATCCCATGGAGGCACTGCATCTTTAATAGGGGGTCTTAACAAAAAGGTTCCTTTCATGAATGTTTTGCAAATCCTGGAGGACGCTAGGGAGCCTGAACTGTTTCCAACGTGGTAGTGGGAAATAGCTGCCAACTGAACTTTAATAGTAGAAGCACTAGCTCCTTGATTAAAAGTATGGGAAAGAAAGTCTAGAACTGCTGGGATAGGAGCCGTGAAGGGGTCCAAGTTCCTGTGCTCCGCCCAGACAGAGAAACGTTTCCATTTACTCTTGTAGATTTTCCTGGTAGACGGTTTATGGGCGGCCACCAGGATGGCCTTAACTGAGGAAGATATACCGGGAGTCCTAGCCATTAAGGGAACTGGATCAACCAAGCTGAGAGCTTGAGGTAGTCCAGGTCGGGGGTCTTCAATCCTAATGGATGAGAGATCAGATCCAGATTGGGATCTAAAATCCAGGGAGGATGTACTAGATGAGACTGCAGGTAATGGAACCAGGTTTGACGAGGCCAGAATGGGGCTATGAGGATAGCTCTGCTCCCCAACCAACGAGCTTTCTGCAAGAATTTTGTCATCAATGGAAGAGGAGGATAAGCATACAGAAGACCGGATGGCCAAGCATGAACTAGAGCATCTCTGGGGGCTTCCCCTGGTGGGGGAATCAGAGCGAAGAACTCGCTGCACTTTGTGTTCGAAGGCGAGGCGAAGAGATCGCAGCAAGGTTGACCCCATTCGAGGAAGATTTGTTTCGCTACTGCTGGGTTCAGAGACCACTCATAAGGTGAGAGGATTGTTCGACTCAACCTGTCCGCTAAGATGTTTGACCGACCCGGAATGTGCATTGCTATGAGAAAGCGGTTGGTAGATATCACCCATTCCCATACTCTCACCCTCCCTGCAAAGTGGATAAGATCTGGTTCCCCCCTGTTTGCTTATGTACCAGACTACCGACATGTTGCCTGTTTGAACTGCAATAGCTCCTGGAGGAAGAAGGGGATGGAGAGCCTGAAACGCTAGAAGCACCACCCTCATCTCCAGGACACTGATATGCAGTGAGGTCTCTGTGAGAGTCCACATGCCTTGGACGTATCTGCCCATGCAATGCCCACCCCACCCGAGGAGAGATGCGTCCCTGGTCACCGTGACTTGGGGAGGGGGTATAACGAAGGGGTGGCCTTCTCGGAGATCTCTGGAGCGGAGCCACCAAAGAAGCGACTCCCTGCAAATCCTGCTGAGGGGAATAGGTGTAGACAGGGGGTGAAATAGAATGGACCACTGAACTTGCAATGTCCATTGAAGGATTCTCATCTTCAGGCGAGCGAAAGGTGACAGATTGATGGCCGCTGCCATGGATCCCAGGGCCCTCAGGACGAGTTCCGCTGGGGAGGCTGATGATTGTAAAAGATCTAGAATGTGAAGGCTTAGACTGCAAAGTCTGTCAGCTGTCAGAAAGACTCTGGATTGTGTAGTGTCTATCCTGGCCCCTATGAATTCCAGAATTTGAGTAGGTTGAAGGGAGGATTTCTTGTGGTTGAACGTGAGCCCTAGATGGTGGGCTAGATGTAAGAAATAGTCCCTGCCTGAGCAGAGTTGATGCCTGGTGGGGGCGGTTATGCGCTAGTCGTCCAAGTACAGAAAGACCTGTATTCCCTGTAGCCTCAGGTGGGCCCCTACAATTGCCATGACTTTGGTGAACACCCTGGGGGCTGTGGTGAGACTGAAGGGTAGGAACCTGAACCGATAATGGCTGGCTCCCAGCCAAAAGCAGAGGAACCTTCTGGATCATCTGTCCATAAGAATGTGGTAGTATGCATCCTTGAGGTCTATCGAGCACATCCAGTCATTCTCCTGCAAAAGTGGGAGAATGGACTGAATAGTGACCATCCGGAATTTTTCTTTGGCGACTGACAGGTTCAGTGTGGACAGGTCGAGAATGGGTCCCAAGTCCCCCGTCTTTTTTGGCACCAAAAAGAACCTGGAGTAAAAGCCTGATCCGGATTGCTCGAGTGGGACGTGCTGGACAGCTCTTTTTCTTAGCAGCCCTCGAATTTCTGATGCTGCTGCCTCCCTCTGATCGGGTGGAACATCGGGGAGTCCTCTTGACCGGGGAGGATAAGTTAGGAAAGGGATTGAATAGCCTCTGGATATGATTCAGAGCACCCAGTGATCTGTCGTAGTGGACTCCCAATTTGCTAGGTGTTCCAAGAAGCACCTCCCGACTGCCTCCAGGGCTGCTGTGTGGGTCGATCCGAAAAAGGTTCGCTCGACCCAAAATTCTTAGGCCTCCCTCTGCCTCTGGGCCAGCGTCTACCCTGTCCTCCTTTGCTTCTGAAAGACGAGGGATCCAGAGCGAAATGGGATTGTTGAGCTTTCCGGAACCACATCTTCTTTTGTCCTCTTTGGTTCCTGGAGTAGGACCTCCGAGGAGCCGAGAAGAGGATCCCGATGGCAGACAACGTCTTCCCGTCTTTCACACTCTGGAGAAGCGTATCGCGGACGGTTTTGCCGAAGAGCGTAGAACCGTCAAAAGGGGCGTTCACGAAGGATGCCTTGAAAGGTTCCGCAAAATTGCAGAGACGGAGCCAGGCCTGTCTACGTAAGACGACGCCCGTTCCGCTAGCTCTAGCCGCTCCCTCCGTAGCATGGGAGAGAAGCCGCATAGATGTGTTGGTAATTCACTTGAGAGTGACCATTCGAGCCTTGAAGGTCCGCTTGTCCTCGGCCGACATGGACTCTGGAGGTGACCCAGCGTACTCTTTAATCAGGTCCCACTGGAGCCGAATCACATGGCCATATAATTCAGTGACCTTACAGAGAAGGTCGCAGAAGAGAACATCCGCTTTCCAAGGCGGTCCATCATCCGAGACTCCTTGTCTGGAGGATGCACCGAGGAACTCTCCTGTGTTAATTCCTTTTTAGTGGCAGCCGCCACCACCATGGCATCCACTGAGGCACCCTTGCTCCAAACTGTCCTGTCCGTGGGAGGGCTGAGGATCCTGTCCAGTCTCTTGGGTATTGGCTCGACAGTGTCCGGCTCCTTCCATGCCCTGGTAAATATGAGGTCTACCAGGGGGTCGGCAGAAGGGGACACCCAAGAGGTGGATGGGCCTGTGTCAAACTCCTCCAGAAACACAGACTCATCCGAGGAAGGGTTTTGGGCAGACCACCCCCCTCTAATGCGTAACATTTCCATAATGTCTCCAAAGGAGACGTCTTCGGGGGGTGACCTTGGGGAACCTTCCCCTTCCTCTAAGTCCGTGTCCTCCGTGAGGGACTCAGGTGAGTCCAAGTGCCTCTTCTTGCACTTTCGTTTGTGAGGGACCTCCTCGGGGGGGGCTGTCCGAAGAGGCCTCACCAACAATGTCCTGTTCCTCTACGGGAACAATCTGGGACGTAGGCGCAGGCTGTCCCTGGGGCCAGTTGATGGAAGACAGGCCCGTCTGAGTGGGAATGGCGGTTGGATCCGTAGCAAGAGCCTGGGGCCTCGAATCCCTTGAAAGGACTCTCTCCACGACGTTGAATGCCGAGGGAGAACTGCTTTCCCTCGGATCCGAAAGCAGTCCACTCGGATTAGACGTGAAGACCAGTGCCGAAGGTGACCCGATCAGATCCGAAAGGGTAGTGTGCCCCGACCTTAACGGAGCCGAAGGCCCGCTAACCCCTCCGGATCCGATGCTCAACTCACGGCCCCGAGAGCTCGGATCCAAAAACGGATCCGACAGACTCGAGGGTACAGTCGGCGCTGAAGTAGGAAACGCTGTCGGCGTCGACCCTACCCCGGCTCTGAATCTAGTCGGATCCGACAGCTCCGAACCCCGATAGCAGGTCGGAGAAGGAGCAATGGGGGCAAAAAAAGGTGTCGAGCTCCCCCTCGGGGGGGGGGGGACAAGAGCAGTCCCATCTGCAACTGGGCCTGGAGAAATCGATGCATCATCCGGTCCATGTCTGTGTCCGATAAACTTCTCGTAGATCTAGATGAGGCCACCGAGGCTGGCTGGGAAGGCTGCCTAAACGACCTCGAAGGTGACCAGGTCTCCTCCTCCGGCTCCGGAGAGAAACGTGGAGAATGGAGCCGGGAGAGGGAAGGCCCGGAGACCTTAAGGGGAGAGACAAGCTGTTTGGACGGCGGTGCCGAAGGGGTCGAATCAGACCACCTCTTGTGGCTGCGATGCCTTTCTTTCTCTCTCTCCCTATCCTTTTTGTCCTTCTTTTTGCCGTCCTTTTCCTCCTGGGCCAACTAGGGAGGTTGAGTCCCAGCCAGGGGATTGGAAGCGTCAGGTGGGGCAGCCGTGGCTGGCGCCACAGAGGAGGAGGAGGAGGACGAGGACGAAGCAGAATCCGGGGGCAAAAGGCCCGCAAGAATAAGCTTCATCCTCCTATCCTTCAAAGCCCTGGGGTTGAAGGCTGCACAAATAGTGCAGCCCGAAGAGAGGTGATCAACCTCCAGGCAAATGACGCACCGAGTGTGGCCATCCGCTGGGGACAACTTATGGCAACACTCGGTAAATTTAGAGAAAATAGCTTTAGGGCCTTCAGACATTATGCAAAAGAAAACAGGCCCACACACACACCTTCACACACGCAGAGGGGGGAGGGGAATAAATTTAACTTAACCAAAAAAGATTAAAACTACCCAGAAAGGCTAAGAAAGTTAAGAGGGTGTTCACACACACAAAGACAGAGAATGTTTGACAGAAAATTAAATTTTTTTATGCTAAACTCAGTACCATGCTCGGAGCTCATTCTGAGAAGCTTACAGAAACCGCGGCAAACGAGATCTGAGGGTTAGAGGGAGATGGCAGGGCATTGTGGGTAGGGGGAGGAGCTTGGAGCGGAGATCTTTTAGCTTGGAAAGCTGCTGGCTCGGATCTGAATCGGATCCAATACCCACAAGTTGCTGAGCAAATGAAGTTAACTGGACGTGTACCTGGACTAATGGCTTCCCCTGCTACTGGCAGACTCTGTTAGGGCAGTCTGGGCTGCCCACCATGGGTTCCCTTAGACCCATGAGCAGCACTGGGTGTCCCTTTCCTGTGCAGTGATGCCCTGCTTGCTAGGTATAGGTCTTCCTTCTTCCCCAATTCATCTGTAGTATTGCATTGTCTATAAGCTAACTAGATTGTCATGTCCTCAGGCAAAGTGCTAAGGGCTTTTTCCCTCACCAAAAGGTCTGCCAGCCCTTCAACAGTGGTGACCTGACAGCCACTTACCCACCTATGGAAAAAGTGCTGAGTTCAGCAATATATTCACACACACTTTCATCTGCCTTGCATCTATGCTCATGAAACCTTTTCCTATAAGCTTCAGGTGTTAACTTAAAGCATTCTAACAAACACATTTTGACTGGATTATAATTTAAACAATTGGTATCACAGAGTTTAGAAATTACAGTTACAGCTTTATCATGGACTAAGGGGTTCAGGAACCATACCCAGAGCCCTTGGTCAACATTATACTGTTTACATACCCTCTCAAACATATGAATGAAACTATCAAAATTATCCCCCTGTAAATTGTGGAAGAAATTTACTGACCTTTGTTGCTTCTGGGGTTCAGTTACTCCCTTCCCCATTACCTCCATGACTCTGACGAAGAGTCAGCATCTCCTTTTCATGTTGCCTCTGCCTCTCATCCTCCTCAGCCTCCAGATGTCTCAGTCTCTCTGCTGCTTCTATTTCCAAATGCTTGGCCTCCAACTCAAGTCTCTAACTCCAGACGGATTTTTAAGTCCTCTGTAGAAAGGTTGAGCTGTCCATTTTCTGAGAGTTGTACATCTCCACGGCCAGTCTGATTGTCCTCCTGGTTGCTATTCTGTGATGCAATTGTGACTACAGCTGCAATCATGTCTGCTTTAGTTAAGTTGGCTTGTACCAGTCCTTTAGCGTGGCACATTTCAGCCAACTGGCTCCTTCTCAGCTTGCCATACTCTTCTGCTGACATGCTTGCCTGCTCACCCTGACTAACTAAGCCAACAAAAAAACATAAAACAATTGTGATATGAACTCTGAATGCTCACGGGGTGAGAGTACAAACACCTTCAGTGACCACTGTACATAGGCTACAGGAATTAAATATCCACACCACTACAAGCCAATTAATATGTCCAGTCTTCAGATTTTGCTGATCTCTGGGCTGTGTCATAGTTCCTGTGTTGTCCATATCCTTGTTTGGATAGGAGGAAGCTTCTTTGTTCACCAGTGGGATTGGGGAGCTCTGAGCAGCCTATCTGTCCCTTAAGGAATGGTTCCAGCCCAGTAACTTGTAGCTTATTGGCCGTTTTGGGCCATTTCCTAGCTCTTTCTAATCCCCTGCTATAAAGCCCGCTTTAGCATGCTTTTGCGCTTGTATTTGACTCAGCACAGCTCCTCATGGTGTCCTGCAGAGTTCTACAAGCAGCAGCGAGTGGAAGAGTGACTTTCCATTGATTCATAAGTATTTTTTTGACTTTTTATCTCCAACTGCTTTATTTCGCCTAAAAGCGAGTTTCTATAACTAAATAAGCTCTGCAAAGTTGATTTACTGCATTACTGTTTGTGTTCTGTACTTTTTGCACTTTGAAAGTTTGTTTTTGCTTAATTTAACTGGTAGGCTACACAGTCAAGTGCGCTAGCCAATTTAAAGCATTTACTGTTGCCACTGCATCTATTTTCTGTTTCTCTGTGAAAAAAAAACAAAAAAAATATCCTTATTTCCGCCTTTACTGAACTAGAATAGTCCAGTCTTCAGATTTTGCTGATCTCTGGGCTGTGTCATAGTTCCTGTGTTGTCCATATCCTTGTTTGGATAGGAGGAAGCTTCTTTGTTCACCAGTGGGAGTGGGGAGCTCTGAGCAGCCTATCTGTCCCTTAAGGAGTGGTTCCAGCCCAGTAACTTGTAGCTTATTGGCTGTTTTGGGCCATTTCCTAGCTCTTTCTAACCCCCTGCTATAAAGCCAGCTTTAGCTCACTTTTGCGGGAAAGTTGCACATAGCGCAGCATCGGGCAGCGCTGGCTAAGTGTAAACTATTCCTGGCTCCGCAAAGTCTGCTCTTCAGTTTTTCCCTTAGAACTGCTCTAACTCTCAATCTAAACATTCTATTCTCTATCTAAAAAGCCCAGTACTTGCTCCTAAAAGCATTTTACATAAGTAAAGCACTTTTTAACAAAAAAGAAAGCACTACATCAACCTAAAATCCCCTTGAGTACCCCTTCCCCTATAGGTCCTTTCTGACTCAGTTACACAGCAATCCTTTACACTATTCTAGCATGTCGAAGGGTCAGTTGCTGGCGTCCTCTCTGGTTCAGCTGGTGAATCTTGGAATCTTGAGGCAATGTTACAACTGCCTCATGTATACAGACAACCCTCTCCTCCTCCCAACAAATACAAATATATGTGAGAGATGCAACTATATAGCCAAACTGGAGGCTGAGCTCTCTCGACTCAGTGCTGGCAAAGCCAGTCAGGAGGTGAAGGTAACCACACACACCACAAACCCAGTCTCACATAGACCTACCACAACTGCAAACCAAACAAATAAACACACAAAAACTTACTTGGAGGCTCTAAATAAAAATCTGCCTAAACAACAGAGACCTCCAACGCAGACTTCCAAGCAACCACTACCTCAAAACATAACACATGCAACACATAATTCACAAAGTCAGTGTGCCAAACAGTCACAGCCCTTAAGGCCAAACAACATGCCTGATACACTTGTAATAGGTAACTCTATAGTCAGACACACTGACGTCCCGCTCACCAGGCTGAACAAGGAGAGGGTTACAGTAAGCTGCCTGTCGGGCGCTAGAATCCGCCACATAACACAAGCACTCAGGTCACTCCAAAGCAAGTACAAATATGACTCGGTCATTGTCCATGCTGGTGTGAACGACCTGAGACATACCTCCCTGGACTACATGAAGAGAGACATAGAGGAGCTCTCTGATTATGTAGCCAAGGCCGGTATGACCCTGACCTTGAGCAGCATCTTACCCTCACCAAGAATGATGCCACAGTACGAAGACAAAATGATCAGTTTTAACAACTGGCTTAATTACTGGTGTCATTCTAGGGCGATCCAATGTCTGTCTGCTTGGGATGACATGCTCGACAAGCCACGCTGCTTCGCAAGGGATGGCTTGCACCTGTCACCCCTGGGCTTCTGGATATTGGCAAAGGCTCTTGCCGCCCCCATAGTGCCTTTTTTAGGCAAGGCTCAAAAGACAAACCCACCTCCCTCGATAACACAAGTGGAAAAAAACTAAGAGTAATGCTGCTCAACGCCAGAAGTCTAAACCTCAAGATGCATGCTCTAGAAGCCCTCCTCCGTATGGAGAACATAGATGTCTGTGAAGTGACAGAAACCTGGTTCAAGGCTCCCGAGAGCACCCCAGCACTACCAGGTTATACATCATATCATACTTTTCAGCCCCAAAACTTGGACCGAACCACAAAAGGAGGGGGAGTATCCATATTCATCAAATATACCCACACCTCCAGGTTAATGGCAATGCACGAAGCATCGGAGACCATCCATGTGCAACTAACCGTAGGCAAAACTGCTCTACAGTTTGTAGCATGCTACAGACCACCCTCTCAAACTCAGGAACCCCACTCAGCCTTCCTAAAGACACTGGAGAATATGAATGTCTCTCCAAACACCATCATATTGGGAGACTTCAACTACCCAAACATAGACTGGGAGCATTACTCAAGCCCCAACACCCTAGCCCAAAGGTTCCTAGAATTCATAAACTCAAATGCTATGGAACAACTAGTCACCACTCCCACAAGAGGGGATAACATATTAGACCTGATCATCACAAACATGGGGACACAATGCTCCACACTGGAAGTATACCCCTCATTGGTGAGATCAGAGCATAAATTAATCTCAATGGAAATCCACATCCTGCCCCCACCTCGAGCACAGAAGACCACAGTGAAGAAATTCTCAAAAGCTGACTTCACACTTCTTAAGACTGAAGTGGTATCCTTCAAGGCTCCAGGGCCAGTGGAAACCATAGCCCACTCCACTGAATCCTATATAAACGCATTCTATGGACACCTTCAAGAATGCATGAATCATGCAATCCCAAATAAAACCAAGACCCATTCTCCCAAAGGCAGGCGTCCTGTCTGGTGGACCCTAGCCATTAATAAACTATACAACAGAAGGAGGAAGCTACTACATGATAGAGCAAAATCCATAAAAGGGAAGGGATCTCTGATCAGTACTAGCAAAAAACTACAATCACTCATAAAATCATCCAAGGCCAACTTTGAGAGAAAAATTGCACAAGACACTAAAGACAATCAAAAGGCCTTCTTTAGTTATGTTAGAAACCTGGGTGGAAACTCCCAGATATGCTCAGAATTAGTCCAAAATGACAAAAAATACACTGAACCCACAGATATTGCCAACATATTGGCAGACAGGTTCAGTGCAAATTTCTCCCTACCCTCCCCACCCAAAAGGACAAATATCTATCCCAGCAGAGTGTTGCCTCCCTGACATCTCTGATGCCCAGGTGAGAGCCGCCCTCTCCAAAGCTAAAAACACAGCATCAATGGGACCAGACGGTGTCCCGCGTTACGTGATACATGAACTCCAAGAAGAACTAAACCCGCACATAAGGCTGCTGTTTAATCTTAGCCTTACTACAGGATATGTTCCCAAAGAATGGCGCACAGCAACAGTGGTCCCATTCCACAAAGGAGGTGCCTCTACGGACCCTGGAAATTACCGCCCCATAAGCTTGACGAGCCTGGTCTGCAAAGCTATGGAGAGGATCATTATGGATCTCATAAACAATGACATTGGGGACCTACAGACATTGGATCCTACCCAATTCGGCTTTGTCAAGGGCAGATCCTGCTTCTTGAACCTGGTCGACTTCTTTGAAACAGTCACTAAGGCCATTGATGAGGGTAAGGCAGTTCACACAGCCTACCTTGACCTTGCAAAAGCCTACGACACAATACCCCACTCGGGCATCATAGACAAGCTCACGAGCTTAAATGTAAACCCCTATGTCATAAGATGGGTTGCAAACTGGCTCAAGGACAGAACCCACAAGGTCAGAATTGCTGGAGCCATGTCAGACTCTAAACCAGTCACAAGTGGCGTCCCACAGGGCTCGGTCCTGGGACCTCTCTTGTTCAACATTTATTTTTCTGAGGTACAAGCTAACATAGGAGGATTGTGGCTGACCAAGTTCGCAGATGACTGCAAACTGGGCACCATAATTGATTCTCCAGTGGACACAAGCATCCTTCAAAAAGGTCTCATAGAAACGGATAACTGGTGCCAGAGCCATGGCCTTAAACTAAACGCCAAAAAATGTATAGTCATACCCTTTGGGAAGAACAAAGTACCCACAAATTACCACATAGGTGGTAATCCATTAAGTATGGAAGAAGTAATCAGGGACCTAGGGACCCAAGTTGACAGTAACCTCTCATTTGACACTCACATTGCCAAAGTGGTTAGAAAGACCTTCTACATTGCCCACCTTATCATGAAAGGATTCACATCTAGATCGAGAGGTCATTGTGCCCCTTTACCCCTCCCTTATCAGGCCCATAATTGAGTACAATGCCCCATTTGGGATGTACTTTACCCGACACCTGCAGCAGTTAGAAAGACCCCAAAAGTACCTCACCAAGAGGATCAAGGGTCTCAAACATATGCCATATGCTGCCCGGCTAAAGAAACTCCAGCTCTATTCAGTCGCCGCCTACTCAGAGGCGCTCTATGCCTGACATACAAGGCCATGTCCAATCCGGAATTAATGGACATGCTCCACCTCAGAAAATCCAAATCCACCAGAACCACGAGAATGAGTGATTTGAACCTCAACACAGAAATAAATAGGACATGCTGGAGGGACAGATTCATAACCCAGAGGCTCCCCTCACTCTGGAACAGAATCCCAGTCCATGTTAGGCAGAGCCCCTCACTGACTCTCTTCAAGAGAAATCTTGATGAGTGGATGGGAGATCGTAGGTTTATCTGGGGGTCATCTCTGTGTCACTGCTAGACAGAGGCGCAGTAAACTAAATCCTAAATGGGCACAGTATCCTCATTCCAAGGGGTGGCGAAAGCCAAACACACTCTGGCTAGGCTTATAAATGCCCTAGGGCAGATAGCCTAGTATGAACCTATGTGATGCAGCTAACTCACCACTGTCAACCAATTAATACGTGATGTGGATATCCCACCACTGCTAACAAGTTAATATGTCACGCCCCTGCACTGGCCCAGTAATCATGGAGCCTCAATCCTCACCACTAGCACCAGTGAGGAACGTACATCATTGGGGGGATTACAAGTACACACATAGTAAAGTACAATTTCCCTTAAGAGCACACCGAGATCACAGTCAGTCTGGGGCTGGTTTTTACCTCTTTCTCCAGATCCCCAATAAGACTCCCCACTGGCTCAGCTACAGGGTTAAGAACTCAGCCAAGTGGTCAAGCCAAAACCTCCAGCACCCCCTCTGCCCAACCAGTGCTTCGTGTCCCTGCCCAACTAGCTCTCACACACACACACACACACACACACACACACACACACACACACACACACACACACACACTTTCAGATTTGATTTATATACAAACACACAGACACTCCTGGGGAAGACTGGCACAGGTCTACTAGCTATGCCTCCTTCTGCCCAGACTATCAGGTAGTTACCACTGCCACCAACCACTACTTATCAGATACTCTAAGGCCCTTACAAAGGGTACCCAAATCCTACTGTGTAATGTTACTATTATCCAAATGGTAAGTGTGACCAAGACCAAGGCTACTGGAGTGGCCTATACAGTGTCACCAAATACATATGCAAGTACTCTAAGAGCTTAAATATCTCTAAACAAACCGGCCACAACTAAAAGGTTTAAATATATTTAATAATAAATAATAAAAGAACAAGACAATACTCAAACATCACAGTAACTACTGAGTTCAGAATCACAGGAAATATTTTAAAGCAACATTGCAGGACAGTCTCAAATAAATACAGAAAACATCTAAACTAATCTTTGCTATATTCCTATTTATATCTAAAAGATACTATGCCCTAAATAACTTACTTACAGAGCAAGGCAAATGCAGATGATGGATGTTTCTAGGTCCAAGACAAGATACAAAATGCCCAGTCTTTCTCTGAGAGAGTTCTTAAATTAATAATCAACATTACTGCTGGGTTATCTTGGATCACATCACTCTGTCACCTGGCTTCAGTTCCCAGGATAAACAGATACTTAAAATTTAACCTCTGTGTCAAAATACATCTCTCTCAGAAGTGTGCAGCTGCTAGGAAGTCATAGAGGGAAAAAAAAAAACACTTTTACATTTGAAACCTAATAATTATTTATGTTTCAAGACAATATGAAAACCTCTGGCTCTATACATTGTGTCTGCTTGCTGCACTGAAACCGAGTGTGTTCCTGTTCCTGAATTCATGTTCCTGAGTTTGCTTAATAAAGCCTGTTTTCTACTTGAGTGTTGTTGACAAGCCTTCCTTCAGTGTTAGCTGGTTTGTTATTTGACTCTAACACATTTACTCTTGAGGGAGGGAGACTTGCGATTAGGGTAAACGTGTCCAGACGAGCACCAATGAACTCCAGGACTTGAAATGGGGAGAGTTGAGACTTGGCGTAGTTCACTGTGATGCCAGGTTGAAGACACAGTTGGAGCAAGTAGTCTCTAGCTTGAATCAGTAGATGCCCGATAGGAGCAGAGATGAGCCAGTCATCGAGATATGGAATCGCCCAGAATCCTAGCAGTCTCAGGTGAGCTGCAACCACTGGTAATGACTGTCTCCCAGCCAGAAGTAAAGAAATTTCCTGGAACACCTGTCTATTTTGATGTGATAGTACACATCCTGGAAACCTATTGAGCACATCCAATCATCCATGTACAGAGAAGAGGCAGAATGGACTGAACTGTGACCATTCAAAACTTGGAGCATTTGACATACCTGTTTAAGTTGCTGAGATACAAGACAGGTTTCAGGTCCCCAGTTTTCTTTGGCACCAAAAAGAATCTTGAGTAAGTTCTGATCCTTGTTGGTCTGGGTGGACCATCTGGATGACTCTTTTTTCCAGCAATTTTTTGTATTTCTAAGACTGCTGCTTTTCTCTGACTGTATGGAATGTCTAGACGTTTTGTAGAACTGGGGACAATATGGAAAAGGGTATGTAATAACATATGTAAATAATCCTTTGCACTCAAGTGTCTGATAATGGCTGTCCAGGTTTGTAGATGTAAGGATAAGCAGCCCTGAATGCCACCAGAACGCAGCAGTTGGGTAACTCTTCAGGATTGCTGATAGGGTTTCGCTGAGAAGGGACCTCTAAAACCCTGATTTTGTGGGCCTCCTCTGCCACAACTGCATTGTCTGTTATTAGAGTTCCCCCCTCTGCCATGGGGGATCTGTCCCCATAGAAGTCCTGGGAACAGCCTTGCTACTTCCGGAACCACATTTTTATGCCACCTCTCTGATTCCGGGATAAGGTTCTCTGAGGTGTAGAAAAACAGATCTTTCCATCTTGTTCACTTCTGGACAGGGTTTCTTTAACCGTGGGATCAAATAAGGTAGATCCATCAAATAGAGCACTGATGAACAATGACTTGAAAAGGCTCTGCAAAGTCATAGTGATGCATCCAGGCACGCCATTTCAATAGTTATTCCTGAAACAGCAACTCTAGAAGTAACGCCTGAGGCATGGAAAATGGGCCTCAAAAAGGCATTCGATATTGAGTGTAGGATGGCCAGTTGTGTGGAAACAGTCTTCTTACCTACACAGACATGGACCAAGGGAGGGCACTGGAAAACTCTTTGATCAAGTCCTTCTGAGGTCTTCTGTCCTATGCCAAGTAGTTCAACGACTTGAAGATAAAGGTCATTGACACATATATGCACTTCTCAAACCTGTCCAATGTCCTGGACCCTCTAATGGGGCAATGGAGGGTAGAACTTTGATCAGCAAGTTCTTTCTTGGTTGATGCTTCTACCACCATAGCATCTACTGGGGGGAGCCTTGGTAAAGTGGGCTCAATCCTTAGCTGCAACCAGGTACTTCGTCAGGTCTTTTAGGAATTGGCTCTGTGACATCTGGATCCTTCCATGCACAGTGAGAGATGAGGTCTGCCATCTCATCTGCTGGGAGACTACCAGGGACATAGCTGAGCCAATTCCAAAAGCCTCAAGGAACACTGACTCCTCTTGGGAAAGGGGGTCAGAAGACCAACCACCTTTCTGTCTCAAAAGCTTGAGTATTTCACTGAAGGAGACATCCTCAAGGGGTAAACTGGGGGATCCTTCCTCCTCATTGAAATCAGTGTCTTCTGTCAGGGATTCTTGTGGAGAATCTAAGTGCCTCCTCTTGCACATACACTTCTGAGGGAGCTCCCCAGTGGAATGCTCCACAGTGGACTCAGAAGTTTGGACTGAGGTCCTGAATGAGGGCTGTCTTCAAAGCTTGTATGGGCCAGCTGCCTTGATAAGGCAAGATGTATAGGTTCAGAGACCACAGCAGACAGTTGTGAAAGGGGTGGACCAAGGTGGGGCACGCATGTCTTATCTGCAGAAATGAAGAAAGCTCTCTCTGCTACCTCAAAGATTGAAGACAAAGGAGAAACTAACTTGCAGGAGTGGAAAACACCTGCCCCGGATGGCTCAGAGCATCACCTTGACTCTGCCTCCAGGCAGAAGTCAGAGTTGAGCTGTCCAATGCCGAGGTTCTAAAAGGAAGCGGAAGCTCTGAGGGCATAAACATCAATCCTAAACCCTCGGATCCACCGAGGCTTTTGCACACAGATCCCTCATGCTCTGACAAGGTCGGAGCAGACTGGATCAGGAATGTCAATGGAGTTGAAGAAGACCAAGCCTTTGGATCCAGCATAGACAGACTTGGGATTCTTAGGTCTGATGGCTCAGAAATCGAAGGTCGGGTCAGAGTAGGAGTCAACAATGGGGTAGTAGTAGATGGCTTGCCCGGGGGTCCGATGGGAGACAGAACTGGCATAACTATCAACTGAATATGGGCCTAGAAAAACTTCCTCATCATCTAGTCCACATTATCATTGGTTAGGCTCCTAGATGACCTGAGAGATGATGAAGTACATGGTGGTCTGGAAGTTCTTCTCCGAGTCTCCTGGAGGAAGGGTGAATCCATTCAAGAAGAAATCGACAATGGAGTAAAGGTGGAGGCGCAGTGAGCTGGAGATTTCAACTTTGACCTGGATGGATTCAATGGACCTGATGGATCTGCTAGTTTGGAAATTTTTTCAGGTGGAGCTGAACACAAAATCACAGAGGAACAACGATCAGGGAATCATTTCCTGCTCTCTTTACTTTCGACTGATGAATCCCCTTTTAGCCTTCTCAGGAGGCTTTTTGGAAGGGGGAGCTCCAGCAGAAACAGAAGTTGAAGAGGCTGACAGTAAGGGACCAACTTGCTGTGGCGTTCAACCTCGCACAGACTTCACTTTCAATATTTAAGTTAGCAGAGCCCAAGCAATGCACACACAGCCCCCTTGGTGGGCATCGGAGTTGGGTATTTTGCGCCCACAAACAGTCTTTTTGCTTTTCCAGGTTAGGGTTCACCACAGTGGAACTCTGGTCTGCTAATGATTGGCAGTGGATTTTACAGTGCCGAGTTGCCAGCCCGACGCCCAACCTTCAAAGAAGGCACGCCCATTCATGCATGCATGCACCTACCTGCATGTCTTTAGACATCACTCGACCACGGGGAGGACACGCAGACTCCACACAGAAGGTGCTCCAGCCAAGAATCATACAGAACCTCTTGCTGTGAGGTGACAACGCTAACCGCTGCACCATCGCGGCTTATCTTGTGCCCACAGGCGGTGCATTTTTTTTTTAAATCAATCGGCTTATCTGACACTGTATCTACCTAGAAAATGGAAAGGTAGAAGAAAATGGGTGACAGATTGCCAAGATGATAGAAAGACACAATTACCAACAATGGCAATATGTAGAGGTCATTCCTCTCAACTTCTTAGCATAAGAAATCTGGACAAAGCCAAAAACAATGGGAGACAAATGCCCCAAAATAGGGACACATTTTAAATATTGCTTTTACAAATTTAAAAAGTTGCTAAAATAAAAGGTTTTGTGCTATCATGAATTTTATGAAGGATATAAATTCTGAAACTCAAATGTCTGTCATTGTTTAGTGAATTCAGTCCTCACCGATTTGCAGGAAAACACAATTTTCTATCAGGAACAGATCAAAAATATGAGTTAAAAATCTAGACATTCTACGAAAATCTGGACAGTTTACATGTATGGCAGAGGTACCTGTACACAGGTAACAGTAGGAGGGAAAAAGTTTAGGTACAAAAAAGGCCTAAGTCAAAAGAGGAGGATAAACCAGAAAACAAAGAAATCATTTTTTTTTTCTTTTAATATATACAAAGTTTTGAATGAAGTGGGGGGAGGAAGAGCCAGCAAAAATGTAATCAAAAAAAGTTATAAAGATGGCATTTGCCTAAATATCGCTCCAAATGCCCGAGTTAAGGAGACTGCATCCATTTGCTGAATCAGCAAATAAGATCTGGGGTAATTCTTACAAGAAAGGAGGATTATGGGTAAGGGAAGACGCTCAAGCTACAGATCCAAATCTTCAGAAGTGGCCAGAGTCGGATCCACAACCCCTCAGTTAAGGAACGGATGAAAAAGATAGCATAAGATCTTATGATGAAGCAGAATAAGCTGAATGCTAGTCAGTCCCCCCCCCGAATGAAATGAAGTGAAGTCTGCTTACAGTCAGACCACTAAAGGGGCACTGAAGGAGTTTGCTTTTTATGACTAGTGCTGACTTCCCTTTCATTGCATAATCACCATTTGAATAACATTTATTCTCCATTTGACTAACTTATGTGATTTTAAAAAATGAGTGCATATATGTAAACACTATGATACATGTTTTATGTGATATCTTTGTCAAAAGATTTTAATACTCTTACCATATACTGGAAGAATCACGCAGATAAAAATAAGCAAAAAGGTTTATTTTACATGCATGGAGACGTGCTACAAAGTACATGGTATGTCAGCAGTCTAATTTCTGTACACTTCACATGGGTTTTTATACCCTTCTCTGCACGTACACAGTAACTGGTTACCAGACAAGGAATTTCAGTCAAGGCTATAAATTCACATACTGGAGCCTTAGATGGTCAGAGGTCAGTCACAAGATAAGCTTGTGCCTGGACCAAGGTAACATCTGTGCATTCCTCTTTGGTCAGCAAATTCTTTACAAGAAAAACAACTTATTTTAACTTGCTTCTTTGCACACAATGCAATTTCACATTTTAACCCTTACTATACATGATACAAAGATGTTGAATACAAAGATTCTTACTACAATCTTCTTAATTGGTTTAACAAGTCATGTTTTTTATAAAAAATGTTAAAGATAATGTTAGGTGTGGTTCTTTTGGAGTCTCATAGTAAATGGATATAAAAGTGCATAACTTAATAAAGATCAGTGAGTCTGGGAGTTTAACTGTGTAATTCAGTTTTTATTTTAACACAATATTAGTAACAAAATATGAATTCATGTACTTCATCTGGGAACAGAAATTACAGACTTCTGATCTCCTGGTGGCAAAAGTAAATGGAAAACCACGTGCCACACACAGTTTATCATTTTTACTCTGATGTGGATACAAATGTAATAGTGTTATAAGCATTACTTGCATTTCTCAACAAATTGAATGTCAAAGCCTAAAGTAATTTTCACATGTTTATATAACAAGACATCTAAATTTAATGTGAACAGTTAGAACTGTGAAATACATGTTTACCCTTTCGGTGCAATATTCAGGTTTGTTTAATCTCAACTTTACAGAGATGCTTAACAAACGCAACATTTCCTACACATTAAGTGTTGGTAAAATCTAAAACTGAACTGTTGCTTTAGCCATCATGAAACGATTGCACTTGTACTTGTAACACTGGTGACCCTAGTTTAGGAAGAGACTAAAGACACTTGAAGGCCAGATACAGTACTGCTGCTCTCCTTTCAAAAGGAAGTAAGTCAGGAACACAGGAATATTTTTCTGGTACAGTGATGTCGAGCAGAGATCAAGGGTCTGGGGTTAACTTGCATGAAATAAATCCAGGCACCAGATGGAGGTGACACACAGTAAAATAACAATGCATGTCCTTGGACTTCATGACTGTTCAAATAATACTCAAAACTTCTTAGTGTCACACAGCTCTAGATAAGATGCAAGGCCAGTATTCATCTCATAAACTTCAAACTAGTTCCAAAGATATTAAGGTGCTTCACCGTAAAATGATGGCTTTTCTCAAATGGGATATGTTACAGTATCAATAAGATAAATACTGTCAGAACTCCTACAGAAGTGGCAAAAGAAGGCAGTCATAGATGGGAAAAGGATATGTTAAATGTGGAAGCCTGAAGAGGATGGCACACAAGACGGCTGACCACTAAGTGGTTGCAGTACCTAAAAAAGAAGCAATAACGTAGAATACAAAGGCACAGAAATACAAGTTCACACCTAATCAGATGTCGGCATTCACACATCTTTAAAGTAAAATGTCTTTCTACATATCAACTTTACATTAAACAAAATCTCACCTTTAACACATGATAGCAGCAATTGATAAACGTTTCCCGATCAGCCACATGCTCTAGTACTTCAGATGCTACAATAGCATCAAAACATTCTGAACACTCTTCAGTAATGTCCTCCAGGGAACATGCCTTATACTGGAGTTGTTTGTTCAGGAAAGGATCGGGTGACTTATGCACTTCAGCTGTTCTAATGTTGTCTTCCACAGGATCGAGACCAGTTACCACTGCTCCAAGTCTAGCAAGAGGCTAAGAAAAGAATATATGGAAGTATCTTACAATTATGAACAAAATAATGACATAGATTATGGATGTGTGAAGCTATTTACTATAAGAGCAGATCTTCATATAAAGGTCAGTGTAATAGGAAATTTATTACACAAGGCTTCTACCTAACAGTTTAGCCAAGGCTCAGACAAGCTTTTTTACTTATTTTTTAACCACATGACACATGCACTGGCATCAGACTGAAGCAAGTACTAACATGGTCTGCTGCAAGTTCTCCATAAAAGCAGCACTGTCAGGTCATTTCTGATTCTCCTAACCAAGGAACACAGTAAAAGCTTATTGGTACTTTTAATAAATGAAATCACAGTGAATATAATAAAATGCAATGCTGTAATATGTACAACTGTACCATTCAAGACAAGAAAAAGTAAGTAAGACTAACTAAAAAATAAAAACACAAGCACACCAGTGACAGCAAACTGTCTTTTATTATGAAACTGTTTGAATTGTGTTTTCTTTACCTGGAATCTACTTCCCTCCGAACTTTCTACACTTCCCTCTATTATTCTGTTCAAAAATACACTTAAGCTCCATCTCAAAATACATTGGATGTGCCCCTGTACTAAACCTGACTGACCAACATGCTCTTGTTACTTAATGCAACTTTACCTTCTCATCTCCGCAACAATTTTATCTTAACAGCCTCTATTCTACCTCTCCATAATTTTCTTACTTATTACGGTATTCTCAAAAGGTGGCATATTGTACTACTAGATGTATTACTCAACTGCTACATCATATTACCTTCTTTTTTATCTTCCTTTTATCTGCATTTATACTCTATTTTCTAGCTATTAATCTTTTGAACATTAAATTGTAACTTCATTAGTAATTGTACTAAGCCCTAGTTAGATATTTTCATTTTTTTATTATACTTTATAAATGTGTGACCACCTAAAAAAAAAAAAAAAAAATATTTTTGCAATTTAAATATGTACTGCTGTATATGTGAACTTCATCTGAACTGATTGGAGCTTATCTCCCCGGGCCTCTACTGAAAATGGACATATATCCAGCTAGACTAACCCGGTCAACAAATGTAAAATAAAATAAAAAATAAATAAATAAATAAAAATTGTGTTTTCTTTAGCCCAACACATCACATTACAAATCCAGGCAAAAACAATGAACTTATACTCGCACAATTTCCCAATAAAAGAGGCCTATGAACAAAAAATTAAAAGAACCAATAAGAAACTATTAAAAACTTCTTTTCAGTAAGTACTGGTTGATTAACTGCTGTCTATACTAACTTCAGAATATCTCCCTAAATACTTTATCCATAAATCATCAGTCTACTTTTAGTAATGCCCTTGAGTGGATATTTTTCCTGTAAAAGCACTCTTGAAATAACACCAGTGTTTAGTTGCACACAAGGCAACTAGTTTGCAGTGACAAACACTGCCCACAGAGTTGCAAACCAGATATTCCCAACTTTATGTTCTCACCTCAACCGTCTAATTAATAAAAAGAGCCAATTGCCATGGATATGAAGTTTCCCACTATCTCCATTACGTCTGGTGGATATGGGCATCCTGAGGCAATATAGAAACTGCCTCATATTTACTGGCAATCAGCTAATTAGTTATGTGATGTATGTATTTTAACACTGTCACTGGAGGTAAAGCTCTCACATGAAAGCATTCCTAATGTCAATAAGGTTGTTGGTAATACAATCACTGGTTCATAGGGTCATAGTTAATTACTAGACTATCTGCTCCTGTGGACCACTTTAAGCCTAATTGATTTCCTTTCTGAAGATGAGAATCAAACCATGTATATACCTTGTGTCTTGTAAGTAAACACCTTAATCATTATACCGATCCTAAACCCCCAACCATCACACATATTACAAAGCAGACAAATAGACCCACATATGTTGAGGCACTTAAATATAACCTTCCAAAGCCCAAAGACTCCTTAGACAAATGATGCACACATAACAAATGTACTCTTTCAAAACAACAACCACAACAACACATACAGCCACATCTCATGGCATCTCCATCTCTAAACCCATAAAGAAAGTCACCACACAATCCACCATTTAGGTCATTGGAGACTGAATTGTGACAGACACTAATGTCCCTCTGACCAGGCTAAGTAAAGTGAAAGGCATGGTCAGTTTCTTATTGGGGCCAGGATCCACCACATTACACATGCACTCAGGACATTGGACCACAAGTACCAGTATGACTCAGTGTAAGTGACCTGAAACGTACTTCCCTAGACTACATGAAGAGAAGCTGGTATAAGATTAGCACTGTGCTGCAGTCTACCTTCTCCAAGGATGATGCCACAGAATGAAAAGGTGCTGACTGACTTTAATAACTGGCTTAGTTTTTGGTGTCCCAAATCCCTACAAACCTTGGAATATTCACAAACTATTCTAAGGCTAACTTTTGACGATTAAGTAGTAACTTGTTAAAATTTAAAATCTCCCCCAAATCCTGAGAACACTGCTGCATACACGGAACTGTTCACAGAAATCCTATACAAACATGTTTGTAGCAACATAGAGGCAGTTGTACCCACTAGGAATAAGTACAGAACTAAATTAAAATTCAAGCCACCCTGGTAGAATCACAACATCAATAGGCTATGTAACAGGAGGAGGAAAATAATGGCAAAAATTTGGAGATGTAGCACTCAGCTGGATAAAAGGGCTCCCATCAAGCTAAACAAAACTAACAGGAAAAGTAGTCTACCAAAGACTAATTTGAGATAAATTTGGACTCCCAGGCCAAAAAGTAACTACAAGTCATTCTTTAGCCATATTCAAAACCTCAAAGGCAATACAACTGTGTGCAGCGCTCACTGTTAATGAAGCCACCTATACTAAACCAGAAGATAGAGCAAACTTACTAGCAGACAAATTCAGCTCTAACTTTACCACTCTCCACTCTCTCTCTTACCCCCAAACTCACCTCAGGAAATACAACTTCCTCTACTATCACTAGGAAACAGATGCTCCATGCTCTCTCTACAGCCAAGAACACTGCTTCAATGGGCCCCAGAAACATCCCAGGCTGGTTTCTAAATAGCATGAAACATGGCCAATCAGGACTTTTCGAATCACTATTTAACCGTAGCCTCCAAACAGGTTTCATTCCTCACAAATGAGAAACAGCAACAGTCATCCTTCTGCACAAAGGCGGACAATCCACAGACCCATAAATCTCAGTAGGCTCATATGTACAATCATGGAAAGAATTATCATGGAAATGATCAATAATGACATAGACATAGGAAACCACCAGACACGGTACCCAACCCAGTTTGATTTCGTCAAGGGTAGGACATGTCTACTCAACCTGGTAGACTTCTTTGAGAAGGTCACCAAAGCAAAGGATGACAGCAAAACAGTTCACACTGCTTACCTTGATCTAGCCAATGCATTTGACACAATACCCTAGTCAGGCATTTTTGACAAACTTATGAATTATAAACTCTTATGTCACTCAGCTGATAACCAGCTGGCTCACAGACAGAACTCAGGCAGTTAGAATTGGGGAGTCCATTGCTACAATGAGACATGTCACCAGTGGAGTCCCTCGGGGATCAGTCCTGGGACTATTCTTTTTTGGCATCTACTTTCTGAAGTCAAGGCCAAAGTCAAGGGCCTATGGCCGAGATTGCAAATTAGGAGAATCCCCCAATGACACTAATGTTCTTCAGAGTCATGGGCTTAAAATAAATGCCAAGAAGTGTATAATAGTGTCTTTCAGGAAGTCGCCACCCCTGGTAAATATCACATTGACAACACACCCCTAAGATTTGACCCAGTAGTTAGGGACTTAGGGACACAGACAGACAGTAATCTAGCCTTTGACCATCACATGTCTACAGTACAGTGAGGAAATCATTCTATGTTGTCTAACTTATAAACAAAGGTATGGTATCTAGGTCCAAGGAGATCACTGTCCACTGTATTTGGCATTTATCAGACCTATCATACAATGCCCCTTTAATATGCACCTAACCAGGCATATCTAACAACTGGAACATCCACAGAGGTTCCTCGCTAAAATAATACAGGGTACAAGTAAAATGTCCTATGCAGACCACCTTAAAGCCCTATCCCTGTATTCTGTTTCTTACAGGCTTTTGAGAGGAGATCTATGCCTAGCACACAGGGCATTGTCAGACCCCACTCTGATGGACCTCCTGCATATCCACAGAACAAACAGCACCAGAATTCCCCATTCTAAAGATTTAAACTTTGCCTGTGATATAAACAGCACCTGCTGGAGAGACAGGTATGTATCCTAGAGACTACCCTGTCTCTAGAGCAGGCTCCACATCCATGTAAAGCAGTTCCTCCCTAACCCAATTCAAGTGCAACTTGGACAACTGGATGGGGGACAGGAAATTCATCCCTGGTTTGGCACCTATGTCTCTAATGGACACAGACAACATGTAAATGATTCCTCTCCCAGGTCCCTGCTTATAAATGTTTCATTTCCCAAGTCCCTAATTACACTTATCAAGGGTATCAGAACTTGTCAGAGATTTGGAATGCATGGCTAGGCTTAAAAGGGCCTTTGTGGTCGTTAGCCTAGTAAACACCCATGAACCTATATGGTACAAGATAAAACAGACACCTGGAATGCCTATCATTAGACAGGATTTGACAACTGAAGTCACATTTCCCTCTCTTAGAGGACATAAAATATCAATAAGAAGATGAGGATCTCCAACAGGGTACATAGCTGCCATTAGCAAATGTTGCTGAAACAGGGCATACAGCTGCCAGTCCGCAATTCTGACAGAATCTTACTTTATGGATTGGCAGCAAGAAAGTTCTGCTGATTTTTATATCCATACATCCCTTAAGTATCAACATGTAGTCTCTTGTCCATAAGACTTGGGTCAGATATACAGCACAAGAAGAAGGTGCCTAAGCTTTTGCAGACTGGCCAGACAGAGGGTACCCCCTGGCAGGATACATCCAATGAGTTAGCATTACTGCAACAGCGATCCAATGAACATCAACAATTACAGGATTCTGAAGAGCAGTATTATAACTTGATAAATCTACAATGTCTTTTTTGGAGGGCGACACAAAGCCAGCCGGAGACATGGGTGATACAAATGCGTTTAATGCCAACCTGCCTTCTCTTGACTGCAAAGCACATCATAAAAAGGAAGCACCACACATGTTTACATGCCCATTTGTGTGTGTGTACATCTTGGCCATGAAATAAAGTACACCATCATGTTTCTTATAAAGCCCTCACATCTTCTGCAGCTGAAATCTCCTATGATATCTGGAAAGGATTGCCCATGTAATTCAATGACTCCCTAAATAAATACTTTCATTGTGGTCCTACCAGAGTACTAGAAAAAAAGCTATATTTGCAGGTTCCCTGTCCTGCTGTTCCTGTTTTCTACTCTCTTTAAACTTTAATAAAAAATCTTCACAATACAGCGGCTCTGTCAGCTAATGATACCTGCAAATATCTCCAACATGTAGATCACAGCCTAGCCAGTGACTGGCAAAACCCTCCTTACATCAGAACTGTCAAGCAATGGAAATATGGAAAACGTTTCATCATTATTATTTTCCAAACTGTTTGTCCTGGAGAGGGCCACGATGGCTGCAAGATAAGCGGAGTAGACAAGACTTCTCTATCCCCAGAAAAAGATGCCAGGTCATCCTGTCGGCTCCTGAGATGTTCCATGAAAGTTGCGAGATAATGCCTCCTGTGTGTCCCGCAACTATTCTAAGGCCTCCTCCCTAAGAGTTGTACCTGGTGCATCACCTATGGGGAACCAATAGTACATTCTCATTAGGTACCCAAACCACCTAAAAAAATCCTCTCAACATGAAGGAGTACTGGTTGTACTCCGAGCACATAATTTTTTTGCATTTTTATCTATGAGCTCATGCCTTCAGTCAATGTCCAAAACCAAAGGCTATATGTGAAGATGGGAACACAGTCTGAACAGGAAACACAGTTTTGTCCTAAGACTGAGATTTAACTACACCATGACAATCCTGTACAACATCTGCAGTACTGCCAGCACTGTGCCTATCCAGTGGTCGGACTACCAATCCCTTTTACCTGTACTTGAGAACAAGAACTCAAGATACTTAAAAGTCTTTCACCTGGTGTAACTGCTTCCCCACCATCTGAAGAAGGCAAGCTACTCTTTTCCAAGAGAATCACAACCGCTGATTGAAGATGCTGAATTTTATCCTAGCCTATTAACACTCTCAAGGAAACCATTCCACTGCTCACTGATGATAACACTCATTAAAAGCTAACACAGGACAACATCATCTACAAACAAGTAAGATGCAGCAGCCACATAGCCAACCTAGATACTCTGTAGAGCCTTGCCATGCCATGATATCTCGTCCATTAAAATTAAAACCAAAAAGGGAGCGACTCACTCCTCAAATATGGGGACCAAATGGTATGCAACAATGATCCTGAGACCCCAGACTGTTGTAGTACTTCCCATAAGATATTCTTGAGTACACAGAGTTTCTCCAAGTCCACAAAACATATGTAGACAGTATTACAGAACTTCAATGACCTCTCACAATATCTGTGCAAACAAAGATCTGATCGATTGTTTCATTGCTAGAACAGAATCTGCACTACTCTTCCTGAATTAGACTTGACTATTGAAAAATGTTTCCTTTCCAGCATGCTGGCATACATTTCCCAGGGAGGCTGAGAACTGCTTTGCCTCTAAAGTGAAAAGGGGAACCATTACCCCACTTTTCCAGCTTAAACATACTGTCTCACTCTGCCAATAAATAGTGAAAAGATATGTTAACTACAACACCCAAACAATGTCTATCAGCATTTCCAGACAGATTTCATATACTCCTGCAGCCCTGCCACAGCAGAACTTTTACCACTGTGACCTATTGTAAATGGATTTAATAAAAACATCTGCTTCTGGCACTGCTTTCTCAGAGTATGGCATGTCCACTGGATTCAGGAGGTCCTTAAATCAAGCCTTCAAGAATTCAACAATGCATCCACTTAAGGTCAGCATTTCTGCATCCCTGTTTAGAACCGCTTAGGTAATAAACTATTTCCCCCTCTTGGGTTTCCAGGTGGCTTTCCAAAAGCTTTTTGAGGCTATCTGTCCAAAAGTCATGCTCTATGGCCACATCAAACTCCTTCCATATCCCAGCCCTCCAGCTGGTTAGTACCACAACTACTGGTATTCTTGGCTTCATACATTATCAGTCAACCCCAAGGATTCCTCCGCTAGCATAGCACACAAGGACTCCTTCCTCAGCATGACAGCCTTCCAGGAAAATCTCTAAAGGTCAAGTAAATGCTGAACAAATTTTCATTCTGTATTTGTTTTATCAATGATTTTAACTCACCAATAACATCATTAATTTATTTACTGCAAAGTGCAAACACATTGCACATTCAAAGAGAATATGCCTCTCTGTGAGGGCACTGAATGTAAGCAATGTGGGAGACATAAGTGTCTGATAAAGACTGACCTAATTTTTTATTTAAGTAGTTTGATTTTTTTATTTAAAATGGTACAGTTTATTTTCTAATAATAGAAACAATTGTATATTAGCTAGTTTATATTTTTTTCTTGCCAATAAATGAAAATATTATTTTTTTAACAATTAATGTTTGATTAAGGCTAGCAGAGCCCTTTTACTAGGAAAGAAAAACAACTAAAATGCCTACAAGTGACAATACTAAAAATCAGAAATCTAAGATTTGGGATTCAGCTTATCTGTTACTAAAATAACCATGGACAAATTAAATCACCTCTCGACTCTTGCTACTGCAAAAGTTAGAAACAAAATCAATGCTTAAGAGATCAGAATTACCTCACTTAATAATCCACCGCCACAGCCAACATCCAAAAGTCTGACACCAGAAAGAGGACTACCTGACTGACGACTGCCAATATAATTGATGAGTGTGTCCCTAGAAAACAGAGTTAATAGAATTATGGTTCACATTTACTGTAACAAAAATATCTCCAACATTACAGAAAGTAATTATTTTTGCTCCAAAGAAAGCATGAAAGCATATGGATCCACTCCAACTAAACAAGTACATTTAATACATTTTTTTTTTAGTCAGATGTACGTGTACACACACATCACCTACTTGCAGACTTTTACATGCAATACCCTTCCTTTTTTCAAGTCAGAAACTAAAGAATTAAGTACTTAACATAAGTATTCTATATAAGTCCGGTATCTATGATGAAGCAATATATTCCATCTTGAGGCATAATTCAGATTCCACTGTCCCCAAATACGAAGCTAAGAATCAGAAATCTCAATGTGATAGCATGTGTCATAGCTTACTGTGAGGTTGTTCAACCCATACTGTTTATAGCTTATGTGACTGAATGTTCTTTTCAGTATAGTTTGTTTCTGGGGCCAAAATTATAACCTATAAATAAAGGCTGCCACAGCATCCAGCCTGCGTAAATACAAAAAGGCTGGTTTCATCAATAAATTATACAGTATGACCCCATGCATCTTTCTTCACGTCTTAAGGTACACTTGGGAATAGTACATCTCTTTATTCCTACCCAGGCAATTCCAACAGCATAGGGTAAACCAAACCCATACACTGCTCACATGCTGTTGTCCATAAGCTCACAGTTCTATTACTGAAACTCCTCCCTTTTCAGATTTTGAACTACGTCACTACTACGGACAAAGCACTCTTGGGATTCCTTAAAGCTGTTTCCTTCCACACTGCTTGCCATTCTCATTCTTGCTATAGTTGAATTATCACATTATTTTACTTAAAGGATTAAGTTTGAAGGTGCTCCCTCAGCATACTTAATATCAGGTCACAGATTACTCCTAATATGTTATGTGTTATAGAAACAGATTCCAAGGAATTCAACACAATAGCGATGTTTCAGAAGGGAATTTCTTGTAATCCATTTAAAAAAGCACATAATAAACTGAAGTTATGATCTCAGACTTGAACATATTTCACTGTAATTCTTAGGGAGTTTTAGCAGCTCACTGTATTACCAGTTTACAAAAATATAGGAGTACAACGTGTCTAACAACTTTAAATGATGTGTGGTGCGGTGGCACTAGTGTTAAGCACTATGTTCCGCAACCTCTGTAACAAGATAGGTAGGGTTTCTAATCTCACAGCAGTCAACTTAAATGTGTGTGTTCATTCAGTTACCAGTGTGGAAACAATTTTAACTTGGTTAGGTGTAGAAAGGCCCCATGGGTCATCAGCCTAGTAATAATCTATGAATCTATAACACACCTTAAAATTTTGTTTCTCTTATTATTTGTGCAGCAGTGCGAAAGGCCCAACAGATTTTAAAACTATCAGGGGGGTCCAGTACAGTTCTGGGGCAGCTGCCATCCATGTGCCAATAAAAAGAAGTTATGTACTCACCATAACGTTCTATATGAGTAGGTACTTCATTTGTCTGCAACCTGTGGGTATCGGATCCGATCTCGGATCCGAGCCGGCAGCTTCACAAGCTACAAGATCCGAGCTCCTAGCTCCTCCCCTACCCATAATCCCCTGACACTAGCTGTATTACCTCAGATCGACTTTGCCCAATCTAAGTCATAACCTCGACAGAGGTATACTAAAGACCTAACCTCAAGACAGCAATATTTCAGGTGATCAGAAAAACCCAAAAAAGGGTTAGGGGGATGGCAGGGGGGGACGGTTGCAGACAAATGAAGTACCTACTCAGATGGAACGTTATGGTGAGTACATAACTTCTTTATCTGAAGTAGTTACTTCATTTGCTCTGCAACCTGTGGGACAGAGTCCCCAACTACCTAGACAATAAACCTGGGTGGCCTTATGGAAGGATATTCTGAAGCACCGCGGAGCCAAAAGAAGCCCTACTTCTCGATATCATATCCAGTTTATAATGAGAAATGAACGTATGAGAAGAGGACCAGGTAGCTGCTGAACATATGTAAAAAGTACAGAATACCAAGTAAACTATGAAGTATACCAAGGAAGAACCAGGAATCCAGGACGCCAGTTACTATTTAAAAACACTCCATCTTTAATAACATGTTAAAGATGGAGTGTTTTTAAATAGTAACTGGCGTCCTGGATTCCTGGTTCTTCCTTGGTATACTTCATAGCTGCTGAACATATGTCGTCCAAAGGAACCCTGGACCAGAAAGCTGCTGAGTTGGCGATGGACCGGGTAGAATGAGCGAGTATTCCCATAGGAGCTGGTTTGCCTGAAGATACATACCCCTGAACTATACACTGACAAATCCAATTTGCTAGGGTCACTTTAGAAATGGCCCTTCTCCTGGCTGATTTTTGCAAAGGACACAAACAACTCAGACTTGAGAAAATCTTTAGTTCTGTGCAAGTAAAAACGTAGTTGCCTGTGTACGTCCAGTCTGTGCAATATGTACTCTCCCTTATTCTGAAAATTTGGAAAGAACACGGGCAAATTGATTGATTGATTGATATTCGATTCCGAAGCCACCTTAGGTAAGAAAGACGGGTTAGTCCTGAGAGACGCTCTAACCCTGTGAAAAATGAGATAAGGGGGTTTCATACACAGTGCTTGGAGTTCCGAAATCCTTTTAGCAGAAGTAATAGCTACCAAGAAAGCCATTTTCCAGGACAAGAATTTTAAAGGAATCGAGGCTGCAGGCTCAAAGGGTGGACTCGTCAGGGCTTGCAAGACTAGCGTCAAATCCCATGGGGGCACGACCGTTTTCACAGGAGGTTTCAAGAGAAAGATGCCTCGCAAGAAAGTTTTGCATAACTTTGTGGATGCCAATGATCCTAGTCCATCTCCCACATGAAAATGGGAAATGGCTGCTAACTGCACCTTAACCATAGAAGCACTTGCTCCCTGCTGAAAAATCAGTGACAGGAAGTCCAGGATTGTTGGAATAGGAACTGTAAAAGGATCCAGGCCCTTGTCTGTTGCCCAGATGGAGAAGCGTTTCCACTTGCTCTTATATATCTTCCTGGTAGCCAGCTTATGAGCCGCTACCAGAATGGCCTTCACTGGTGATGAGATACCGGGAGTCCTAGCCATCAGTGGAACTGGATCAACCAAGCCGCAAGCTTGAGGTTTACCAGGTTCAAGGTTTGACATCCTGCGGGATGTGAAATCAGGTCTGGAATGGGTTCCAGTATCCAAGGGGGAGTTAAACTGTGAGACCGCAGGTATGGGAACCAGATCTGACGAGGCCAGAATGGGGTTATGAGGATAACTCTGCTCCCCAATCGAGAGGCTTTCTATATGAACTTCGTCATAAGCGGAAGGGGAGGGTAAGCATAAAGAAGACCGGGAGGCCAAGCATGAACAAGAGCGTTTCTGGGAGTTTCCCCCTCGGGGGGGAAGTATTGCAAAATACTCGCTGCATTTTGTGTTTAATGGAGAAGCAAAAAGATCGCAGCAAGGCCAACCCCACTTGCGGAAGATCTGCTTCGCAACTGATGGACTGAGAGACCACTCGTACGGAGTGAGAATTATCTGACTCAGTTTGTCTACGAATGTGTTGGACCGTCCCGGAATGTGCGTTGCTACTAGAAAGCGGTTGGTGGATATCGCCCATTCCCACACTCTCATAGCTTCTCGACAAAGGGGATAAGACCTGGTTCCCCCCTGTTTGTTTATGTACCAGACTACCAACATATTGTCTGTCTGGATTGCAATAGTCCCCAGAGGAAGAAGGTCGTGGAGAGCTTGCAATGCTAGAAGCACCGCCCTCATCTCTAGGACATTGATATGCAGAGCGGTCTCTAGGAAAGTTCACGTGCCTTGGATGGTTCTGCCTGAACAATGCCCCCCCCCCCACCCAAGGTGAGAAGCATCTGTGGTCAACGTGGCTTGGGGCGGGGGAATCACAAAGGGTCTCCCTTGCCTCAGCTCTCAAGAGTGAAGCCACCAAAGAAGGGAATCCCTGCAAACTCTGCTCAGTGGAATCGGGGAGCTTAACAGGTGGAGTAATAGCGACCACTGAACCTGGAGGGTCAATTGTAAAACCCGCATTCGCAGGCGTGCATGAAGGGATAGACCGATTGCCGCTGCCATAGACCCTAGTGCCCTCAGGACCAACTCCGCCACAGGAGCTTGGTTCTGAAGAAGAGTAAGCACCTGAAACGACAAGCTGCTCAGCCTGTCCGACGTCAGAAAGGCTCGAGAAGCACGGGTATCCAATCTTGCCCATATGAACTCTAAGACTTGTACGGGGCGAAGGAAGGATTTTTGAAGATTCACTGAGACGCCTAGACTCTGGGCAAGAGTCAGAGCGTAATCTCTTGCAACGCAGAGTTGATGCCTGTTGGTGGCGGTAAGGAGCTAGTCATCTAGGTACGGGAAAACCTGAATGCCCTGAAGTCTCAGATGGGCTGCAACCACTGCCATGACCTTGGTGAACACCTGGGGGTTGAGGTGAGGCCGAACGGAAGACACCTGAACTGATAATGACTGGCTCCCAGCCGAAAGCGGAGAAACCTTCTGGATTGTCTGTCCCATCAATATGTGGTAGTATGCATCCTTGAGGTCTATAGAGCACATCCAGTCGTTCTCCTGCAGCAAGGGGAGAATTGATTGAAGTGTGACCATCCAGAATTTTTCCTTGGGTATGAACAGGTTCACAGCGGACAAGTCTAGGATGGGTCTTAGGTCCCCCGTTTTCTTTGGCACTAAAAAGAACCTGGAGTAATAACCCAATCCGGACTGATGTGGGGGGGGGGGGGACGGGCTGGATGGCTCTTTTTCTTAGCAACTTCGAATCCTCTGAAGTCGCTGCCTCCCTCTGATCGGGTGGAACATCGGGGAGGTGTCTGCTTGTAGCGGGAAGGCTTAGGAAGGGAATGGAGTAACCTCTGGATATGACGCGGAGCACCCATCAATCTGTCGTAATGGACTCCCAATTTGACAGATGGTCCATCAACTGCCTCACCGACTGCCTCCAGAGATGGACAGTCGGGTAAGCCCTCAGGGCTGCTGCACGGGTCTGTCCGAGAAAGGCTCTCTAGACCCAAAATTACGCGGCCCCCCTCTGCCTCTGGGCTGGCGTCCACCTTGTCCTCCTCTGCCTCTGGAGGACGAGGGGTCCAAAGCTGAATGGGATTGCTGAGACTTGCGGAACCACAGCTTCTTTTGTGCCCTCTGATTTCTTGAGAAGGATCATTGAGGATTAGAGAAGCAGACCCAGACGGCAGACAGCGTCTTCCCGTCCTTCTCACTTTGGACCAGCGTTTCGCGAACGGTCTTGCCAAAAAGCGAAGACTCGTCAAAGGGCGCATTCACGAAGGATGCCTTGAATGGTTCCGTGAAATCGCAAAGGCAGAGCCAGGCGTGACGCCGCAAGACGACCCCGGCTCCGCTGGCCCTAGCAGCTCCCTCCGTTGCATAAGAGAGTAGCCGGATGGACGTGTTAGATATGGATTTTAGAGTGGCCATACGAGTCGAAAACACATTCTTGTCCTTGACCGACATGGACTCCGGGGGGCTGCAGCGTATTCCTTAATCAAGTCTCGCTGTAGCCTAATGGTATGTGCCATATAATTCAGCGCCCTCACAGAGAAGGTCGCTGAAGCAAACATCCGCTTCCCAATGCGGTCCAGCGCCCGAGATTCCTTATCCGGCGGGTGGACCAAAGAACTCTCTTGGGCAAGTTCTCTCTTCGAGGCAGCCGCCACCAACATGGCATCGACCGGAGACCCCTTGGCCCACGACTGTCTATCTGATGGGGGGCTAAGGACTTTGTCAGGCCGTCTCGGGATTGGCTCCACGGTGTCGGGCTCCTTCCACGCCCTGGTAGTAATAAGGTCTACCAGGGGGTCAGCCGGAGGGGACACCCAGGAGGTAGACGGGCCTGCCTCAAACGCCTCCAGGAGCACGGATTCATCTGTGGAAGGTTTTTGGGCAGACCACCCCCCCTCTAATACGCAACATCTCCATGATGTCTCCGAAGTAGACATCCTCGGGGGGGTGATCTTGGGGAACCTTACGTTTCATCCAAATCTGTGTCTGTGGTGATGGACTCAGGGGAGTCCAGGTGCCGCCTTTTACACCTCCGTTTACGAGGGACCTCCTCAGTGGGACTGTCAGAGGAGGGCTCGTCAACGGCTTCCTGTTCCTCCACGGGAACCAGCTGGAGGGCTTGGGCAGGCTGTCCCAATGGACGGATGATGGAGGACAGACCCATATGCAGTGGGGGTGCGGGAGGAACCGAAGCCCGGACCAGGGACCTGGAGGACCTCGACAGCACCCTCTCCACTACCTCAAAAGCCGAAGGAGAACTACTCTCCTCAGGCTCTGAGAGCAATCTCCTCGGCTCCGAGGTAGGGACCAGAGTCGGAGCCGATGTGGTCGGATCAGAGAGAGAAGTGTGCTCTGACCTCAACGGCGCCGAAGACGCATCAACTCCCCCGGATCCAACACTCGGCCCCGAGAACTCGGATCCGAAATACTCGAGGGCATGGTCGGTGTCGAAGATACCGGAGCTATCGGCGCTGACGAATCCCCGTCTCCAAAAGGGCCCAGATCCGATGACTCCAAAACCCGAAAACGGGTTGGAGAAGGAGTGATCGGAGAGAAGGGAGAAGCCGTACTCCTCTCCTGAGGGGGGGGGGAGGCAAGAGAACCCCCATCTGCATTTGGGTCTGCAGGAATCGACACATCATCCGATCCATATCTGCGTCGGTGAGGCTCCTGGTCGACCTGAAGGAAGTTGTCAAGGTAGGCTGGGATGGTCGCCTCGATGACCTCGAGGGAGACTGGTACTCCCCCTCCGGCTCCGACGAAAAACGAGGCGAACAGAGCAGAGAGGGGGAGGATCCGGAAACCCTCAAGGGAGAGCTAGCCAGCTTAGATGGCGGGGCTGAGGGTTGAGTCTCAGCCCGCCTTTTTTGAGACCTGTGTCTCTCCTTATCTTTGTGCCTCTTCTCTTTACAGGAAGAGGCACCAGAGTCCCCCGAACTCAAACCCAAATCGGGAGGTTGAGTCCCCAGTTGAGCAGGGGGAGCGGAAGGCACTGGGGCTGAGGAGACAGCCTGAGCCTTGGAGGGGGAGGAAGAAGCAGCCGAATCCTGGGGAGCAAGCCTGCCAGGATCAGCTTATTCTTCCTGTCCCTAAGTGCCCGGGGGTTAAAGGCTGCACAGATTTGGCAAGCCGTTGATAAATGGACCACCCCCAGGCATAAAACACACTGAGTGTGGCCATCAGCAGGAGAAAGCTTATGGCCACACTCAGTACACTTTGAAAAAAACGGCCTTGGGCCCTTCAGCCATTACACAAATACACGCACACCCAAACACTAAGTGGGGGAGGGGTGGACACAGAAAACTAACACTACTACACAAAAAAAAAATATTTAATTAACTATACTGTCTATAGGGACACTAAACAAACACACAACAATCAAACTCTGAGAAAAAGCTTTTCTCTAAGAGAAAAAGGAACAGTCTCACCAACTTAGCTAAGCAGCTCTTCAAAAAGTAGCTGTCTTCAGCCGCGGCAAAAACGATCTGGGGTAATACAGTTAGTGGCAGGGGATTATGGGTAGGGGGGAGGAGCTAGAAGCTTGGATCTTGTAGCTTGTGAAGCTGCCGGCTCGGATCTGAGATCGGATCTGATACACACAGGTTGCAGAGCAAATGAAGTAACTACTTCAGATAACTTATTTCTACTATGAAACACCAAACAGCAAAACCTCCAGCAGCAGAAATGCAAAAACCTAACACCTGAAATACATCAGAGTGGAAAAAAGTTAACAACAAGTGTTTTTAGCAGGAAAGCAACCCTCACACATGCCCCAAACATGTATATACACACACACACCCAACTCCACAATCACAATTCGAAGGGAAAAATAAGGAATCACTGTTGGTGCTCACTTAGAAATTAGTAAAAAAATACGAGCACTCATAAAATCAACTAAGGCCAATTTTGAGAGAAAAATTGCCATGGATTCAAAGGACAATCATAAGGCCTTTTTCAGCTATGTTAGGAACCTGGGTGGAAACTCCCAGATATGCTCAGAATTAGTCCAAAATGATACAAAAATCACTGAACCCACAGACATTGCCAACATACTGGCAGACAGGTTCAGTGCAAACTTCACCCTCTCCCCTAAAGGAGAGATAACTATCCCAGCCGAGTGTAGCCTCCCGGACATCTCAAATGCGCAGGTGAAAGCTGCTCTCTCTAAAGCTAAAAACACAGCATCAATGGGACCGGATGGTGTCCCCGGCTGTGTGCTACACGAGCTAAATGAGGAATTAACCCGCACATAAGGCAGCTGTTTAATCTCAGCCTTACCACAGGATACGTGCCCAAGGAGTGGCGACGGCAACTGTGGTCCCACTCCACAAAGGCGGTGCCTCACGGACCCTGGTAATTACCGCCCCATAAGCTTAACAAGTCTAGTCTGCAAAGCTATGGAGAGGATCATAATGGAGCTCATAAACAAAGATATAGGGACTTGCACACATTGGACCCGACCCAGTTTGGCTTTGTCAAGGGAAGATCATGCCTTTGAACTTGGTTGACTTCTTCAAACAGTCACCAAGGCCATTGATGAGGGAAAGGCAGTCCATACAGCCTACCTTGACCTTGCAAAGGCTTTCGACACAATACCCCACTCGGTATTGTAGAAAACTTACCAGCTTAAATGTAAACCCATATGTCACAAGATGGGTTGCAAACTGGCTTAAGGACAGAACCCACAGGGTTAGAGTTGCTGGCGCTGTGTCAGACTCCAAGCCGGTCACAAGTGGTGTCCCACAGGGCTCGGTCCTTGGACCCTATTGTTTGGCATCTACTTCTCAGAAGTACAGGCCAACATGGGAGGACTTTGGCTGACAAAGTTTGCAGACGACTGCAAACTGGGCGCCATAGTGGAAAGTGCATCGGACACGGATATCCTTCAGAAGGGACTCACGGAAACAGATAGCTGGTGCCAGAGCCATGGCCTGAAGTTAAACGCCAAAAATGTATAGTCATACCCTTCGGGAAAAACAAGGTAACCCCAAGCTACCATATAGGTGGCAATCCACTAAGCACAGAAGAGGTTATCAGGGACCTGGGGACCCAGGTTGACAGTGGCCTTTCTTTGACACTCACATTGCTAAAGTGGTTAGAAAGACCTTCTACATTGCCCACCTGATCATGAAGGGATTCACATCCAGATCTAGTGAGGTCATTGTTCCCCTGTACTCTTCACTTATCAGACCAATGATCGAGTACAATGCCCCATTCGGGATGTATCTCACCCGACATCTGCAGCAATTGGAGAGACCCCAAAGTTCCTCACCAAAAGGATAAAGGGACTCCAAAATCTGTCATATGCTGCCAGATTGAAGAAACTCCAGCTCTATTCAGTCGCATACCGCCTGCTCAGAGGTGACATGTGCCTGACATACAAGGCCATGTCCAACCCGAATTAATGGACATGCTCCACCTCAAAAATCCAAATCCACCAAAACCACTAGAGCAAGCGACTTAAACCTTAGCACGGATATAAATAGGACGTGCTGGAGGGATAGATTTATCACTCAGAGACTCCCTATGCTGTGGAATAAAATCCCGGTCCATGTGAGGCAGAGCACCTCGCTGACTCTGTTCAAGAGAAATCTAGACCTGTGGATGGGAGATCGTAGGTTTACCCCAGGAATCATCTCTGTGTCACTGCTGGACAGAGGCACAACAAACTAATGGGCACAGTATTTTTTCATATAAGGGGTGGCGTAAGCCACAATAATTTGGGCTAGGCTTATAAATGCCTTAGGGCAGATAGCCTAGTATAAACCTATGAACCTATGAACCTATGAATTACTATTGTGTTCCTCAGAATCTTGTGCTTCAGGCATCCAACACTAGGGGTACTTTTTTCAGTCACCTAAGAATATATCACAAGAATCTCACTAACAACAATGTTCATATATGAGAACCTTTTTATAACAAGCTTGTTCATAGGTTTACAGGGACTTACTAGGTTATTGATCTATGTGGATCTTTAGAAGCCTAGCCATACATTCCAATGAAGTTTTAGTCCTTACATTTTAAAAATAATGGATAACTCAGAGATGATGAGAACATTTACATCTTGTCCTATTAGGTCTCAACCTCTTAAGAGGCCAATATGAAACACAGACCCTAACATGTGACGTAAACAGACTAAATGTGGAACACCCTATTTTCACACTGCAAGAAAATGCACTATTTCCAGTGGGCCTGAAGTGGGCTTTCTGCAAGATGCATTAAGATAGTGAACACTGTACATTTGTAAAATTCAGTAAGACGCACTTCTGGGCCCATCTACAGGACTTGTCAGGTTCCCTGTGTTCACAATCTGATACTGGGTAAATTCATCAATTAATCGTTCAGCCTCAGTACCACTTTCACAGACACCAGACAGAAACTGACAAGTCCAGAATATATGTCCAATTATTTTAGCAGAATTAAAAAGGAATGCAGTGTCTTTCATTAAAGGACCACTATGGGAAAAAAATTTAAAAAGATATATTTTTTAACTTTTCCTTGAGATTGGCTCATTGCAACCTGCATGCACGAGATAGAAGTAGCTTCTACTAATTTTATTCAGTTTGAAACCCTGACTGACCTCCTGGGGGCAGACAACCTGAACAGAGTTTAGAGAAAATCTTCCCTATGATACACTGTCAGTCCACTGTTTCTGAGAATACAATGCCCCTAGCTAGGCTGTCATACAAGAAGACTTCCATTCACTTAGAATGGAAGAAGAGGAAAGAGCAGCTAAGTTTGACAGGCCTCAGTAAAAGTACCATTTACTATCACACAGTGCCGTTTACAAATGTGTTTCCTAACGATGTGTTACACATTATGTGAAAAAATCTTCCAGAACTGTCAGCTCATTGCTGAGATAACAGAGTTTATTTAGACGTTCAACTTTGATCTACTTCAGTTTTTTCTCAACTCACTCCTTCCTTATTCCCACCCTCAGCTAGAAGAGTTTCACATTTCCTGCTCTGCTAGGTTCAGCTAATTTGAATGACAACACACATCAGAGTTGCTTGCAGTCAGCCAGGTGTGCCTCTGAAACTGTTCCCTCATCTCTCTCCTTACTGCTATCATCTGAATAGCACTTTCACAGTTAGTCATGGCAGAAATATGGTTTTAGCAATCCTTAATGTTACGGTTTCTACGTATTCCTCTGAACATGCCCATAACATACATGGATAACAATTGATCTGAGCCACTGACAGATTTAGGTATGACTGTAAATCCATACTCTAACCAAAAAGAATATTCATATTTGTCTTAAAAACAACTGCAGTCCTCTGCAATTTATCCATTAGGCATGCCAGTGAGTTGTCCTTCTGTTTGTAGTTACTACTGCTGTTGTGTGCACATATGCATTGCTGGTATGATGTTTTTGAAGCAACATAGTATATTCTTTACTTCATGCAATGCAATGTCTACTTACTGTTTTTGCTCTATCTCAAAATTGTTTTCTTTTGCAGGTTGCCACAACATGCTGTTCTATTCATCAATATACAGAAATTAATACTTTTGTCCAAGAAGCTATACAAACCAGACTTCCTCCTACTGTATTGTTTACACAACAGTCATTTTTTAGGTTCATAGTTTTATAGGTAGGTACTAGGCTATCTGCCCGAGGGCATTTGTAAGCCTAGCCAGAGTGTGCTGGCTTTCGCCGCCCCATTGATTAATTAAATGATCCTCTGTCAAGCAGAGCCAATGAAGTGATCCCAGGGGTGTATTTTCTGTTACCCATCCACTCATCAAGGTTTCTCTTGAAGAGTGTTAGTGAGGGGCTCTGCCTGATGTAATTTGGAATTTTGTTCCAAAGTATGGGGAGCCTCTGTGACAGGAATCTATCCCTCCAGCATGTTCTATTTATTGTTGTGGCGAGGTTTAGCTCACTAGAGCACGTGGCTCGCAGTGACTTGGATTTCTTTAGGTGGAGCATGCCCATCATTTCTGAGTTGGACATGGCTTTGTAAGTCAGGCAGAGATCACCTCGGAGTAAGCGATATGCCACTGAGTACAGCCAGAGTTTTTTTCAGTCAGGCTGCATAGGACATATGTTTGAGACCAGTAATCCTCTTGGTGAGGTACTTTTGTGGTCTTTCCAGCTGTTGGAAGTGTCTTGTGAGGTACATCCCAAATGGGGCATTGTACTCTATGATGGGTCTGATGAGTGACGAGTAGAGGGGCACTATAACCTCTTTATTTCTAGATGCGAACCCTTTAGTAATTAGATGGGCCACATAGAAGGATTTCCTGACTACTTTGGCAATATGATTGTTAAAGGAGAGATTACTATCTACCTGGGTCCCAGGATCTCTTATTGCCTCTTCTGTATTAAGGGGGCTGCCACCTATGTGGTAATTTGTGGGTGTTTTGTTTTTCCCAAACGGGATCACTATGCATTTTGTGGCATTTAACTTGAGGCCATCACTTTTTAACCAGCTGTCCGTTTCAGTAAGGCCCTTTTGGAGGATGCCCATGTCAGCCGGAGAGTCAATTATGGCTCCCAGTTTGCAGTAATCTGCAAACTTGGTTAGCCATAGTCCTCCTGTGTTTGCCTGTACATCTGAGAAGTAGATGCCAAACAGTAGGGGGTCCCAGGACCGAGCCTTGCAGGACACCACTTGTGACTGGTTTAGAGTCAGACCTGGAGCCCGCTATTCTTACCGTGTGAGTTCCGTCTGTAAACCAGTTGGCAACCCATCTCATGACGTAGGGGTTTATGTTCAGGTTGGTGAGTTTTTCTGTAATACCCGAGTGGGAAATGGTGTTGAAAGCCTTGGCGAGGTCAAGGTAGGCTGTGTGAACCACCTTTCCCTCGTCTATGGCCTTGGTTACTGTCTTGAAGAAGTCAACCAGGTTTAGTAGGCATGATCTGACTTAATAAAGCCGAACTGGGTCAGGTCAAGTGTTTGGAGGTTCCCAATGTCTTTGTTAATGAGTTCCATGAAGATGCGCTCCATAGCCTTGCAGACCAGGCTAGTCAGGCTTATGGGGTGATAGTTATCAGGGTCAGTTGCGACCCCTCCTTTCTGGAGAGGAATAACCGTTGCTGTGCGCCATTCTATGGGCACATAGCCTGTGGAGAGGCTGAGGTTGAAGAGCGTGTTTAGGTGGGGGGTTAGTTCATTCTGTAGGTCATGCAAGACGCAGCCTGGGACACCATCTGGTCCCATTGACGCTGTGTTTTTGGCTTTTGAAAGGGCTGTTTTCACCAGTGAGTCTGTGATTTTTGGGACACTACACTTTTCCAGTATTGTTGTGGGCCCTTTTGGAGGTGAGAGGGGGATGAAGTTTGCACTGAATCTATCTGCCGGGATGTTGGCAATATCAGTAGGTTCAGTATATTTTGTGCTATTTTGCACTAGTTCAGTGCACATCTGTGAGTTGCCACTTAGATTCTTAACATAGCTAAAGAAGGCTTTGTGGTCATCTTTTGAATCATTGGCTATTTTATTTTCAAAGGTAGCCTTGGAAGATTTCATGAGGGACCTCAGTTTCTTACTGATACTGATCAGGGATGTCTTTCCTTCTTGGAATTTGCTTTTATTCTGAACTAGTTTCCTCCTTCTATTGTATAGCCTGTTTATTGCAGGGGTCCTCCAAACTGGTTTCCTTCACTTAGAGGAGTGAGTCTTGGTTTTGCTAGAGATGGCACAAGCCATGCATCCTTGTAGGTGCTCACAGAGTGCATTTGTAAAGGTTTCTGCATCGTGGGCAGCGTTATCCTTTAGCATGGGGGCTGTGAAACTTACCACCTCTGTCTTAAGTAAGGTGAAGTTTGCTTTAGAAATGTTTTTTACTGTGGTTTCCTTAGTTGGGGGTGGTGGTGGGGTGTGGACATCCAGAGTGATTAGTTTATGGTCTGATCTAACCAGTGACGGGTTAACCTCCGGTGTGAAACACCTGTCGCCCATGTTGGTGATGACCAGGTCCAACATGTTTTCACCTCTGGTAGGGGAGTTTACTAGCTGATCCAGGGCGTTTGAGTTAATGAATTCCAGGAAGCACTGGGCCTGGAAATTTGTACTCGAGTAGTTTTCCCAGCGAATGATAGGGTAATTGAAATTGCCCAATATCAGGGTGTTTGGTAGGACCTTCATGTTTTCCAGTGTCTCCAGAAAGGTTGAGTGGTGATCCTGGGTCATGGAGGGTGATCTGTAGCAGGCCACAATTTGTATTGCAGATTTGCCCGATGTTAGTTGGACATGGATGATCTCAGAAGTATCATGCTGCACCACTAAACTGGAGGTGTAGTTATCCTTGATGAATATGTATACACCCCCTCCTTTTGTGTTTTGGTCCGTGTTCTGTGGCCGAAACGTGTGGTATGAGTTGTAGCCCGGTAGTGCTGGGGTGCTCTCTAGAGCCTTGAACCAGGTTTCAGTTACTGCACAGATGTCGACATTCTCCATACTGAGGAGTGCTTCGAGCGCGTGCATTTTGAGATTTAAACTCCTGGTGATGAGTAGCATAACCCTCAGTTTTTTGTTAATTGTGCTGTTTACGAAGGTGGGTTTGACTTTTGAGCCTTGGTTAAAAAAGGCACTATGGGGGCAGCAAGAGCCTTGGCCAGTATTCGAAAGCCTAGGGGTGACAACTGCAAGCCATCTCTTGCGAAGCAACGAGGCCTGTCGAGCATGTCGTCCCACACTGACAGACACTGGATCCCCTTTGAATGACGCCAGAAGCTTAGCCAATTGTTGAAATTGATAATTTTTTCTTTATACTGAGGTATCATTCTTGGTGAGGGCAGGATGCTACTCAGGGTGAGGGTCATACCAGCCTGGGCTACATGATCAGAGAGCTCTTCCATGTCTCTTTTCATGTAGTCCAGGGAGATACGTCTCAGGTCATTCACACCAACATGAACAATGACAGAGTCATATTTGTACTTGTTCTGTAGTGACCCGAGTGCTTGTGTTATGTGATGGATTCTGGCTTCCGACAGGCAGCTAACAGTAACCTTCTGCTTGTCCAGCCTAGTGAGTGGGACATCAGTGTGCCTGACTATAGAGTCACCTATTTCTAGTGTGTTAGGTAACGGTAACTGTTGGAATTCAATTATCATATGAAGTTAGTTCTTACAGCAGGCATGACAGGCCCTCTATACCACGAAAAAAAACAACAAAGAAAATGAGCTATCAAACACTTTGTAGGATTTTATATAGACACCAACTTATATGTATAACAGGGTTGGGTATGGCATTGGTTTCATTAAAAGATAGGGTGCAAAGGGCAAACCTTTGGTTTTAAATAGCTGAGCTAAAACATCAAAGTACTTGTAGGTCATTCAATGTACAGACAGCCCATGGCAATGACAAGGCCTACAAACAGAAAATAAGGCATTCTGTAAAGTTAGTATCCAGAGCAATTATGTAGATAATTAGAAGTTATGTACCTACCATAACGTTCCATGTTAGTTGTCTTCTCTCGCCTTCTTTCTTGCTGGATGGGTTCGGAGACGATCCTCGGCTACGACTCGGCACTTGCTTTAGCTCGAGAACTCCTTTTACCAGCTCGAGGCAACCCTATATCCCATGATGCAAGGCGGAACTACCTCAGATCTCGTTTGGCAGCTAACCAACCCTGCTAAAGACTATCCTAACAGAATAAGGAACAATGGTTCCTAAAAGAAATCCTCCTAACAACGTACCGGAGGAAACAATCTAATAGGAACTCTCCAAGATCTGTCCAGGCCAGGGGGAAGGAGGGAGGGACGCAAGAAAGAAGGCGAGAAAAGACAACTAACATGGAACGTTATGGTAGGTACATAACTTCTAAATGTTAAGTTGTCAATCTCGCCTTCATTCTTGCTGGATGGGACCGCGTCCCTAGCACCTGTATCCCGGGTGGCTCAATGGAACAGACTCTTGAGAACTGTGGAACCAAAACTGGCCCTATCTCTGGAGGCCAAGTCCAACTTGTAATGAGAGACAAAGGTATGGGGCGAGCCCAAGTAGCTGCTGCACAAATGGTATCAATGGGTAGTCTATCCTGAAAAGCTGCAGAAGTGGATAGACTCCTGGTTGAGTGTGCTTTTGGCTTAGAAGATAGCTGTTTGCCCCTGAGAGAGTACACATAGGAAATAGTGGAAGTCAACCATCTGGATAAGGTCACTTTAGATACTGGAAGACCTATCCTGTTTTCTGCATAGGAGACAAATAATTGGTCCGATTTTCTGAATTGTTTAGTTCTATGCAAATAGTACCTGAGCTGACGATGGACATCCAAAAATGCAGTTTCTGTTCAGCTCTGTCGGAATAGTTTGGGAAAAAGACTGGTAGGTCTATAGATTGGTTAATGTTGGTTTGAGATACGACTTTGGGGAGAAAGGAAGGGTTAGTTCTTAATGATACCCTGTCCTTATGAAAAACCAAATAAGGGGAACGAATGCAGAGAGCTTGAATCTCGAAAACCCTTCTTGCAGAAGTGACAGCCAGTAAAAATATAGTTTTCCAGGTCAATAACTTCAAAGAACATGAAGCAGACGGTTCAAAGGGAGGTAGTATCAAGGATGCCAACATTAAGTTTAGATCCCATTGCGGAGGAGGATGCTTTATAGGTGGTTTTAGGAGGAAAACTCCTCTCAGAAAGGCCTTGCATAACCTATGAGACATAATGTTATTGTCATGCAGGCCAACATGATACTTAGAAATAGCAGCCAGTTGTACTTTGACTGTAGATGACGAGGATCCTGAATGAAAAACCTCCGCCAGGAAATCTAAAACCGAATGTACAGGAGCAGTAAAGGGTCAATATTTCTGGAATTCGCCCAAATAGAAAAACGTCGCCACTTGCTAGCATAAACAGTCCTACTGGACGACTTCAAGGAAGAGACTAAAATGTCTCTGACTGAGTCCGAAATCATCGGTAGCCTGGCTAGGGTAGGAAGTGGAGCAACCAAGCAGTGAGGTTGAGAGAATGAATGGCCCGGTGCTGCTGACCCGATTGGTGGATCAAGAGATCCGGAACTGGGTCCAGATGCCAGGGCTGCACCAGAAGGTGACGATGCAGAGACGGAAACCAAATTTGTCGAGGCCAATATGGGGCAATGAGGATCAACTTGGCTCTCAAAATGGTGGCTTTCTGAATGACTTGTGGAATCAAGGGAAAGGGAGGAAAAGCGTACAGAAGTCCCCGGGGCCAATCCTGGGTTAGAGAGTCTCTCAGAGGTTGGCCTGGAAGGGGAAAGAGAGTGAAGAAATCGGGCACTTGTTGTTTTGAGGAGTAGCAAAAAGATCGCAACAAGGAGTGCCCCACTTCAGAAAAATCTGATCCACTACAGATTGATTGAGAGACCACTCGTGAGGCATCAGAATGGATCTGCTCAGCCTGTCCGCTAATAGGTTGGACCTGCCAGGGATGTGCGTTGCTATCAGAAACCGCTGAGAAGAGATCACCCACTGCCAAAGTCTGAGAGCTTCTCGACATAACGGATAGGACCTGGTCCCGCCCTGCTTGTTGATGTACCAGACTACGGACATGTTGTCCGTCTGTACTGCAATAGTCCCTGTGGGAAGAAAGTCGTTGAGGGCTTGCAACGTTAAAAGCACTGCTCTCATCTCCAGGACATTTATGTGCAGATGGTATTCTATGGGTTGCCAGGTCCCGTGGACCATCCTGCCCTGATAATGCCCCCCCCACCCGATCAGAGAGGCATCCGTAGTGACTGTGGCAACTGGAGGAGGGGGAATAAAGGGTCGGCCGTGATGAAGAAGAGGGGAAGATATCCACCAGTTCAGATGAGCTCGGCACGACTGTGTTACCAAGACTTCGTGCCTCATCGGGAGACTGTGGTACGACCACTGCGTGAAAAGCATCCACTGCAGAAGACGCATGTGGAAGCGAGCCAGTGGTAGAAGAACAATGGCCGCAGCCATAAGACCTAGAACCTTCAGTATAAATCTGGCTTTGATCTTGTTGCTTTGCAAAAGAAGCCGAACGAATTTTTGGATGTCCAGAATTCTTTGATCTGTTAGTCTGGCTAACATTTTGACGGTGTTTAATTCTGCGCCTATAAAGGTGATAGATTGGCAAGGCAGCAGAGAAGATTTTTCGAAATTTACTGAAATTCCCAAACTCCTGCAAAGCTGTAGAGTGTAGTCTCTGGACTGAAGAATCTGACACTTGGTGGTGGCGGAGAGGAGCCAGTCGTCCAAATAGGGAAACACCTGGAATCCTCGACGTCTCAGATGAGCTGTGACCACTGCCATGCATTTGGTAAACACTCTGGGGCTGAAGTGAGGCCAAAGGGCAGGGCTCTGAATTGGTGATGACTGGTGCGTAGGCGAAAGCGGACAAACCTTCTGGAGCGTCTGTGAATCTTTATGTGATAGTACGCATCCTGAAGGTCTATAGAGCACATCCAGTTGTCCTTGCCCAGAAAGGGCAGAATGGACTGAAGCGTGACCATCCGAATCTTGCCTTCTTGACAAATCTGTTCAGATTGCTCAGGTCTAATATTGGTCTCCAATCTCCCGTCCTTTTGGGGACCAAAAGAATCTCGAGTAGACGCCGGATCCTACCTGGTCTGCTGGCACAGTCTGACGGCTCTTTTTCTAGGAGCTTTGAAACCTCCTGTTCTGCCAAATCCCTTTGACCGGGTGAGATGTCTGGAAGGGATTGTAGAGGTACGGAAACCTTTGAAGGGATTTTGTAACCCTCGGATATGATCGACTGTACCCACATCTCTTGAGATAGGGATTGCCAGGCTACTGGGTACAGCGAAATCCTTCCCGACTGCCTCCAAGGGTGGACAGTCGGGCAACACCTCAGGGATGCTGAAAGGGCTTCTCAGGAAGAGACTCCCTGTTGCCCTGGTTCTGAGGTCCCCCCCCTGCCTCTAGGGCGGCGACTATTATTGTTACCCCTCTGCCTCTGGGGTAAACTGACCACGTGTGTCCGGTGTAGCTCCTTGGGCTTTACGGAACCACATCTTCCCCCCCTTCTGACCCTTGGGGTATGGTCTAGAAGGAGTGGAAAACTGGACTCCAACGGCAGAAAGAGTTTTACCGTCCTGCTCACACCTGGTCAAGGTATCCTTCACCTGAGGTCCGAACAAAGCCGAACCATCAAAGGGGGTATTAGTGAAGGACGCCTTAAAGGGGTCCACAAAATTACAAAGCCGCATCCAGGCTTGGCGTCTAAGAGCAACTCCTGTGCCTGCGGCCCTGCTCGCTCCATCGGCCGCATAGGATATGAGCCGCATGGAGGAGTTAGATATGGAATTCAGGATAGCAAGCTGTGAGGCAATCTTTTCCTGAGCCCCAGCAGCAGAAGGATCCTGGACTACTACTCCCATTTCCTTGAGAACATCTCATTGAAGCCTGGTGAAGTGACAAAGATAATTCAGCGAACGCATAGCAAAGGTCGCTGAAGAAAACATCCGCTTTCCATACCTGTCCATGGTCCTAGAGTCCTTATTAGGAGGATGGACAGGTACTGAAGGATCCGCCAGTTCCTTCTTAGTGGCAGCCGCCACCACCATAGCATCCACCGAGACACCCTTGGAAAGGAACTGTTTGTCCGAAGGGGCCGTAATGAATTTGGATGGTCTTCTGGGGACAGGTTCCACAGAATCTGGAGCCACGCCTTCGAGCCACTACCTGCATAAGTGGGTCGAAGGCGGAGACACCCAGGAGGTGGAGGGTCGGGATCCAAAGCCTCCAGGTATACCGACTCATCCTCGGAGGGGTCAATGGAGGGCCAATTCCCCCTCTGTTTGAGGAGCTCAAGGATGTCTGAAAAGGAGACATCCTCAGAGGGGGACTGTGGGGAACCCTCCGACTCATCTAAGTCGGTATCAGATGTAGTAGACTCAGGGGAGTCTGTGTGTTTCCTCTTACACGTCCTCTTCCGAGGGGTTCCCCTGCAGGATCAGGAGAAACCTCGGAAGAGGAGGAAATTCCCAGTGGGGAAACCTAGGGCGATGGATCCCTGGGCCTGAGAGCAAGAGGCTGGCAAGAGGCGTCTGCAGGCACTGATGAGGGAGGAGCTAGAGGGATGGACCGTTGACCAGGCTCAGAGGCCAGGACACTCCTCATCACCTCAAAGGCTCCTCTCCCCGGGAGGCCGGAACACACCCGCTCCGAAGAAACAGGAATGGCCGGCTCCAAAGAGAGAGAAGGCTCCGAGGCCGATGTCAGCGCCGAGCTTACCAAAGCCGAAGCCCCGAGAGGGAGAGCGGGGTCGGACAAGGGTCCGATGCCACTAGCCCCCTCGGAGCCGACAGTGGAAACCCGACGACCGGATCCCTCCAAGGAAGATCTCAAGGAGGAGATCGGAGCCGAGGACGACGGAGCCGAAGGATATATCGGCTCCGGCATCGAAACAGTCGCTGTCCCGAGAAGCTCCGGCTCCGAACTGCGGTGTGGAGTCGGAGGAGGAAGTTCAAGGATTGGGGCTATAGCCGAAGTCTGTTGAGACGGGCTATGGAGCATTTGGGCCAGTGCCTGAGACTTCAACAGCCTGCTTACCACCCTCTCTAAATCGTGGTCAGACAGCCTGGAAGATCTCAAAGATCGGCTCCGATGGCTCCGCTCCGACAAAAGAGGAGACCCCGGAGCTGAGTGGATACTCAGTATAGAAGGGGACCGAGATCTCTTACGGGTCGAAGCCATCGGAGCCGAAGTCCCTTGAACTCCAGATGGAGCCGAGGATATCTCGGCTCCGATGCTGGATAAAGTGTCGGCTCCAGCCGGAGCCGACAAGGCCACAGTAGTCAGGTTATCGGAGCCGGTCGGCGCCGAACCCACTACTTGAACAGAAGATGTATCGGCTCCACCGGGGCCGATGTCGGCCGAGCCACCGGAGGAGGCTTGGACACTGTAGCCTGAGCCTTCGGTGGCTTAGGAGGTTTTCCTGACCCTAATTTAGGAGGAGAACCTTCTGGCTTAAGTAAGCCTCGGAGGATGAGCTTATTCCTCCTTTCCTGCAGGACTCTCTGGCTAAAAGCATGACACAAAGCACAGGAGTCCTGCAGGTGCAAAGGCCCCAGGCAATAAACACAAGAAGTGTGACCATCTGTCAGAGACATTTTCTGACAGCACTGGTCACACTTCTTGAAGCCTGAGACCTTGCCTTCCTTTGACATCCTAGGAGGATGGAAACACAAACAATCCCAACAAACACACAAATTAATCCCTTACACAAACACACAGGAAGGGAATAACCAATGGGGAATTAGGCCTGACTAAAAAACTTTAGATTAAAGATTATAAAAAGTTTGAAAACAAGGGAAAAGGGTGGGCTGTAACTAACTACAGACTAAACTGACACTAAAAGGGAAAAATAAACCCCTAACTAATCTTTTTCTTATTTCACAAAGAAAAACTTACCTCAGCTGGCAAAGGAGACCTCTTTCGCTAAGCGGCAAACGAGATCTAAGGTAGTTCCGCCTTGCATCATGGGATATAGGGTTGCCTCGAGCTGGTAAAAGGAGTTCTCGAGCTAAAGCAAGTGCCGAGTCGGAGCCGAGGATCGGCTCCGAACCCATCCAGCAAGAATGAAGGCGAGATTGACAACTTAACATCATACATTTCAGCTATCTTACCATCTGCAAGTGCATAACTTGTGATGCCTGATGAATAACTGTGAGTCTGGCTTTCACTGCAGGAAGGGGCAACCTGAGCTAACAGGTATCATGCTCAGGAGATGACTTCATTATGCAGACATCATGTCTCCTCAGTGATTAACTTCAATGGACTGTTCATCAACAGAACACGAAGAAGGTCGGATGCATATGCATGGGAACCCTAAGTCACAGACAGTGGCTTAGCAAATTCACAGGAATCTTAACAGCAGCATTAGAGGAAGTATGACCAGATTCACTTAGGAAACACATTTTTTTAAACCAAAGAAGAAATGCACATCAATAATTACCAAGTTCTTCTGTCACCAGTTACATGTAAGCATAGACAGCTCACCAGAAAGTAGCTACAATCAAATGGACAGCCATATTTCTGCAGTTATTCACCGGTATAAAGATGATCACCTTGCCCATGATATACGAGAGGAGCGGTTGTAGAGATAGTTATGTATTCCAGAGACAACCCCATCTATGGAACAGGCTACTCATCCGTGTGAAGCAGAGTTCCTCCCTAATACAATTCAAGTGCAACTTGGACTATTGGATGGGAAACTGGAGATTCATCCCTGGGTTTGGCACCTATGTATCTGATGAAAACAGGTAGCCGGTAAATGGTTCAACTCCCAGACCCATGCTCACACGTAGCAAGGGTATCATTACCTGTCAGAGATTTGGGATGCATGGATAGACTTACAAAGGCCCTCATAGTTAGTCTAGTAAATACCTATGAACAGTGAAAATGTATATGTAATGGAGAAAAAAATTCCACAGACACAGGTACTGTGAAGATGGATTATAGTTGGGGTGTCATCCAAAGAATAAGGTGGAGCAATTCACATGAGACAGAGCTAAGGGCACATCTGTAACAAAGTACAGATGAGACAGCTAATAACACCCACAAAAAATACAAATATGAGTCGGTCATTGTCTATGTTGGTGTGAAAGACCTGAGACGTACCTCCTTGGGCTACATGAAGAGAGACATGGAAGAGCTCCCCGATCTTGTAGCCCAGGCAGGTATGACCCTAGCCCTGAGTAGCATTCTGCCATCACCCAGAATGATATCTCAGTACAAGGACAAAATGATTGACTTCAACAATTAGCTAAGCTTCTGGTGTCATTCTAAGGGGATTCAGTGTCTGTCTGCCTGGGATGACATGGTCGACAGACCACGATGCTTGGTCACAGATGGCCTGCACCTGTTGCCCCTCGGATTCCGATTAATTAAGGCTCTTGCCACCCCTATAGTGCCTTTTTAGGTGAGATTCAAATGACAAATTCACCACCATAACAGGAACAGGCAAGCAAAAACCGAGGGTAATGCTACTCAATGGTAGAAGTCTAAATCTCAAAATGTACTCGCTCAAGGCACTTCTTAAAATGGAGAACACCGACATCTGTGCAGTGACTGAGACCTGGTTCAAGGCTCCAGAGAGCACCCCTGCACTACCAGGCTATAACTCATACCACACTTTTCAGCCGTGTCACCTGGACCGAACACCAAAGGCGGAGGTGTGTCCATATTCATATCCACACCTCCAGGCTAGTTGCTCTGCATAATGCATCCGAGGTTATCCAAGTACAACTAACTTTGGGCAAAACTGCAATCCAAATTGTAGCTTGCTACAGATACCACACCATGCTCCAGGATTCCCACTCCTCTTTTCTTGATATACTGGAAAACATTAAGGTTCAGCCAAACACCCTAATAATGGGCGATTTCAACTACCCCACCATTAACTGGGAAAACCATGTACCAACTCCTTCGCTCAACACTTTCTGGAATTCATAAATTCCAATGACCTGGATCAAAACAGCCACACCCCCACCAGGGGCAACAATATCCTAGACCTAGTCATTACCAACATGAGTGACCGGTGTTCCACACCTGAAGTCAACTCCTCGTTTGTCCGATCCGACCGTAAGCTAATCACCCTAGATATATACATCCCGCCCCCACCCCCCATAAAGAAACCACAGTAAAAAATTTCTCCAAAGCCAACTTCATGCTTCTTAAGACAGAAGTGGCGAACTTAATGACACCCATGCCGAGACAGTTATGACTGCTGAATAATACACAAATGCACTCTCTATAAGCACTTACACGAGTGCATGGATTGTGCTATCCCAAACAGAACCAACACACTATCTTCCAAAAAAAGGAAGCCAATCTGGTGGTCCCCTGCCATAAACAAACTCTACAACCGAAGGAAGAAACTGTTGGAAAAGAGAGTAAAATCCCATGAGTGGAGTAGCTCCCTGATCAGCCTCAGTAAGAAGCTGAGATCCCTTATAAGATCCTCCAAAGCTAGCTATGAAAACAAAATCGTGACCGATTCTAAGGACAACCACAAAGCATTCTATAGCTATGTCAAGAATCTGAATGGCAACACCCAGATCTGCTCTGAGTTACAGCACAACAGCACAAAAATTACAGAACCAACTAATATTGCCAACAACCTGGGAGATAGGTTCAGTGCTAACTTTACCCCCCTCTCATCCACTAAACGGCCCATATCTCTACAGAAAAAAATGCAGAGTCCCTGTAATCACAACTACGCCGGTAAAAGCTGCACTCTAAAGCCAAAAACACAGCATCCATGGGACCGGACAACATCCCAGCCTGTGTTTTACATGAACTTCAGAACGAAGTGGCTCCCCACCTAAGCACCATGTTCAAGCATAGCCTCACATCAGGCTTTGTGCCCACTGACTGGTGCACAGCAACAGTTATGCCACTCCACAAATGGAGAGCCACCACTGATCCTGGGAACTATCCCCCTATCATCCTGACGAGCCTGGTCTGCAAGGCCATGGAACATATCATTAAGGAACTCATAAACAAAGACATTGGTAACCTCCAAACTCTGGAACCCACCCAGTTTGGGTTTGTGAAAAGCAGATCATGCCTCCTGAATCTGATCAACTTTTTTGAGGCAGTCACCAAAGCCGTAGACGAGGGTAAGATGGTTCACACAGCCTATCTTGCCCTCACCAAGGCTTGCGACACCATCCCCCATTTGGGAATTATAGCTAAACTCACTAAACTAGGTACAAATCCCTACATCCCAGGATGTGCTGCCAACTGATTTACTAACAGAACCCACACTGTAAAAGTTACAGACTCCAAATCTGACTTCAAACCAGTGACAAGTGGAGTACCACAGGGTTCAGTCCTGGGACCTCTCCTGTTTGGTATCTACTTCTCTAAAGTACAGGCTAACACAGAAGGCCTCTGGCTAATTAAGTTTGCAGACGAATGCAAACTAGGACCCATAGTAGAGCCCCCTAATGATGTGGACATCCTACAGAAGGGCCTCAGTGAGACAAATGCCTGGTGTCAGAGCCATGGCCTCAAGCTCAATGCCAAAATGTGCACTGTCACCCCCTTTAGTAAAAACTCTGTACCCATGAACTACCACATAGGCAGCAGTCTACTTGACACTGAATGTGTGATAAGAGACCTTGGGACCCAGGTGGACAGTAGTCTCTTCTTTGATAATCACATCGCCACAGTAGTCAGGACACCCTTCTACATGGCACACCTCATCACAAAAGGGTTCTCATCCAGGAAAAAAGAGGTCATTGTTCCCCTCTACTCGACACTCATTAGACCCATTATAGAGTACAATGGCCCTTTTGGAATGTACCTCATAAGACGTCTGCAGCAGCTGGAAAGGCCACTAAAGTACCTCACAAAGAGGATTACTGGACTCAAAACAGATGCCCTACACTGACCGTCTCAATAAACTCCAGCTTTACTCGATAGCATATCGCCTACTCTGAGGTGAAATCTGCCTAACATATAAAGCTATGTCAAACCCAGAGCTGTTGGACATGCTACACCTAAAAAAATCCCAGTCCCTCTGAGCTACACATTCTAGGGACCTAAACCTTGTTACTGCAATAAATAGGACATGCTGGAGTTATACATTCCTGTCCCAGAGACATCTCATTCTCTGGAACAAGCTACCAGTCTATGTCAAGCAAAGTTCCTCATTAGCACTCTTCAAGAAAAATCTTGATGCATGGATGGGCAATAGGAAATACACCCCGGGGATCACTTCTGTGGCTCTGCTCGACGGTGGCACAGGAAAATAACTTTCTTGGGTGGCGTAAGCCAGGGAACCTTGTTGGCTAGGCTTACTTAGACCCCTTGAGCCGATAGTCTAGTACCAGCACTGCATAAGTACGACGCTTACAAGCATGTCCTTGAAAATACACCTAGTTCAAAAATGCAGATAAGGCACCATTCAGACATCTTGGCAACTACAGCTGTCTATACAATGACCCTGACTTTCACAATGGGAACAGGATAACTGAGTAACTGGTATCATGATGAGCAGGTGAATTCCTTATGCAGACATTGTGATTTCTCAATCAATGAATCCAAAATGTTTGGCTAAAGGCAGTGAAGATGGAGGTGTGATGGAAATGGATGTGAATTCTAAGTCAGAGTTAATGGGCTAAGATATTAGAAAGTACTGTTTTCCATTGCCGGCAGCCACAACAAGCTTTTATATTCACTGATATCCAAAATATCATACATTTCCTCAAGGTGCTAGTTAAACCGGACTGGCCACCCCCAACTCAGCTTTAGACCACTAACAGTTGGCGTGTAACCATGACTGCTGTTTTTCAAGTATCTCATATTTTTTATTACAGCAGGGATCAGGGATGAAAGGCCATCTTGCACATCAACTACAAATCCAATGAGATGACATCAATTACTATAATTATACAGAGATATCAACTGGAATGTATCAGGGATGGGCTATGGCTTCTGAAGAAGCAAATGGTACAAAGCTCAATGTTTGGGTTTTAAATAGCTGAACTGAGAATATTAAAATACAGGCAAGCCTGCAATTGTACAAACATCCCATGGCAGGAGCACTGCATAAAGACAAAGATTATAAACATGTCTCTAAAGTTAAAGACAGATCACTTATACAGGTAAGACTCCTTTCATGTATCTTTGCATCTACAAGTGCATAAGTTGTGAAGGCTGGTGAATAACAATGACTCTGGCTTTGAGTACAGGAAGGGGCAAGCTCAGCTAACCAGTATCATGCTGAGCAGATGAATTCACTGTGCAGACACCACGGCTCCTCAGTGTAACTTCAATTGACTGTTCAGTGACAGCAACAAAAGGTGAATGAGGTGTGAATGGATATTCATGAGAATGGCTTAAGCATATTCACAGTAATCTTAACCACAGCATCAGATGAGGTAAGAGCAGTGTCACATAGGAAACATAGCAAACCAGTGATTCAACTGAAAAAACACAGATTTCCAAGCCTGGATAGGACATGAGAAAGTAGCTCAAAACAAGTATACTTCTATATTTGTGCAATCACTATTCCACTATACCATATGACCATCAAATTACTGGTTTCCTTACATGGGTACCATTCAAACTGCTTATGCAAGCCACATCAAATAAAGGCACGTCACCAAATAGAAGGCAGCCATTGGAGTGACACTGACTGTTGTTCACACTGTATTGTGGTATTCAAATATAACTGGGAAAAAAACTATACTGCAGTCATCTAAATACCACACTACCTGCTTTTAGCCAGCAAAGCAGCATCATTCTGGTTCTAACATGTAATCCACCAGGTATGAACACTGTTAGAACTACATCTTCCTGAAAATTAATATACAGACAGGCATACATGACTTATACAGAACAGGTTGGAAGTAGTGAACCCTCCGCTGATTGCTTGGGCTTACTGATCACCTACAATGCATAATTCCCAACGTGTTAAGCACCACTGGGAATTGCAAGCTCTTGGACACTCAGTATACATTATCAAGAAAATTATTCCCTTTTTATATTCCAATGCTTCCTTGTTTTTTCTACAAGAAAAGTAAAGTGTTATATACAAAGTATACTGCTCAGTCCGTTAACGTTTCCTCCATTACCAGAAACACAGATTATGGCTAGGTTTGAATGTACTCCATAAAGCGTCTATGTGCCACCTATTGGCTGTAGGCCTGCCATAAAGCTCCACAGCCATGTCAATAAGGTAATGGCCGGCCCTTGTGCAGTTGTCCAGGATGGGTTACTGTCGACAGCTCTGAGTGCAATCTGTATGCAAGATCAATGAATCTGCCACACATGAAGTGAGAATTGCTACTCAGTGTAGCTTATCTGATAGGATGCAGCTTGGAGGAAGATGGCATGATGGTAAAGAGGTGGCAGGATATCCCATGTGTCCATCACACAAGATGGAAGGGCAGTGAAGCCAACACAAAAGTGGTCAATATGCTACTCAGGTAAACTTCCCCTACTAAGGAAAGGCTACATACACAAAAAAACAAAAAGAAAGCCAACACTGGTAAACTCAACCAAAACAACAAAAACCAGTGCACGAAGGGATCAGTCCACCATGGCCTGCCATAAAGCTCCACAGCCATGTCAATAAGGTAATGGCCGGCCCTTGTGCAGTTGTCCAGGATGGGTTACTGTCGACAGCTCTGAGTGCAATCTGTATGCAAGATCAATGAATCTGCCACACATGAAGTGAGAATTGCTACTCAGTGTAGCTTATCTGATAGGATGCAGCTTGGAGGAAGATGGCATGATGGTAAAGAGGTGGCAGGATATCCCATGTGTCCATCACACAAGATGGAAGGGCAGTGAAGCCAACACAAAAGTGGTCAATATGCTACTCAGGTAAACTTCCCCTACTAAGGAAAGGCTACATACACAAAAAAACAAAAAGAAAGCCAACACTGGTAAACTCAACCAAAACAACAAAAACCAGTGCACGAAGGGATCAGTCCACCAATGAATATCCAAAAACAGATTTAATAACGAAGGCAAGTCCAACATACAACGTTTTCGTCAACACTGTGACTTCATCAGATACAATTGACAATAAAATTCATGGGTATATATACACATCTTTCAATCATAGTTCATTGATAGTTCAATTTTAAAGAGACATAGAAACCACTGGTAATATACCTAAAAATCGTAATTCTAGTAAAACCCTAAGGTGTATAACATATATAAATATAAATATACAATATAACAAGTTTAAAAATAATAATAATAAAATATTATAAATACTATTAAAATTTATTTATATACAACTGGCTTTTAGCTGTAAGAGAGGCTCAATAGATATGTATTCATTTAAGCCTGGGTCCCTATTAGATTCCAGTAAAATTTGCCAATAAGTTTCCCTGTGTTCTAATCTAATTTCCCATGGCCCTCCTCTATTGTCTTTGTAAACAGTTTCCAAAACAAAAAACTGATACTTGGCTGTAGGGCATGTCGTAAGGTGTCTATAAAGAGCATTATTCAAATTTTGTTTTTGTATCTCGTATAAATGCTCATAAATCCTTCTTTTTAGAGGACGTTCAGTTTTGCCCACATAGAAAGCGGGACATGATGGACAAAAAGCCAAATAGACCACTCCCTGACTATTGCAGTTGGAAAACCTAGTAGACTTGATGTATTTATTTCTAGCTGCAAGAAAAAAGTTTTCTTGATTGGCAACACAGTAACACTGTGTGCATGAACCACATTTGTAAGTGCCCATACGTTTATTGGAATACTTGTATGGATAGAAATTCTGTTCTAACAAATTCTACAAATTCTAAAGGCTACATACAATCAGCTGCAAGTCATGGTCAGAGAGGGACCAACGGTCAACCAAGACCAGGCCGATGACCTGGAAGTTGACTGGAGACAAGCTATTCGAGTTTGTGGAATAACTCAGTGATCCACACCCGAAAAAGAGAAGAATTCAATGTAGTTGTAGAAGAATAGCAGTAGTGTGAGAACTATGTTAACTGACAAGTGGTGAGCACAGAATGCTAATAAGGTACATAAGGAAATAGAGTGGGAAAATTGGAGTAGTCCAGGCACTCCACAAAATAAACACGCTGGTCAGAAAAAAGTGGGAGAATAAAAAGGCCAAATCAGGCAAGTCGTGAATACTGGTTGCCTAACAAAGAAGCTAAGAAAGGAGTTGCAAAACAAAAGAAAAGGCAGTGGAGACACTCCAACAAATTCTGCAAAAGACGGTATAGGTGGCCCAAAGAAACATCAGCTTACGAGAGCAAGACAGAAAGATAAATACAATTACTCTTCATAAATGAATGCCAGCAACAACATGCTCACTAGTCACCAGGACATTATAGGCAGACCGAACACATATCTGCAACACCTTGGGAATGACAATAACCAACAGATGAGGTAGTGCCCCTGGCAGTGGCAAAGAAATGAGACAAAAAGGATACCACCCTGGAAGTAAAAATATCACCAATGACAATGAGTCACTGAAAACAGCATGGCTGACATGAGGTCACAGCAGATATGAGAAAGCTGCTGAGTGAGATTGGGGAGAAATGGCTCCTTAGTGTACTGCTGGAGATATGGACAGAAAAAAAGAATCACAGGTGACTAGAGAATAATCACAATGGAGCCAGTGTGCACGAACAAATGGCACATCACCAACTGTGAGCAGGACAAAGGCTTCAAACTCCTGTCACACTGCATGAAAGTTATGGAGATGGGGTTTATTAAATGGACACGCGGGGTCGTAGAATGTAAGGTGGGAGATTAACAGTTCATATTCCTATACGATGCAGCATAACTGACTCAATGTTTGCTGAGAGACAGTCTAGAAGATGTGGGAGATGATGACAGAGTCCAAATGCTCACTCCTATACTCGGATAAAGTAGATGACAAGGTCCCTTGAAAGCTCTGTTGGGTAGTACTGTGGTAGTTCAAACTCCAGGAAACATTGGTAGAATTAGTGCAGGTGAAGTACAAGGACCCAATGAGTCAACCATGAACCATCTTCGGTCATACATTTGGCTGACTTTCTCTACCAATAAGTACACACTTTTTCAATCTAAAACAGAATCGGTTATAGAACTATACAAACTGCCAGTCACTACTACAAATGTGTAATTTTTCCAGTGGACAAGACATCTCAATCCCCACATTAAAGGGTGTTATGGAGAAAGTGATGAGGCAGTTCCCTGGTTGCAGACCATAATAACCCTAACTTATCTGGGTCATGTTTTTTCAGTTTATCATTAGAATAGTTTTGAAGTGACTGGCATCTATTTAAGGCCAATTGCTGATGTGATGTAGCATTCCACCCTGCTGATGCATCCGGTATTAAAAAATAGTAAAAAGAGCATTTCTGAATCACTTCATGCCGACAGAAGTTGTACTGGAAATGCATTTACCTGCTACTAATGCAATGTCTCAGATCGGAGGGATCTGTAATGATAATTTCTCTCTTCCGTGCATTAGCAACAGCAACAAAGTAATGACAGCTACTACTTTCATAGACTGTGCCATAAGATGGAAAGCAATGCTGTGCTTACGTAGAGACAGTGTTATCAATGGTCTCATTCCTGACGGGGAGAACTCTCCCTTTACTAATTCTTACCACATCAGTTATGTTTTCTTTTGTATTTTGTGACTGATCACTGCTTTCTATAAAGGTCATGCATCAATGCGTGTGAACTTAAACAGCTACACATATAAAATGTGCGTGCGAGTAAGTTTCTACACATGTGCCTAACATCCATTACTTCATAAAGCTTGACATGACCTTTTATTCTTAAAAAAAACTAACTGCCATTAACTAATGCATATGTTGCTGAAACACAAAACAGTAGCACATTTTCTTTGGAATTTCACTCCTGAGTGTATCAATCCATTTCTTCAGCTGCTAGTATGCCAAGACAATAATAATCGATAAAATCCCTTCCCATCCTGCATGATTATAAACTGGTGATTTTACAGTGCTATCAAATTCAGATTTACTAGTTCCATCCTTGTCAGGCTAACTGTACTATAATGTTCCAGAACTAAATACATGTGCCTTCATGTACAGTCTCACACAGAGTACTGACTGAACAGATACACTTCATTTGCAATGTATTAGAGCGCAGCTATTCTCTTTTGGATGACTTTCCCTACCACCCATCTGTAAATGTGTTGGTCAACTTGGCCACACACACACAGACATACCTGTTATCACGCATACCTCATTACCATAATATTGTATCTATATATCAATATACAGATATATATATATATATATATATATATACACATATTTATTTATATCTATATATATATATATTTATATCTATATCTATATCTATATATATATATATATATATATATAGAGTTATATATCTATCTATATATATTGCTCTATAAATATATTTATATATCTCTCAGCACTTGCTCAAATGTTATTTTTTTGTCTTCCATATTACTGTGTTTTTAGTATTTTAGAAAACTGTATTGTACTTAACTTTGTTGATATTAGCTTTGTAATAATTGTACATGGAGCTTTTCTCTCCGGACCTCCTTTGAAAACTTGCTAAGTTTTGTCCAATGGACTTTTCCAGTTAACAAATTGCAAATAAATAAATAAACGAGCATATATATATATATATATATATATATATATATATATATATATATATATACATATATGTATATAAAATCCATACATGTATGCACTGGATATAAAAATGTACACACCCCTGTTAACATGCCAGGTTTTTGTGATAGAAAAATGAGACCACAATAAATCATTTCTAAACTTTGTCTTCCTTTAATGTGACCTATAACCTGTACAATTCAATTGATTTAATTACAGCATTCAGTCTTCTTGGGTACATACCTACCATCAATTAATGAGACTAACCCCAAATAAAAGTTCAGCATTCCTAGTAGGAATTTCATGAGATCGACTCAGTTTCCTCCTAGAGCAAAAGCCCTGGTTTGCAGAGAACTTACAAAGCATCGAAGGGACCTCATTGTTGAAAGGTCTCAGTCAGGAGAAGGGTACCAAAAATTTCCACAGCATTGGCTATACCATGGAACACAGTGAAGGCAGTTATCAAAAAGTGGAGAAAAAATGTGACAACAGTGACGTTGCAAAGAACTGGACGTCCATGCAAAATTGATGAAAAGACAAAGCGAAAACTAGAGAGAGAAGCTGCCAAGAGACTTACAGCAACACTGAAGGAGCTGCATGAATTTTTTTTTAAGTACTGTTTGCGTACTACATGTGACAACAATCTCCCACATTCTCCATATATCTGGACTGTGGGGTAGGGTTCCAAGACAGAAGCCTTTTCTTGCATAGAAAAGCATACTGGCCAGGCTACAATTTGCAAAAAAATACATCAAGTCTTCCAAAAGCTTTTTGGAAAATGTGTTATGGTCTGATGAGACCAAGTTTAAACTTTTTGGCCACAATTCCAAAGGGTACGTTTGGTACAAAAACAACAGTTTGCATCACCATAAGAACACCGTGTCCACGGTGAAGCATGGTAGTAGCAGTTTCATGCTTTGGGGTTCCTTTTCTTCAGCTGAAACTGGGAGTTTAGTCAAGGTGAAGGGAATTATTAACAGTTGCAAATACCAGTCACTTTTGGCCCCAAACCTTCATGCATCTGCTAGAAAGCTGAAGATGAGGAATTTAACATTTCAACACGGCAATGACCTCAAGCATACATCTAAATCAACAAATAAAGGGCTGCACCGGAAGAAAATTACATTTTTAGGATGACCCAGCCAGAGACCAGACCTAAATCCAATAGCAAATCTATGGGGTGACCTGAAGAGGGCTGAGTAAAGCAGATGCCCTTGCAATACGACAGATTTGGAGCACTTTTACAAGGAAGAGTGGGCAAATATTGCCAAGGCAAGATGTGCCATGCTTGCAGACTCCTACTCAAGAAGACTGAATGCTGTAACTAAATCAAAAGGTTGTTGTTGTTGCGTCTTTCGGCTTTTCCCGGTTAGGGGTCGCCACAGCGGAACTCCAGTCCGCTAATGATTGGCAGTTGATTTTTACGTGCCGAGTTGCCAGCCCTGACACACAACCTTCAACGAAGGTACGCCCATTCACGCATGTCTCCACGCAGAAGACGCTCTTGCTGAGAATTGAACCGGACAGCATCTTACTGTGAGGAGACAATGCTACCGCAGCCCTTATGCAACCAGTATATTGAACATTTTTTGTATTTATTTTTTTTCACAAAACAGTTTTGTTAGTTTTTCTATTGAATTGTCTAGGTTATAGGTCACAGTACAGGTGGAAATGATTTATTGTGGTCTCCTTTTTTAATATCATAAAAACCTGGCATTTTAACAGGGGTGTGTAGACTTTTTATATCCACAAATATGTGCGCATGCGCACACACACACACACACACACACACACACACACACACACACACACACACACACACACACTAACCTAAATTCCTGACGCATTTTATTAATATATATATATATATACACACACATATATATATATATATATATATATATATATACATATATAATACAAAGGCCAGTGAGTACAGGAACATGAACAAAGGAAATGTGGTAATAACAATTAGTATTATACACAAACTTTTTCCTAGATGTACCACAGGGATGGGTATTGACTGCATCCAAAGAAAGAGATACTGAAGGGGAACGTCTCGGTTGGAAACAGCTGAGCTATAACATCAAAATACAGGCAAACCTGGAATTGTACAAACAGCCCATGCCAGCAGCACTGCATAAAGACAAAGATTATAAGACTTTCTCTAAAGTTAAAGACAGATCACTTATACAGGTAACACACCTCTTAGGTATCTTAGCATCTACAAGTCCATAACTTGTGAAGTCTGATGAATAACAATGACTCTGGCTTTCAGTACAGGAAGTGGCAAGCTGAGCTAAAGGGTCTCATGCTGAGGAGATGGATTCATTATGCATACATCCACGGCTCCTCAGTGGAACTAAAAATGTTCAGCAGCAGAAGATGAAGATAGAGGTGTTATGCATATGCATGGGAGCCCTAAGTCACAGACAACGGCTGTGGAACAGATTTACATTATGTCTATGCTTTCCCTTTGGGGCTATGCATTTCTCCAACAGTGTTCACAACATGTATCATCTCCAGTCAGAGTTTTACAGACTATTTTGTATCAACATTATTGCAAATGTAGATGATTTACTTCACTTTGCCCAGTCGTATTTACAATCTCATGAATCTCCCATTTGAGACAAGAAATCCTAGACAGGCTGAGACCCTGCACAGAGCATTCAAAATTATTTTTTTTCTCCCTCACACAGGACTGCATTTCTGGGGTGCCTCTATGACCCCTTTTGTTCAAAGTGATTTTCTTCTACAGGACAAATTAAATCTATATTTATAGCTATTCCATGTGTTTTCCACTCTGACTTGGGGCACGGCTCAGGATTCTGGTTCTCATGGCGTCCATAACTCATAATACCTCTTGCAAAATTTGACATGATGATAGATTATTATATGATGGCTATTGGGTACCAGCATAGACACCCACCGTCTTTTCAAATTTTAGGTTTTCTAAAAAGAGAAATTACTTGCTGCAGACATCAAATATCCCTGAGTTCAGGTCACCCAATTTCACTTCAGAGCAGTCAGTCACAGCAGACACCTCAGACCTCATAGGTGGAGCTGTGTGTAGGGGAGTAAGTGCCATGTGTCTGGCACAGGAAAGACAGGAAAAAGCATAAAAATAGATGCTAGCTGTTGTAAAGGTTCTCAACTCTGACTCTTTTGTTGCCCCAGGCACTGTTCACTTAGTTACTGATAATACCGCATTGATGGGTTACATTTATAGGGGTGGACCAGATGTTAGCCCATTTATAGACCAGCAAAGTTAGCATGGGATATAGCTTTACAGCATAATCTTACTCTGGAGGCACCTTGCATTGTATCAGAGCTGACTGTGTTGTAGAGAAGCTAACAGAAGAAATGCAGGCCTTAATGAATGGAAAACAGATCAGGGCTTTTCCCAAGATTAGCTGCATCTGTGGGAACTTCTTCAGGTAGACCTTTTCACTACGCTAAGCAATTAACTGGAAGAATTCTGTTCTGTGACTCCATGCAAGAAGGCCTGCATGCAAAATGCCTTTCTGTTTCTCTGGACAGGAATGTTGCTGCATGCTTTTTCACCCTTTCCACTGATAAGTCAGACATCATTGGAGAAAAAGATATGTTGAACATAGAAGTATCATTCTCTCGAAAATGCTCCCCATACGTTTGAAGCAGAGTTCCTCCCTATCTCTACTGAAGAGACACTTGCACCAATGGATGGTAAATAAGTTGTTCATCCATGAGTTGTCATATATGTGTATGAAGGACAGAGGCACACAGTAAATCAGCCCCGTATGTAAATAAAATTTGTGAGACACATTTGGGGTGCACGGCGACAGTGACCATTACCTTGCTAAACAGCTATGAATCTATGGCATGTGAGGTCCTTGTAAAGAGTGAGGAAGAAGTCCCCTCAGTTGTGATGATGCACTTCTGGCCTGGGCAACAGTGGTTCTCCCTAATTTTGGAATTGGGCAGGGGCAATTACCACAAGCTTGCACACAAACTGGAGTTACTCATACAAGAACCGTGCTGCTTGATACATTTCAAACCACAAACAACTATACCAGTCTGACTGAATGATATGGTATTAATAGCCTTTAGGCACCTGTTTTCTGAGGGTGTGCATCAGGTACTAATGGAGGCAAAATAGCCTGCTAATCAAAAACTGTACATAATCAATTGAAAAATGTTTCTACTCCATGACAGCAAAACATGTGAGTGAGTGAGTGAGTGAGTGAGTGAGTGAGTGAGTGAGTGAGTGAGTGAGTGAGTGAGTGAGTGAGTTGCTATCCTATGGCTTGTCTTTCTTTTCCATCAAAGTTAATTTGCCATTCAGTTCAGCAAGTCTGTCTATGGATATCTCTAGTTCACTGAATTCGCTTCGCAATATGTTTTTCAAAGGGGTGCCAATGAAGACGAATTCCAGAAAACTGGTTGTTCTTCCTTGTGATTAAAAAAACAGAGGAGAAAGGATACTTCTTCCTGTGGATAGCTACGGACAACTTAAGTACCATTTTGAAACAACCAATCTTTCGGAACTCCTGTTCAGATGTTCATTGCTTGTGAAGTTAATAAGGATGGACAACTTGTATGACAACAGACTATTCAGCAAGTGGTTGTCTAGGGTTATCACTTTTTTATCTCACCACCAAGTATTACAGGCAGATTCAAGGCACACTCTTCCAGGGCCTTGGCTTCAACTATGGATTTTTTGGAAAGAGTGGGAGTACAGACATATTCTAGGAGCAGCAACTTGGTTCTCTTGTCAAACTTTCTAAAATCGCTATAACAGATTCCTTTCCGGGTCTAGGACAAGCTGCATTAGAATCATTCACCAATGACTTGGAGACCCTTGCCCTTCCACCTCCTAGTTGCTGTGAGGCATGGTAGTCTCCCCATATTATCTTAGAATGCCACAACAGTGATCAGTCAAACATACTATAATGGTACATTTACTTACACAACTGTACAATGATCTTCACTTGAATCATTGCTGCAGTAGTCAGTGCCCCCACCCCCACCCCTTTTGGTGTGTTTTTTTATAACAGGGTGTGGATATGTACTTGATATCTTCCGAGGAAACTCTACTCGGCTTGGCATCCCTCTCTGCAGTAACATAAACAGAGGAGAACTAATTATATATAATACATCTTCAAAGTTATACATAAAACATATGTGTAAAGGAACATAACTAAAATATACAAATAGAAAGAACTAGAAAAAGTTTAACCATGTACATAAAACATTATCTAATAACAAAGGCAGATGTGACAACATCTACAAGTACTTATAAGCCAAGCACTATACAAGGTGTCAGTGAGCAGTTTGGCAGCAATGATGTAATTAAAAAACTTGACAGAGAATAACATATAACTTTGGGTGAGGTTATAGGTGAGATAAGCTAAACTTTTATACAGTATAGAGAAAAACATCTGTAGGGAAAGATAGAGAAGGTATGTCTAACAAAAATAGTATAGTTGAATGACAGCACAAGAACAATGTCAAGAGCTAGCTGTGCTAGGAAGTTATGCATGTTCATAGGTTCATAGATTAGTACTAAGATAACTGCCCTTGCGAGCCATTTTAAGCCTAGCCAATTATCCCTTGTGAGACTCAAATCCTGCACCTTGTGTTTGTAAGGCAAACTCTGTCAAACTACCATATAGGTGGCAATCCACTAAGCACAGAAGAGGTTATCAGGGACCTGGGGACCCAGGTTGACAGTGGCCTTTCTTTTGACACTCACGTTGCTAAAGTGGTTAGAAAGACCTTCGACATTGCCCACCTGATCATGAAGGGATTCACATCCAGATCTAGTGAGGTCATTGTTCCCCTGTACTCTTCACTTATCAAACCAATGATCGAGTACAATGCCCCATTCAGGATGTATCTCACCCGACATCTGCAGCAATTGGAGAGACCCCAAAAGTTCCTCACCAAAAGGATAAAGGGACTCCAAAATCTGTCATATGCTGCCAGATTGAAGAAACTCCAGCTCTATTCAGTCGCATACAGTCTGCTCAGAGGTGACATGTGCCTGACATACAAGGCCATGTCAACCGAATTAATGGACATGCTCCACCTCAAAAAATCCAAATCCACCAAAACCACTAGAGCAAGCGACTTAAACCTTAGCACGGATATAAATAGGACATGCTGGAGGGATAAATTTATCACTCAGAGACTCCCTATGCTGTGGAATAAAATCCCGGTCCATGTGAGGCAGAGCACCTCGTTGGCTCTGTTCAAGAGAAATCTTGACCTGTGGATGGGAGATCGTAGGTTTACCCCGGGAATCATCTCTGTGTCATTGCTGGACAGAGGCACAACAAACTAATGGGTACAGTATTTTTTCATATAAGGGGTGGCATAAGCCACAAAACTTTGGGCTAGGCTTATAAATGCCTTAGGGCAGATAGCCTAGTATAAACCTATGAACCTATGAACACCTTAACCATTAAGCCACCTGCCCTATGTGCACATTTCATATGTATGTCAGTATTATACTCACAAATACATAATATATATAAATATACAATTTACCTACTGTTGGTAGGATTTATGTATTGACTCATAGGTTCATAGGTTCATACTAGGCTATCTGCCCTGGGGCAATTATAAGCCTAGCCCGATTCTGTATGGCTTACGCCACCCCTTGATTTGAGTATACTGTGCCCTTTTTAAGGTTTAGTTTACTGTGCCTCTGTCTAATAGTGACACGGGAGTAATCCCTGGGACAAACCTACGATCCCCCATCCACTTATCGAGATTCTTCTTGAAGAGATTCAGTGAGGTGCTCTGCCTCACATGAACTGGAATTCTATTCCAGAGAGGAGCCTCTGGGTTATGAACCTGTCCCTCCAGCAAGTTCTATTTATTTCTGTGCTGAGGTTCAAGTCCCTCGAGCGTGTGGCTCTAAGGGATTTAGATTTACTGAGGTGGAGCATGTCCATTAATTCTGGATTTGACATGGCTTTGTATGTCAGGCATAGACCGCCTCGAAGTAGGCGGTATGCAACTGAGTAGAGCTGGAGTTTTTTTAAGCGAGCAGCATATGGCCTCTGTTTGAGACCCTTGATCCTCATGGTGAGATACTTTTGGGGTCTTTCTAATTACTGCAGGTGTCAGGTAAGGTACATCCCAAAAGGGGCATTGTATTCTATGATGGGCCTGATGAGGGATGAATAAAGGGGCACGATTACCTCTCTTGATCTAGATGTGAAACCCTTCGTGATGAGGTGGGCTATGTAGAAGGTCTTTCTAACCACTTTGGCAATGTGGTTTTCAAAGGAGAGATTGCTATCAACTTGGGTCCCCAGGTCCCTAATAACTTTCTCTGTACTTACTGGGTTTCCGCCTATGTGGTAATTTGTGGGCACATTGTTTTTGCCAAAGGGTATGACTATACATTTTTTGGCATTTAGCTTTAAACCATGGCGCTGGCACCAGTTATCTGTCTCTGTGACACCTTTTTGAAGGATGTTTGTGTCAGCTGGGGAGTTGATTATGGCGCCCAGTTTGCAGTCGTCTGCGAACTTGGTGAGCCATAGTCCTCCCACGTTTGCCTGTACCTCGGAAAAGTATATACCGAACAAGAGTGGTCCCAGGACAGAACCCTGTGGGACGCCACCTGTGACCGGTTTCGAGTCTGACATGGCTCCAGCAACTCTCTCTCTGTGGGTTCTGTCTTTGAGCCAGTTTGCGACCCATCTTGTGACATAGGGGTTTACATTTAAGCTGGATAGCTTATCTATGATGCCCGAGTGGGGTATTGTGTCAAATGCCTTTGCAAGGTCCAGATAGGCTGTGTGGACTACCTTCCCTTCATCTATGGCTTTGGTGACTGTTTCAAAGAAGTCAACCAGGTTCAAAAGGCAGAATCTGCCCTTGACAAAGCCGAACTGGGTAGGATCTAGTGTCTGTAGGTCTCCAATGTCTTTGTTTATGATGATCCTCTCCATAGCCTTGCAGACTAAGCTAGTCAGGCTTATGGGGCGATAGTTTCCAGGGTCCATAGAGGCTCCACCTTTGTGGAGTGGGACCACTGTTGCTGTACTCCATTCTGTGGTCACATATCCTGTAGTGAGGCTGAGATTGTATAGCTGTTTTATTTGAGGGATTAGTTCCTCTTGTAGTTCATGAAGGACGCAACCTGGGACGCCATCTGGTCCCATGGAAGCAGTGTTTTTTGCTTTGGAGAGGGCAGCCTTCACCTGAGCATCTGAGATGTTTGGGAGGCAGCCCTCTGCCCGTCTTAGGTACTTGCTCTTTTGGGGGGGAGGGGGGGGAGAAGTTTGCACTGAACCTGTCTGCCAGGATATTGGCGATATCTGTGGGTTCAGAGTATTTTTTGTCGTTTAGAATAAACTCAGAACAAGTCTGGGAGTTGCATCCCAGGTTTCTAACATAACTGAAAAAAGCCTTATGATTGTCTTTGGTGTCCTGTGCAATTTTTCTCTCGAAGCTGGCCTTGGAGGATTTTATGAGGGATCGTAATTTTTTGCTAGTACTGATCAGAGATGCCTTCCCTATTAGGGATTTTGCTCTATCATGTAGTAGCTTCCTCCTTCTGTTGTACAATTTATTTATGGCAGGGGTCCACCAGACTGGACGCCTGCCTTTGGATGATTGGGTCTTGGTTTTGTTTGGGATAGCATGATCCATGCATTCCTGGAGATGTCCGTAGAATGCATTTATATAGGATTCTGCAGTTTGGGCTGTAGTTTCCACTGGCCCTGGGGCCTTGAAGGATTCCACTTGGTTTTGAGAAGTGAGAAGTTCGCTTTGAGAAGTTTTTCACTATGGTTTTCTGGGCTGGGGGTGGGGTCGGGATGTGGACATCCAGTGAAATTAATTTATGGTCTGATCTTACCAATGAGGGATATACTTCTGGTGTGGAGCATAGAGTCCCCATGTTGGTAATGATCAGGTCTAGTATGTTGTCCCCTCTTGTGGGAGTGGTGACTAGTTGTTCCATAGCATTTGAGTTTATAATTTCCAGGAATCTTTGGGCTAAGGTGCTGGGGCTTGAGTAGTGCTCCAAGTCAATGTTTGGGTAGCTGAAGTCGCCCATATAATGGTGTTCGGAGAGATCTTCATGTTCTCCAATGTTTTCAGGAAAGCCGAATGGGATTCCTGACTTTGAGAGGGTGGTCTGTAGGATGCTATAAACTGAAAAGCAGTCTTGCCCACTGTTAGTTGCACATGGATGGTCTCCGTTACTTCGTGCAATGCCACTAACCTGGAGGTGTGGATATCCTTGATAAATATGGAAACTCCCCCTCCTTTTGTGGTTCGGTCCAGGTTTTGGGGCCGAAAAGCATGACATGAGGTATAGCCTGGTAGTGCTGGGGTGCTCTCTGGAGCCTTGAACCAGGTTTCTGTCACTGCACAAATATCGATGTTCTCCATACTGAGGAGAGCTTCGAGTGCGTGCATCTTGAGGTTAAGACTTCTGGCGTTTAGCAGCATTACCCTTAGTTTCTTGTTCCTTGTGCTGTCTATGGGGGTGGGTTTGACTTTTGAGCCTCACCAAATAAAACAAAAATCTGTTTTGTGCATAGTCAAAGTGGAAAATCTTTCTGGGCATGGAGAATCACACACAAAGATGCAGGAGTCTGTTTTGTGCATAGTCAAAGTGGAAAATCTTTCTGGGCATGGAGAATCACACACAAAGATGCAGGAGCACAGGCACGGGCCCAACCCCTTAGCTCACCCGGGCCTTTCCCCCTCATATTGTGACAAATATGGATGGACAATTACCTACAGTTTCTCCTACCAGTCTGGTTGATATGGGCATCTGGAGACAGTGTGGCAACTGCCTCATGTACACAGACAACAAATTAATACTACCATCCAGGAACACAATTTGTGAGAGATGTAATTACATTAGGAAGCTAGAGTCCATGCTCACTCTCTCTCCCTAAAGCCAGTATATCTGTAACCAAAAAGGTTGGCAACACAATCACTACACCTAAAACACCACCCACACACATATGAAGTGGTCCTCCACATAAACATAACCAAACAAAGGAGACCTCAGAGGCAAAAAAAACATGCAACGTTCACAGCTCTTCACACCACATACAATGCATAGTCCACATACCTGTGTCTCACAGCCACTAAGGCTTGACCATAAACCCAACATGTTAGTTATAGGAGACTCCATTGTGAGACACACAGATGTGCCTCTCACCATGCTGGATAAGGAGAAAGTCATGGTTACTTGTCTGTCAAGTGCCAGACTCCACCATATCACACATGCACTCAAGTCTCTCAACAGGTACTGTTATGACTCTGTCAAAGTCCATGTTGGCGTGAATGACCTGAGATGCATCTCTCTGGACTACATGAAAAGAGACATGATTGAGCTCGCTGGTTATTTGTCCCAGGCAGGTATGGTCCCAGCCTTAAGCAGCATCCTGATGTCACCCAAAATGATGCCTCAAAACAAACTGAAAATGATTGACTTTAACAATTAGCTTAGTTTCTGGTGTCATTCCAGGGGGATCCAGTACCTGACAGCCTGGGAAAATATGATTGACACACCACGATGCTATAGAAAAAATCTGATGTAATCCTCACTGATTATTCTTTTTTGGTTTAATGACTTGCATCTCTGTTAGACTAACTGTACAAAATTTTACTAGAACTGCAAACATATACCTTCTCTGATATTACTCAATTAATAATGAGTGTGAGACTATCATTTTGCTTATATTGTGTTGCATAGTCCATATTCTGTTTTTGTAGCATTCCCCCCTGGTCCCATCTCTACTGGGGCTGTTAAATTAGGCTACAGAAACACACACACACACACACATATATATAGAAATACCAATGCACGTTTGTGTATGTATTATCTATACACAGATTTATACTTATACATATGTAATGTTTATCTACACACACACACACCCCATATATATTACATATATATATATATATATATATATATATATATATATATATATATATATATACACACACACACACACACACACACACACACACACACACACACACACACACACACACACACACACACACACGTACACACACACACACACACACACACACACACACACACACACAAGAAGAGAGAGACTAAAGCCATTCAGCACAGGAACATCAGAGAAATTGGGATGGCAAGGCTTAGAAGGACTAAACACAAACATCCACATCACAGGGAAGCGCTATGACTGTTTAACAAGAAAAGGGTGCAAAGCGTTACGATTTGGTTTTAAATTGCTGCTGAGCTGTAACATCTAAGTAGAAGCAAGCCTGCAAAAGTAGAAAAAAAACACCACATGGTATCAACACTGCATAAAGACAAATATTCTCAGAGTTTCCCTAAAACCTAAAGACCAATCAATTATGCAGAGTAGACACATTTGATGCATCTTAGCATCTAGAAGAGCAGAACATCTGAAATCTGATGAATAACAATGAATCTGGCTTTCAGTACTGGAGGGGTCAAGCAGTGCTACCTGAGGTGATGCATTAATTATGCAGACACCACGACTCCTCAGTGCAAGTTCAATGGACTGTTCAGCAACAGAAGATGAAGACAAAGGTGTTATGCATATGCATGGGAACCCTAAGTCACAGACAACAGCTTACCATTTACAGATGAGGTAGGAGAAGAATCACAGGCAAGACCAGTTTGTACACTGAAGATGCACATTAATATGCACATGGTGTTTGTGGCACAAAACAGTTGCATCAAAGCATGAACAGGTCACCAGAAAGTAGCTCACACCCAAGTTACATCCATACCTGTGCAATCTCTATTCCACCGGCCACGAAAACTTAGCTGCATTCAGCAGATGCAGATGTGAGGCATTATCAGTTTCATGTTACATGAGGAAAGCCTGCATGTTAACATAATGTAATTAATGGCAATCGCATGTGATATCAGTACCATGTTGTAACATCAGACAATTACTCCTTTCAAAAAACAAGTAATCTCCGTGGTATCCCCGAAGTCGCAAAACAACCCACTAGACCCACTACAATTACTCCTTTCCTTACATGTGTACCATACTGCCAATTCAAACTGGGAACAAGGGGGTAAGAAATACCTCAAGCACGCACAATTCAAAGCAGACAAATACACCCAGATATGCTGAGGCAAATGCATGTAACTTTCCTAAACCACAAAGACCTCCTAGATGAAGTACACATAAGAAATACACTCAGCAGCCCCAAATGCACTCTCAAAAAAACACCCACATCAACAGAGAGCTACAAGTCATGGAGCCTCTACCTCTAAGCCCATAAGGCAAGTCACCATACAATCTAACATTCTAGCAGTTGGAGACTCCATCTTGAAACACACTAATGCCCACCTCACCACCCTGAGTAAGGAGAAAGTTACAGTCAGTTGCTTATCAAGGGCTAGTATCCCCCACAATTACGCATGGACTCAGGTCAATGGACTATAATTACCAATATGACTAAGTCATAGTCCATGTGGGAGTAAATGACCTGTGATGTACCGCCCTAGACTATATGGACAGAGACATCATGCAACTCTTGGAATATGTGTCTCAGGCTGGTATGAGCCTAGCACTGAGCAGCATTTTACCTTCTCCAAGGATGATGCCACAGTATGAACAAAAGATGATTGATTTGAATAACTGGCATAGTTTCTGGTGTCATTCTAAGGGGGTGCAATATTTGTCAGCATGTAAGGAGATGGTCAACAGGCCATGCTGCTTTACCAGGGATGGTCTGCATGTCTCCCCTCTATGCTTTCAAATATTAGCTAAAACATTGTCTTCCCCCCATAGTGCCTTTTTTAGGCAATGCCAAACTGAAAGTACTTCCAATATAGCAATTCAAACCCATGAAAATCTAAAGGTATTACTGCGTATTGCTAGGAGTCTAAACAAAAAACTCCACTGCATAGAAGCTCTCTTTACCCTAGAGAATGCTCGTATATGTGCAATCACTGATACGTGGTTGAAAGCCACAGAGAGAACACCAACAGTGCAAGGTTATAATGCCCTGCACACATTTAGGCCAGGACTAAAGGTGGGAGTGTCTCTGTTACATAAAAAATAAATATACTTAAAGGCTGGTCAAACAGGACAATGCACTTGAGCTACTCCATGTTTAAGTCACCATAGGTAAAATCCAATACCACTTTCTTGCAAGCTATAGGTCCCCTCTATGATCCAGGAAAACCGTAGCATGTATTTAAACTTATTAGAAACACTAACCATCCAAACCCAATACCATATTTAAGAGTAACTTTAATTACCCCACTATTAACTAGGAATCCTATTTGACAGCAAATGTACATGCAGAGATTCCTGGATTGTGCAAACACAAACTCCCTGGACCAGACAGTCGATACACAAACCAGGGGTGCAACCATAGTGGATCTGGTACTTGCTAATATGGGAGACTGCTGCACACCCCCTACTGTAATGTAAGGACACATCACACAATGGTCTCCTTTGAAGTAAAAATGAAACCTGGATCCTCAGCTAAATATGGAATATCCAAGAATTATTCTAAGGCTAACCTCCTGCTATTAAGTGAGAACCTTGCAAAATTTCAGTCCCCCATAAACCCTAAGAACACTTCTGCCTGTGCAGGACTGTTGACAGAAACACTATACAAACATGTTAATAGCTGCATAGAGGCAGCTGTAACTACCAGGAAGAAGTACAGAACTAACTACAAAAAAGCCAACCTGGTTGAATCACAAAGTCAATTTGGTGTATAACAGGAGGAAGAAAATCATGGCAAAATGTAAGAAGTGCAGCACCCAGCAGGATAAAAGCACTCTCAAACTAAGCAAACAACTCAGAGGACAGAAAGTATACCAAAGCCAAATATGAGGAAAGTTTGGCCTCCCACGCCAACAACCAACACCACCCAAGCATTTGTTAGCTATGTCTGCAACCTCAAAGGCAATACACAATTGTGTGCAGAGCTCATTGTAAATGGTATCACCTATACTAAGACAGAAGATATAGCAAACCTCCGGGCTGATAAATTCAGCTCCAACTTTACTCGTCTCTCCACCTCAACCTTCCCTTAGGAAAATTAACAAATATAACTCCCCCTACTATCACTAGGGAACAGGTTCTTAAATATTCTCTCTAAGACCAAGAACACTGCATCAATGGGCACAGACAATATCCCTGGATGCTTTGTAAATAGCATGAAACATGACCATCACGGCCTCTGGAATTACTATATTAACTGCAGCCTCCAAACAGGCTTTGTGCATCATGAATGGAGAAAGGCAACAGTCATCCCTCTGCACAAAGGTGGGTCATCTACAGACCATGGAAACTACAGACCCCTAAGTCTCACTAGTCTTATATGTAAAGCCATGGAAAGAATTATAATGGAGATGATCAGTAGAGATATAGTAAATGTCCAGACACTGGACCCAACCCAGTTTGTTTTAGTCAAGGGCAGATCATGCCTACTCAATCTGGTGGACTTCTTTGACATGGTCACCAAAGCAACAGATGAGAGAAAAATCATTCAGACTGCCTACCTTGACCTGGCCAAGGTAGTTGACAATATCCCACTTGAGCACTGTTGACAAACTCAAGAGGTTAGTTACAAACCCGGATGTCAGTTGGTGGACAGCCAACTGGCTCACAGACAGGACCCAGGAAGTTATAAGTGGGAAGTCTACCTCTACAAAGAGGCCAGTGACAACTGGAGTCCCACGGGGATCATTCCTTGGACCGCTCCTTTTTGGCATTTACTTCTCAGAGGTCACGGCCAATGTCAGTGGTCTCTCGCTGACTACATTTGCAGATGATTGCAAATTAGGAGCTGTCATTGAATCTCACACTGACAAAATGTTCTCCAGGAGGGGCTGACACAGATAGACAGCTGATGTCTGAGCTATGGACTAAAACTAAATGCCAAGAAGTGCATAATTAGTAGCTTCTGAGAAGTTGTCCATCTCTGGTAACTATCAAATTGACAACACACCCCTTAGAGTTGACCCAGCAGTCAGAGACTTACGGATACACGTAGATAGTAATCTAGTCTTTGACCATCACATGTCTACAGTGGTGATGAAATCATTCTATGTTGCGCAACTTATAAATAAAGGTATGGCATCCAAGTCTAAGGAAGTCATTGTTCCACTGCATTCGGCATTCATTGAGTAGAATGCCCCCTTTGGTATATACCTAACCAAGCATAACTGGAATGTACACAGAGGTTGCTCAATAAAAGAATAAAAGGGCATAAGTAATATGTCCTATGCTGACCGACTCAAGCCCCTACCCTTGTATTCTGTGTCCTACATGCTTTTGAGGGGAGATCTATGCTTGGCATACAGGGCATTGTCAGACCCCACTCTGATGGACCTCCTTCATATCCACAAAACAAACAGTACCAGAATTACCCATTCTAAAGAATTAAACCTTGCCTATGACATAAATAAGACCTGCTCGAGAGATAGGTATGCATCACAGAGACTACCCCCACCTATGGAACAGGCTTCCCCATCCATGTGAAGGAAAGTTCCTGCCTAACTGAAATTAAACTGCAACTTGGACAATTAGATGGGAAACTGGAAATGCATCCCTGGTTTGGCACCCATGTTTTTAATGGACACAGGTAGCCTGTAAATGGTTCATCTGTCAGGCCTATGCTCGCACTTATCAAGGGTATCAGAACTGGTCAGAAATTTGGGATGCATGACTACGCTTATAAAGGCTCTTGAGGTCATTAGCCTAGTAAAGACCTATAAACCCACAAATGGAAATAGTAATAAGGGAACTAATCGAGCAGGACATAAGGAACCTCCAAACACTGAACCCATATCTGTTTGTATTCATCAAGGGCAAGTCATGCCTACTTAGCCTGGTGCATTTTTTTAAAAGGTCATCAAACCAATAGATGAAGGGAAAATGGTACACACAGTATAGCTCAACTTGGCCATAGCTTTTGACACAATTGCTCATGAAGATATAGTAGAAAGCTACATATGCTTGAAAAGTGCACTTAATTCAATAGATGGATTGCCAAACCGTCTCACAAATAAAAACCAGGAAATCAAAATTGAGTACATTACCTCTACAAAGATACCAGTCACCAATGGAGTGACCAGGGTTCTGTGCTGGAGCATCTGCTTTTTGGCATCTACTTTCCTGAATTAAAAGCTACTACCAAAGGGCTCTGGCTGACTAAGCTTACAGATAACTGCAAGATAGGAGCAGTTAATGAATCCCCAAGTGACTTAGCATCCTGAATAAACGTTTGTCCCAACCAAGCAACTGATGCCAAAATCATGGACTAAAACTAAATTCCAAATAATGTATTATTGTATCCTTTGGGAAGCCATCCACCATAGGGAACTACCACACTGACAACATGACCCTAAGAGTTGACCCAGTTGTTCAGGATTTGGGATCTTATGTGGACAGTGCCATACCTTTTGAACAAAATGTGTCCACAGTTGTAATTTCTTACTTCCTTCTATATTGCATATTTTATAAACAATAGGGTTGTGTCTAGATCTAGGAATGAGTTTATTCTCCGTTACTCAGCCGTCATTATGCCAGTTATTGAATCTAATGCCCCCTTTGCCATGAATATGTCCAAACACATGCAACAAGTACAGCAACCATAGAGATACTTTGCTAAAAGGATACAAGGCCTAAACTGCAGGTCCTAAATGGAACTACTCAAATCCCTTCCACTACACTCAATGTCCTACAGACTGCTAAAAGGTTACCTGTGTCTGGCATGCAAGCCATCCAACAACTCAGTATTGATGGATTAACTGCACATAAGTACAGTGGCATCAGAAATACTCTGCCTATGGTTCTAAGTCTCTTCTGCAACATCAACAGAATTGTTTGGTGGGATAGGTAAATCTTGGTAAGGATACTGCTGCTCTGGAACAGACTTCCCATCCATACAAAACAAATGTCATCCCTGTCCATAGTCAAGCATAATTTGCATCTATGGATGGGAAACAGATAAATTACCCGGGTCTATATTAGATGACCGAAAGTTTTGTTAAGTGAGCGCTCACGAGTGAACGCTGGGAATCGAAAGGGTGGTTGTGGGGACATGGTACAGTGAGGAGTGAGATATTTGCCTTTCCTGACTGTAGTGAGATCTCGGAGTTGGAATATATATAGTTAGCGGGGGGGGGGCGTAGCCCCCCACAATACGAAGTTTGATTCCTGGCTTTTTCGATCATATCAGCGTTCGCTTAAAAAAAACTTTCAGTTATCTGACATAGACCCAATTACCCTAGGAGTGCCCTCTGTATTACTAATGGACAAAGACAGCTCTTAATGCTTTAGCACAAGCATGGGTCCTCTGAAATTATCTACAGTACAATCCCAATTACTCTCATTAGGGGTGATCTATAAAATTATTTACCATGGGATGATTACGACCAGTCTCTAAAAAAATGTGATAGGTTAATTGAAATGCAAAAAGGGAAACTGGCCAGGCTTAGAAAAAGCCTAATATGAACCTTTAAAAATGTGAAAAACTTATTAATACCCTCATTTATTTATTTATACCTGGAATACATTTTAAAAATACATGAACCAGTGTAAATGTCTTTGTCATTGGTTTGGGAAGAGACAGAAGGATAAGGGTATTTGTATCTCAGAAGTCAAATTAAATGTAAAGGGTTAATATCTGACTAAGTTTGTAGATGACTGTAAACCTGGTACCATCATAAACTCCCAAGAGGATGCCAAAATCCGCCAAGAGGGCATTTCCAAAACAAATAGCTAGTATCAAAACCATGGATACAAAAAAATGCTAGGAAATGTACATTGATTATATCCTGCAGCAAGCATGACTTTTCTTGTAATTATCAGACTGACAACACACACCTAAAAGTTGATATAGGGCGGGACATGAGAACTTATGTTGATAACCAAATGTCAGGGATCTGGGAGTGTGTGTGTGTGTGTGTGTGTGTGTGTGTGTGTGTGTGTGTGTGTGTGTACCAGCCAACCATGAAGTGCAGGTATTAATACTATGTTGTTTTCCCCTCACAAGTGGCAATAGGGTTCAGGGTCCCTCCTGCTTGATCATCACATATCCACTGTTAAGGAAGTCCTTTTTCAATGCAGAGCTTATATCTAGGGGTATGGTATCATTGCCCAGGAATGTAATTATTCCAATGCACTCTGCTTTTATAAGGCTGCTCATTGAATTGAATGCCCCATTCGGTAAACACCAGTCCAAATAATTGTCACAACTGGGGCAACCACAACTCACTTTCTCACCCAAAGAAATCAAGGGCATAAATCACCAAAAACATGCAGACCCTCACACAAGCCTTGTTTCTCTTTTCAATATCATGTAGGCTAATATGAGGCAATCTCTGCCATGTTTATGCAGCCTCAACAGACCTTATCCTGTCAGACCTATTACATAGGTTCATAGGTTCATACTAGGCTATCTGCCCTGGGGCAATTACAAGCCTAGCCCAATTTTGTTTGGCTTACGCCACCCCTTGATTTGAGTATACTGTGCCCTTTTTAAGGTTTAGTTTACTGTGCCTCTGTCTAATAGTGACAAGGAAGTAATCCCCAGGACAAACCTACGATCCCCCATCCACTCATCAAGATTTTTCTTGAAGAGATTCAGTGAGGTGCTCTGCCTAACATGAATTGGAATTCTATTCCAGAGCGAAGGGAGCCTCTGGGTTATGAATCTGTCCCTCCAGCAAGTTCTATTTATTTCTGTGCTGAGGTTCAAGTCCCTCGAGCGTGTGGCTCTAAGGGATTTAGATTTACTGAGGTAGAGCATGTCCATTAATTCTGGATTGGACATAACTTTATATGTCAGGCACAGATCGTCTCGAAGTAGGCGGTATGCAACTGAGTAGAGCTGGGTTTTTTTAACTGAGCAGCATATGGCATATGCTTGAGTCCCTTGATCCTCTTGGTGAGGTACTTTTGGGGTCTTTCTAATTGCTGCAGGTGTCGGGTAAGGTACATCCCAAAAGGGGCATTATATTCTAGGATAGGCCTGATGAGGGATGAATAAAGGGGCATGATTACCTCTCTTGATCTAGATGTGAATCCTTTCATGATGAGGTGGGCTATGTAGAAGGTCTTTCTAACCACTTTGGCAATGTGGTTGTCAAAAGAGAGATTGCTATCAACTTGGGTCCCCAGATCCCTAATTACTTTCTCTGTACTTAATGGGTTACCGCCTATGTGGTAATTTGTGGGCACATTGTTTTTGCCAAAGGGTATGACTATACACTTTTTGGCATTTAGCTTTAGACCATGGCTCTGGCACCAGCTATCTGTCTCTGTGAGACCTTTTTGAAGGATGTTTGTGTCAGCTGGAGAGTCGATTATGGCACCCAGTTTGCAGTCATCTGTAAACTTGGTGAGCCATAGTCCTCCCACGTTGGCCTGTACCTTGGAAAAGTATATACCGAGCAAGAGCGGTCCCAGGACAGAACCTTGTGGGATGCCACTTGTGACCGGTTTCGTGTCTGACATGGCTCCAGCAACTCTCACTCTGTGGGTTCTGTCTTTGAGCCAGTTTGCGACCCATCTTGTGACATAGGGGTTTATATTTAAGCTGGATAGCTTATCTATGATGCCCAAGTGGGGTATTGTGTCAAATGCCTTTGCTAGGTCCAGATAGGCTGTGTGGACTACCTTCCCTTCATCTATGGCTTTGGTGACTGTTTCAAAGAAGTCGACCAGGTTCAAAAGGCAGGATCTGCCCTTGATGAAGCCGAATTGGGTAGGATCTAGTGTCTGTAGGTCCCCAATGTCTCTGTTTATGAGCTCCATGATGATCCTTTTCATAGCCTTGCAGACTAGGCTAGTCAGGCTTATGGGGCGATAGTTTCCAGGGTCCGTAGAGGCTCCAGCTTTGTGGAGTGGGACCACTGTTGCTGTACGCCATTCTGTGGGCACATATCCTGTAGTGAGGCTGAGATTGTACAGCTGTTTTATTTGAGGGGTTAGTTCATCTTGGAGTTCATGTAGGATGCAACCCGGGATGCCATCTGTTCCCATGGAAGCAGTGGTTTTTGCTTTGGAGAGGGCAGCCTTCACCTGAGCATCAGAGATGTTTGGGAGGCAGCCCTCTGCCGGGATAGATACTTGCTCTTTTGGGGGGGAGAAGTTTGCACTGAACCTGTCTGCCAGGATATTGGCGATATCTGTGGGTTCAGTGTATTTTTTGTCATTTAGAAACAACTCAGAACAAGTCTGGGAGTTGCATCCCAGGTTCCTAACATAACTGAAAAAAGCCTTATGATTGTCTTTAGTGTCCTGTGCAATTTTTCTCTCGAAGCTGGCCTTGGACGATTTTATGAGGGATCGTAATTTTCTGCTAGTACTGATCAGAGCTGCCTTCCCTATTAGGGATTTTGCTCTATCATGTAGTAGCTTACTCCTTCTGTTGTACAGTTTATTTATGGCTGGGGTCCACCAGACTGGACGCCTGCCTTTGGATGATTGGGTCTTGGTTTTGTTTCGGATTGCATGATCCATGCATTCCTGGAGATGTCCATAGAATGCGTTTATATAGGATTCTGCAGTTTGGGCCGTAGTTTCCACTGGCCCTGAGGCCTTGAAGGATTCCACTTCGGTTTTGAGAAGTGAGAAGTTCACTTTTGAGAAGTTTTTCACTGTGGTTTTCTGGGTTGGGGGTGGGATCAGGATGTGGATATCCAGTGAAATTAATTTATGGTCTGATCTTACCAATGAGGGATATACTTTTGGTATGGAGCATAGAGTACCCATGTTGGTAATGATCAGGTCTAGTATGTTATCCCCTCTTGTGGGAGTGGTGACTAGTTGTTCCATAGCATCTGAGTTTATAATTTCCAGGAACCTTTGGGCTAAGGTGCTGGGGCTTGAGTAGTGCTCCCAGTCTATGTTTGGGTAGTTGAAGTCGCCCAATATAATGGTGTTTGGAGAGATCTTCATGTTCTCCAATGTTTTCAGGAAAGCAGTGTGGGATTCCTGAATTTGAGAGGGTGGTCTGCAGGATGCTATAAACTGAAAAGCAGTCTTGCCCACTGTTAGTTGCACATGGATGATCTCCGATACTTCGTGCAATGCCACTAACCTGGAGGTGTGGATATCCTTGATATATATGGAAAAATCACCCTCCTTTTGTGGTTCGGTCCGGGTTTTGGGGCCGAAAAGCATGATATGAGGTATAACATGGTAGTGCTGGGGTGCTCCCTAGAGCCTTGGACCAGGTTTCTGTCACTGCACAGATATCGATGTTCTCCATACTGAGGAGAGCTTCGAGTGCGTGCATCTTGAGGTTAAGACTTCTGGCGTTTAGCAGCATTACCCTTAGTTTCTTGTTCCTTGTGCTGTCTATGGAGGTGGGTTTGACTTTTGAGCCTTGCCTAAAAAAGGCACTATGGGGGTGGCAAGAGCCTTTGATAATATCCAAAAGCCCAGTGGTGACAGGTGCAAGCCGTCCCTAGCGAAGCAACGTGGGCTTGTCAAGCATGTCATCCCAGGCTGACAGACACTGGATCCCCTTTGAATGACACCACAATTTTAGCCAATTGTTAAAATCGATCATTTTGTCTTTGTACTGTGGCATCATTCTAGGTGAGGGTAAGATGCTGCTCAAGGTCAGGGTCATACCGGCCTGGGCTACATGATCAGAGAGCTCGTCTATGTCTCTTTTCATGTAGTCCAGTGAGGTACGTCTCAGGTCATTCACACCAGCATATACGATGACTGAGTCATATTTGTATTTGCTTTGGAGTGACCGGAGTGCTTGCGTTATGTGGCGGATCCTAACACCCGGCAGGCAGCTCACTGTGACCTTCTCTTTGTTCAGCCTGGTGAACGGGACGTCAGTTTGTCTGACAATAGAGTCACCTATTACAAGAGTATCAGATGTGTTATTCAGCCTTAAGGGCTGTGGCTGCTTGGCACACTGATTTTGTGGGCTATGTGTTGTGCATGTTTTGTTTTGGGGTAGCGTTTGCTTGGATGTCTGCTTTGGAGGTCTCTGTTGCTTAGGTAGATTTTTATTTAGAGCCTCTGAGTATGTTTTTGTGTATTTATGTGTTTGGTTCGCTGATGTGGTGGGACTATGTGATACTGGAATTGTGTTGTGTGAGGTTACCTTCTCCTTCTGACTAGTTTCACCAGTTTTGAGATGAGAGAGCTCAGCCTCCAGTTTGGCTATATGGTTGCATCTCTCACATATATTTGAACCTGTTTGGAGGAGGAGAGGGTTGTCCGTGTACATGAGACAGTTGTAACATTGCCTCAAAATTCCCAGATTCACCAGCTGGACTGGAGAGGAAACCATTGACTGACCTTTGGACATGCTAGAGTAATATAGGGAAACTGAATTAAGATGGACCAATAGGGGTCAAGGTAATCGTAGAGAGTATAAGAGTAAGTAGTGCTTATGGTTTAATAGTGCTAACTTGTAAGATTACTTATTTGGACCAGTGAAGGTCCTTAGAATGAGAATATGGTGTTTAATTTGAGAGATAGAGCAGTTCTAAGGGAAAAAGTGAAGAGCAGACTTCTCCAAAGCCAGAAATAGTTTAAACCCAATTAGGCGGCGCTGCCCGTTTTTGCGCTATGCACAAAAACGCGCAAAAGAGGGTTTTAAGAGAGGGAGATCAAGGAGTTTGGAATCGACCCAAAATGGCCAATAAAACTACAGTTTCAAGGCAGTAACCACTCCCACAGGGGCAGGCAGGCTGCTCAATGTTTATCACTGCCGCTGATGAACAGAGAGACTTCCCTTTAGCCCAAGCAAAAAATGGCCTCCAAGAAACTTACAAACAGTTCAGAACAGCAAGCCTGTTTGGATTTCAGATACACCTCCTTCGTTCAATGAATTTAAAAATGTTATGACTATAGTGTGCCATATGGAAATGATGACAATAAAATCAAGAACTACTAGAAAAACATCTTATTATATTGTATGGGATAATTTACAAAACTTGTTAAAAAAATCTTAACTTCAATAGCTTGGTATTTTAGTTTAATTAATTGATCTGATTGTAGTGGATGTCTTTGTAAATACTTTGGTTATTTTGTTGAATGTTATAATCATATCTATTTTAATTACTTGTATAAAATTGTTATGATATTTCCCTTGTATGTTAAAAACAATAAACCTGTTTTAAAAAAAAAAGAACAGCAAGCCTGTAACTGAACTTTTTTAAATCTCAGAAAAGTGGAAAAAAAGCAAGATTTTTTTTGTTTTTTTGTTCACGTTATTAGTGGACTTGTGAATCTGTTGTCTGTTGGGGAAGCACCCACCAAGAGGAGAAAACCCTGAGAGAAGAAAGGAGCCACTTTTGAGATTTTAAGTATTTTTCTTCAGATTATTTGCTAAGTTTTTCTGCATAGCCGCCTACTTTGAGCATTTTCTGGCTTGTTAAACTTGATTTCTGCATTGGTAACTGTATTTAAAACACAACCTAGAGCTGTTTACTGAATTTCCTGTTTGCACTTATTTTTAAAATCGTTTTTTTTTTTAAAACCTGCATTTTATCTGTCTCTGGCCTAGCACTCAAGTGTGGGGTCATTTACTGCACTGTTATAACTTGTTGATACTTGTGAACCTCAGGAAATTCAATAAACAGCTCTAGGTTGTGTTTTAAATACAGTTACCAATGCAGAAATCAAGTTTAACAAGCCAGAAAATGCTCAAAGTAGGCGGCTATGCAGAAAAACTTAGCAAATAATCTGAAGAAAAATACTTAAAATCTCAAAAGTGGCTCCTTTCTTCTCTCAGCGTTTTCTCCTCTTGGTGGGTGCTTCCCAACAGCCAACAAGTCTGAAAAGATGCCAAAACCACGAGGCAATCTGGTTTTAAGAGAGGGAGATCAAGGAGTTTGGAATTGACCCAAAATGGCCAATAAACTACAGTTTCAAGGCAGTAACCACTCCCACAGGGGTAAGCAGGCTGCTCAATGTTTATCACTGCCACTGATGAACAGAGAGACTTCCCTTTAGCCCAAGCAAAAAATGGCCTCCAAGAAACTTACAAACAGTTCAGAACAGCAAGCCTGTAACTGAACTTTTTTAAATCTCAGAAAAGTGGGAAAAAAAGCAAGATTTTTTTGTTTTTTTAACGATAGCAGAGGTTCACAAGTATCAACAAGTTATAACAGTGCAGTAAATGACCCCACACTTGAGTGCTAGGCCAGAGACAGATAAAATGCAGGTTTTAAAAAAAAAAACGATTTTAAAAATAAGTGCAAACAGGAAATTCAGTAAACAGCTCTAGGTTGTGTTTTAAATACAGTTACCAATGCAGAAATCAAGTTTAACAAGCCAGAAAATGCTCAAAGTAGGCGGCTATGCAGAAAAACTTAGCAAATAATCTGAAGAAAAATACTTAAAATCTCAAAAGTGGCTCCTTTCTTCTCTCAGCGTTTTCTCCTCTTGGTGGGTGCTTCCCCAACAGACAACAGATTCACAAGTCCACTAATAACGTGAACACCTTCTGAAGGGATCACAATCGTTTTGGAACATAAATAGACCATGTTGGAAGGACAGATATGTATCGCAAAAACTGTCTTCTACTCCACATAAAGCAGAAAGGCTTCTCTTACTCTATTCAAATGTTACTTTGATAGATAGGAAACTGCAAATTCACCCCTGGTTTAGCACCCATATTCCTCAGGGATAGGGGCAACAAGCAAATGTCCCAGCATATCTCCTCTCTGTCACCTTTTGGGTTACTCATATGGAAATTACTAAGAGGTAAAAACTACAACAGGAATGTAAGGCTGGGCTTCATAAAATCATCACAGATCAGTAGCCTATGAACAGGCATGTACACATCATACAACATGCTACAGGAGAGCTATACAGACTGTTTAGTACCACTATGTCATAACAAATGCCATAACAGGCACATACTGACCCTATAACATACTATGTCAGCACTATACAGACTGTGTACACATGCCCACATACAGCATATTTCAGTATCAGAACATCCATAACACTATACGTGACTGCTGGACTAAGTAGGTCTACTTCGTTAGCTTCCTACTGTTGAGTGAGTGCTAAAAATCAGTGTTACCATGAAGGTGCTTAACAGCGATGTCGGTTTTTCCAGGTGCTAAAAACATTCAGCCAACTATATCTCTACACAACACTCTTGTGTACCTCCCAGCAATCACAATCTTCTGTAATGTGTGAAACGTTTTCTGATTGTTAGTCTCTGCTTCACAACACCCATGCATACGGACAATAGAGGTACGACTGCTGAATCCTACACAAATACACTTTGTGCATTGATCGTGCTATCCCTAACAGAACCAAGATGCTATCCTCCAAAAAAAGGAAGCCAATTTGGTGGTCCCCTGCAATAAACAAACTTTACAACAGAAGAAAGAAACTGTTGCAAAAAAAGAGTAAAATCCCATGACTGGAGGAACTCCCTGGTCAGCCTCAGTAAGAAGCCGAGATCCCTCATAAAATCCTCCAAAGCTAGTTACGAAAACAAAATTGCCACTGATTCTAAAGACAACCACAAAGCATTCTATAGCTATGTCAAGAATCTCAATGGCAACACTCAGATCTGCTCTGAGTTACAGCACTATGGCACTAAATATACAGAACCAACTGATATTGCCAACATCCTGGCAGATAGGTTCAGTGCTAACTTTACCCCTCTCTCATCCCCTAAAGGGCCCATCTCTATACCGGAAGAATGCAAAGTTCCTGTAATCAGTGATTCACAGGTAAAAACCACACTCTCCAAAGCCAAGAACACAGCATCCATGGGACCTGACAACATCCCAGGCTGCGTTCTACATGAACTACAGAATGAACTAGCACCCCACCTAAGCACCATGTTCAGTCATAGCCTCACCTCAGGCTTTGTGCCCAATGAATGATGCACAGTGATGGTTATCCCACTCCAAAAAGGTGGAGTCACCACAGTACCGCCCCATTAGCCTAACGAGCCTGGTCTGCAAGGCCATGGAACGTATCATCTTGGAACTTATAAACAAAGACCTACACAAAATGTTGAGATAAATATTCTATTACAGAAATGCTTCCCAGAAAGGGGAAAAAAACTTGCTTTGCTAACAGGCATCTCAAGGAGGAGAAGTAACAGTAGTAAAAGTACAAAAACAGCTGACAAAAAAGTCACTGAACCTACTGCCATGAAGTTGAAAATTACAATCACTCTTGCCCTGATTACCATGCTACACAATGCATACAGACTATAAATGCCAACATGCAAAGTACAGCCAGCTACTCAGTATTACACATTGCCTTGTAAGGGATACATTGTTGGTCAATTTCTGATGCATAGAAGCAAGCACTGCAATTAATTGTTGTACAACACCAAAAAAAAACACACACACCAACTTCTAATAGTCATCTGAAAAGCAAAGGGTAAACAGCCAACTAGCTCATATCACAAACAAGAAAACACAAAACAATTAGGATGGCAAATAAAATGTTCAACATTTAAGTTTATAGACTGGCACGTTATTACTGCCAGAGATCAGTATCTTCACCCTACAGGTCAAGTCTATCTTTAGAACTGATGGCTATCTAAGTTTATCAACTAAACTAAGAGCTGCATACTGAAAAATGAAAAACTGTATAAAGACTACCTTCCAAAGCAATAAGCTACAAGAACAAGTGTACAAATCACATGCAAAACACACCTATCCTGAAAAAAATAAAAAATAAAAAAACACGGATACAGGAAGACAGCTCTTACCAGGGTTTTAGCACGTATTAATCTGGCATATACTTGCACCAACAGCATACACTTCAGTAAAAGCAAAGTAAATTACTACTATTAATGAACAGAAACTGCCTCCCCATAAACAAATACTATTACCAAGTTACATTACACTCCCAGATGTAGAACAGCTGTAACAATGAACAGAAGCATACATAAATCAAGTACTTGAAGAAAAAACTTAAATGATAAAAGGATGAAAGTGCCATTTGGAGTACCATCTCACTGGTGACAATTTCCTCTTCTCAAAATGAAAATACACATTACATTCTTATACAGCTACCTTACAAATGATGCTTCACTGGAATGTACTATATTTTAGTTGTTCTGTAGTTGTCAAGAGTACAGCACAGAGCCCAGAAAACTATTTGCAGACTTGGACCAGATGAAACACAAAACATTACAGAGATTAAAGTTTACAACACATGGGATTACTCATTACTAACAGTTCAAGTTGCAAGAAACCCAGATATAGCAGCACAGACCAATGAAGCCACTATACCCAATGATTACAGTATCTTACCTACAGCAAGACAGTCAAAATAAATCAGGACAAGTCCGATTAAAATTTACAGCCATACTTTGACATTTAAATAAATAAAAAAATTTTAGCCATATTTTGGTATGCCACCAACACATGTAATTCTATATGAATTACAAAAGGAGGCAATTCTGGGCACACTACTGGAGCACTTTTGGCTACCATCGAGACTGTAACAGTACTAATTTCACAAAGTCTAATCGTACTTGGACCTAGGAATAGGATCCAATCCCATCATGGAATTAGAAACCCAAAAGACTTGAAGAACAATGCTAGAAAACATATACTGTGAAACAGTACTTCTTTTACATGTTCTAGTTCGACTGTAAGGTTCTGTTAATAAAACAGAAACAATAGCAGCTGCCTGTTAAGAGTTTGAACCATCAGGACCATGCACTGGAACTTATTCAAATCCAGCTTGGAATAAGAATAATAGGTCTCCTGTACTTGCCAAATACTAAAGTGGAACATGTAGCAAAACCACAAGTTTAACAGAGACGATGCTTGTCTAATGTTATCCTAATTGAAATAGATGTATATACTAAAAAGGACGACGACTTAAACAGCAGCAGTCACAAGACTAGAAATTACTTGGGGTCTACATAAAACACTGAAACAAGTAGAGAACTGTTCTTCATACCCCCCCCCATAAGTATACTAAGACTTTGTGATTTTTAATATGCACTGCAACCTTATCTGAACACGTTAGATGCTGTCACACTGTCATCAAACTCAAAGCTGTTAAGCCACTGCAACATCTCCACGTTTAAAATGTTTTAGGCTCATGCATCAGCACAATTCCACTTTCCAAAAACGTTAAACAAATAGCCAACATTGCGGTCAAGTTGTTTTCAACATAGTTTAGAGCCACATCTAATAATTATTTATTACTGCAAAAGTCACCGCTGCAGGACCCAAAAGAATGAATAGTCTCTGTGTAACCAACAAATTCAAACAGCAATGTTTTACAGCTTGGTGCAATTCACAGCAACCAAGCACCACAGCTAATAAGCAACAATATCTAGCCGCAGCAGTCTTATAAAGAGACGCACATCTTACTCTAAAGGTGACGTAACATAATCAAACTAATCCGGAAAATTACAAAAAAAAATTTCCTCCAACTGCACACAACTTGACAAGGAATCAGCAAGTCTATAAAGAAATGCTTACAGGAACTGCACAAAAAAGGCAGTTTAATGTAAGAGTGCGATTCTCGGTGTTAGTCTTATAAGTTGAATTTCAAATTTTAATTAAAAAAAAATGAACACATGTTAGAAGCAACAGCTATGAAGGCTGCTGTTTCAACAAACGTGAAATGACAAAAATAATTAATTCCAGCAATAATTCCAGCAGCAAAACTGAATCCACAGTTCGAGGATAGAATAGTCCGTCAACAAAACAGACGCTTCCAGCATCTTGAGAGAAACTAATAGTTCCTGCTGTTGCACGGTATTTTTATTACAGGTGGAGCTGAAAGGAACTGCTGAATATGTCAACACTGCAAAGTACTCGAGCACCAGGATTGAAAATAAAAAAATAAACCTTGAGAAACACAATCCCAGGAAGCAACAGTCCGCTCACCTTGGTGAATCAAAACACCATAAAATTATTCCAAGTACAAGGGTGTAGTCTAAGCACAGTAAAGTTTATTCCACCATTCATTAAAATTCCACAGCAAAGGTAAAAATCTCCAAAAAACAACAGTGAAGTAAGCGCTTTCGTCTGTAAACATGCCAGACTTTATCAAACTGTTGTGTTTCCCTCCTCTTTGCACTTATATTCACTTGTGTACTTAATTAATAGCCAATTAACATTTAAAAATACAGTTCTCTGAAAATAAAAATGTGTGTGCACATACTCAAGAAAGTACAGTTTTGTACCTACCATAAATGTAGATGTCCGATAGGCATGCATCTGCAGTCCTTACAAATGGGTTGTCCTGTCGTCAGGCAGCCCTTCGGTCGGCCGGATTCCAAAGTCTGGGTCTGGCCTCGGCTGATGTCGCACTTCACCCGACGTCATAGCTGCAGTTCTTCGGGTATAAAGGCATCAGCCGACGCCATTTTCCTCAGTGTTTCTTGCCCCAGATGCCAGGTGCCCTCTAGGAAGGCTAAATTTGGATAAATGCAAATGGTTCCAAACAGTAGAGAGCAAACAAAAAATAAGCATGTATGTACATATATACAAACAAATACACCATAATAGATTCCCCAGCTAGCTACAAGATGGGCAAATACCTAGGAGTACCACAGAGGGGAAGGAGGGTGGGTAATCCTGACTGCAGATGCATGCCTATCGGACATCTACATTTATGGTAGGTACAAAACTGTACTATGTCCTTCAAGGATGCATCTGCAGTCCTTACAAATGGGTAGAATACCATAGCCAAACTGTGGGGAGGAGGAGAAATAAGATTATGGTGTAGTTAAGATCCCTTGCAAAACAGCAGTGGCAAAACCTGCTCGGGATCTGGAGTATAAGGGTAAATTATAATGCTTGGCAAATGTATGCACGGAGCTCCAAGTAGCAGCCTCTAAAATGTCTTTGGTAGCCACTCCTCGTAAAAAAGCTGTGGTAATGGCTGTAGCCCTTGTAGAGTGAGGCCTGATGTTTTCTGGAGTTTTCTTCCCATGGTAGGAGTAACAGAATCTAATGCAATTTCCTATCCACTTGGAGATTGTCTGTTTTGAAATTGCTTTTCCTTCCATTCCTGTTGCATATGCTACCAGTAGCTGGCCAGATTTTCTATTGCCCTTGGTCCTGTACAGGTAGTAACGTAATTGTCTATGTACATCCAAGGTATGCAACAGTCTTTCTCCCCTGTTCTGTGGGTTGGGGAAGAATGTAGGCAGGTGGATAGCTTGATTTAAGGATACCCTGGAGACCACCTTTGGCATAAAAGTAGGATTAGTTCTCATGGACACTATCTTGATGGAATATCAGGAAGGGCTGTACTGCCATTAATGCCTGTAGTTCAGATACCCTTCTTGCTGAAGTGATTGCAAGCAGGAAAACAGTTTTCCATGATAAGTACTGTAATTCTGCTGTTGCTGCTGGCTCGAAAGGAGGGAGTGTCAACTTTTCTAGCACAAAGTTCAAGTCCCATGCTGGCAATGGTGGCTTCCTAGGTGGTTTTACATTTTTAATTCCTCTCAGAAACTGCCTGAGCAGAGGATGTGAGAAGACTGGAGGATCCAAGTTGTATTCTGCTGAAATAGCGGATGCATGAATCTTAATGGAAGAATAGGACAGGCCATTGTGGAAGAGCTCTGCCAAGTATTCCAGGATGTTAGCTATGTTTACCAGTGACACATTCTCTCCTTTTGCAGTACTCCAAATGAGATATCTTTTCCATTTTGCTGAATAATTTTTTCTTGTTGAGGGTCTGCGAGCCTCCAAGATAATGTCTTTAACCCTTTGAGATAAATCTGGGTTATTTGGTCTTACGCAATGTTCCAGGCAGCCAGCTGCAGTGTTTTCAGGTTTGGATGTAGGGTTTTGAAGTTGTCCTGTGTTAACAGCAAGGGAACTAGGGGCAGGGGCCATATTTGTTCCCGAGACATACTCCTCAGTAATGGGTACCAGTGTTGCCTTGGCCAGTCTGGAGCTATCAGGATGATCCTTGGACGGTCTTCTTTGATCTTCAATAGCACTTTGTGCATCAAAGGAAGAGGTGGGAATGCATATGCTGTCAGGTTTTTCCAACTGAAAGATAGGGAGTCCACTTTCCAAGCAAGTGGGTGGTACGTCCTTGTGCAGAATTTTTTCAGTTGGTGATTGTGTGGGGATGCAAATAAGTCTATTTATGGTAGTCCCCATTTCCCTGTAATGGTTTTGAAGATGTCCGGATGCAGCATCCATTCGTGGGCATCCGTGGTAGTTCTGCTTAGGATGTCTGCTAGTATATTTTCTTTTCCTGTCACAAAAATTGCTTGTAACTGAATGTTGAAGCTCAGGGCCACATTCCAGAGGTCCATTGCCATCCGGCATAGAGGGTATGAATGTGTGCCTCCCTGTTTGTTGATGTACCACATAACTGTGGTGTTGTCCGTCCATATCAACAGTTGACCCTGTCGAAGAAATGGTCTGAACGTCTGAATTGCCAGTTTTACTGCCAGCATTTCCTTTTGATTTATGTGTAGGTGCAGCTGGTCTTGAGTCCATAAGCCTTGTATGTACTTGTCCAGCATGTGTGCCCCCCAACCGAGGTCTGAGGCGTCTGTTGTGATGGTCTGGCTTGGTTGAGTGTTGTGGAAGGGCAGTCCTTTGTTTGATTGACAGGCCTGAGCCCACCATTGGAATTCTTGCTTCAGGCATGGAATTATTGGAATTTGGGTTTCTAGGCTGTGTTTGTGCTGAGACCATAAATTCCTTAGGTACCACTGTAACTTCCTCATATGTAGTCTGGCATGTGGAATCAATATTATGCAGGATGCCATGTAACCCAGGGCTTGCAGGACTTTTCTTGCTGTTAGCTGGTTCTGCTTTGTTAATGCCATGAAGTAGAGAGGGAGTTGCTCTTGTTTTTCTACTGTCAGGAATGCCATTTGTTTTGATGTGTCCAGATCTGCACCTAAGAAGGTTATCCTTTGGGATGGTATCAGCCTTGGCTTTTTATATTGACTGTGTATCCCAGGGCTTGTAGTAGATGAATGACCCTTTCCAAATCTTTTGTTAATTTTGTTTTTGTTGTCCGCTTGTAACAGGCAGTCGTCCAGGTAAGGGTAAATTTGAATTCCCTGAAGCCTGCAATGAGCAATTACTGATGCCAGACATTTCGTGAATACTCTGGGCGCAGTAGATAAGCCAAAGGGCAATGCTGAGAATTGATAATGCTCTGATCCTGCAAGAAATCTGAGGTATCTTCTGCAATTTGGTCGTATGGGGACGTGCAGGTATGCCTCCTTGAGATCTAGAGTTACCAGCCAAGATTCCTTGCCCAGCATGGGAAGAAGCTGCTGTAGGGTCAGCATTTTGAATTTTGGAACAATGAGGTATGTGTTTAAAGCGGACAGGTCGAGAATAGGTCTCCATTGGTTTTCTTTTCTTGGTACCAGGAAGAGTCTGGAGTAAAATCCTTGCCCTTGTTCCATAGATGGTACCCTTTCTACAGCTCTCATCCTTAGTAAGCAAGTTATTTGTTCTAGAGCTTCTCTCTTCTGATTTGGAGGTAGGTTTGGCATTCCTCTCTTCCTTGGTAGAGTATGGAAGTGAAACCTGTAACCTTGGTCTATTGTCTGTAAAATCCATTTGTCTCCTGTGATGTAATGCCAGTTTACTGAAAATAAGGCTAGCTTCCCGCCTAAGGGTGCTTGTAGTTGTTCCCTGGTAGGCGGTGCCAGAGCCAAGTCACTGTGATTGTCCTGTGGAAGTGGTGGTAGCTGGATCTGTGGCTGTACCTCGCTGGTTGTTAGCCTGCCACTGACGTCCCCTGTAGGCACCTCTGGATTGACCCCTGCCTCTTGAGCGCCTATTCCTGCCTCTCGGAGCTCTGGAGGTGTCTGGAAAGGACCAATTCTTGGAAGGCCAGTTCCTGCTAAACCTTGGAGGCTGGACCTGCAAGAAATCCTTGACTGTCTGGACAGATTTTGCTTTCTCTTCCACCTTCTTCAGCACCTGCTGTGCAGGGGAGCCAAACAAATTGAGCTTATCCATGGGAGCATCTAGGAGCTTTGATTTAACATGGTCTGGTAAGGACTGCTCTTTTAACCATGCATGTCTTCTGATCACTGTGCCAGTCATGGCTGATCTAAAGGAAGCCTCCAGTGCATCATAGCCGCATTTTAAAGAATGATTACTGACCTGCTGAATGTTATGTACCATTTCCTGTACAGATTTTTTGTCTAATGGTTCATCCGAGGACAGCTTTTTAGTTAACTGGTCTAACATAAATTCCTGATACTGAATCATGTGGAATTGACAGTTCAAGGCCCTAGCTGAAAGAGTAGCAGAAGTGTAAACTTTTACCCCATCTCTCTAAGGCCCTAGATTCCCTTTCAGAGGGAGGGTTTTGGCAGAGGTAGCTGCTACAGCCTTGGGTCCCTGGGAGATAGTTTCAGGATCTGCAAAAGGGGCCTTATACAAATGATAATGTGTGTCCGGAACCCTGTAGTACCTATCGGGCTTAGCAGGGGCCGGAGGAAGAGAATCAGGAGCAGTACAAGCATCATTAAATGCATCAGCCACAACAGTAAGTACTGGAGGAATGGCTAAAGGCCTATGCTGTGGTAAATGCAAAAAGGTTCTAAGCCTTTTCCTAGAGTCTGAAAAATCCTGGCCCTGCCATTGAAATTGTTCCCTCATAGCATGCAAGGTTTCCCCAAAAGAAAATTCCTCAGGCGGAGAGGCAGAAGGAATGGATTCTTCTGCATCCGAGTCCTCATAAGGAGAAAAGGGGCCCTCTGGAGGGTTTGAATTATCTGATTCATCAGAGGAGTCATCTGAAGAAACTGGCTCAGGGGGCTCTACTCTAGTCCTCTTCTCTGGAGGTGGGTGAGAGGCCCTGTCTGGATGTGGTTGGGATCCCCGGATCAAAGAAATGAGATCCTCTGCTAGACTAAGCATTTGTGAACTAGAACTAGGCCTGTGAGAGGGGGTCTTAGCAGGCACAGTTTTGGTAGTTTTTGCTGCTTTAGCCCTGGCAAAGCCCTTAATCGACATGGATGCAGGTGGCCTAGCAGCTCCACGTGCAGGGGTAGAAATATCCAAAGGGATAGTATCAGATAAATCCTGTGAGCCTGCAAGAGCGGGTGGGATTTCAGTAGCAGATTCTGCCAAGCTGGAAGAGGCCTCGGTAGGAGGCAAGCTTTCGGCCGAAGGAAGAACCGTGGACTCGGTTTCAGCCGAAACCGAGACACTCGCGGTTGGCTTAACCGTGGTTTCGGCCGAAACCGCGGACCGCGAGTGTCGGTCCTTTTCCTTGCGCTTTTTAGAAATTTGCGTAGTCGGAGTATCCGTCGGCATAATGTAAGCAAAAGCGGAGCCGAAAAACTCTTCAGCAAATTCCGACCGACGTCTAAGCATCCGTCGGTTGAAAGAAGCACAGGCTAGACAAGCTGCTACGTCGTGGTCTGGGCCTAAGCAAGGTAAGCAGTAAGAGTGGAAATCTTTATGAGGTATTTGTTTCCCACAAGTTAAACAGTTATTCACTTTTTCTGACATCGGCTGAGGCAAGAAAGAGTCCCCAACGGGGTACTTAGCTTTTTAGAAGTCTTCGGTAGTAGTAATCTCTAGTTCTGACCGACCGGCACTTGCGAACAGCTTCTGCTTCGGGCGCCACGCGGCAAGAAAGACGGAGGAAAATGGCGTCGGCTGATGCCTTTATACCCGAAGAACTGCAGCTATGACGTCGGGTGAAGTGCGACATCAGCCGAGGCCAGACCCAGACTTTGGAATCCGGCCGACCGAAGGGCTGCCTGACGACAGGACAACCCATTTGTAAGGACTGCAGATGCATCCTTGAAGGACATCTGTGTTAGCAGGATTACAATACATGTAAAATTTGTTACCAAGAAGAATAGTGTGTTTATGGACTGAAAACTTGAATTTTATTTCAAGAATTCACCTTTTAAATTACAACTTCCTAGCTCTCTGTTTTAACACTGGCCGTATAGATAAATAATCATTAATACCCAGGGATTCTATTGTATTTAATGTCAACTGCCAGTGTAATTTCCTAGTTTCTAATTCGTTCCCCCAATCACCTCCTCTGATGTTCCTTTTCACTATCTCAAGTATGCCAAACTTGAAACAGGTAAAATTAGGACATATTTCTGAGTGTTTAAAAAGGGCATTGTTTTTGTTCTTAGTTTCCATGGCATATGTGTGCTCATAAATTCTTTGCCTTCAGGATCTTTCCGTTTTCCCCACATAGAAATTTAAACAACTTTGACAAATGACAATATAAATCACCCCTCTTGTTTGACAATTGCCACCAACCATCCTAATAGTGGGTGTCATATCTCCTACCTTGTATTCACTGCTTTCTAATATCAGTGAACATTGGTTACACCTACCACATTTGTTAATACACTTAACCGTACGTAACTGTTTTGTGTGTTCTAATAAATATTTCATATTTTCCCCACTCTGTTAGTAAAGAGTGGACCTGTGCCTAACCAGTGGGTATACTCTTCATTTCCTTCCAAACTCACCCAATTCTTGGTAAGAATCTTTTGTACCTCCCTACCAAATGAACTGAATTCTACAACCATATAGTAGGTGTATCTATTGGTCTGATTACTTTGTGTTTCCTTAAAGACTTGTTTTTGTCCTAATAGGGGAATAAATTTGTTACCCCATCCTATTGTAATCTATTCTTTAAATTTCTCCACCGATTCCATGGGGTATCCCCTGTTCCTAAACATTTGGGTGAGTAATATCAGTTATTTTGTTAACCCTTCAAACATTGAACACATTCTAGCCCCTCTAATCATGTGGCCTCTTACAAGGTTTCTCTTAATATATAATGGATGTTGACTCTCGAACCTCAAAAAAATATTAGAATATGTTGGTTTCCTATGGACCAGTAATTCAAAACAGTTCTGCTTGATATTTTTAGTCAACCTTGCGTCCAAATAATCTATAACTTGTGGATTGTGAGTATGTGTAAATTGGAAGTATTCACAAATTTTATTGATGAAACTCTCAAATTTTAAGACTCTTTCAAGAACTACCTTCCATAAAATGAATACATTGTCCAAATAACGGGTATATAGTATCCAATCTTTGGAAAATTCAGTGCCAAATATGTGCTTCTTCTCATACATACAGAAAACTAAATTAGCAAAAATGGGGGCACAACTTGACCCCATTGCAACCCCCTTTAGTTGCCTGTAATATTCTTCTTCAAATATAAAAAAATATTTTTTAATACCCATTCCATCATTTGTACTACAAAATTAATCATGGTAGCACTCAAGTTACTATATTCCAATAGTGCTTCCTGAAACAATTCCAACCCCAATTCGTGGGGAATTGATACAAAAAGATCAACAACATCAAAAGTTGAAAAACCAGTACACTGTGTGTAATGTTAGTATTGAAGAAGGGTTTCACCCGAAAGCTTTGCTGTGATATATTAAATTGTTTTCTGCCTACGTTTGTTTGTTTCTTTGGTATTCCTGCATTCCAGTCTTGTTTTGTAACACATTTATTCCCCTATTAGGACAAAAACAAGTCTTTAAGGAAACACAAAGTAATCAGACCAATAGATACACATACTCTATGGTTGTAGAATTCAGTTCATTTGGTAGGGAGGTACAAAAGATTCTTACCAAGAATTGGGTGATTTTGGAAGGAAATGAAGAGTATACCCACTGGTTAGGCACAGGTCCACTCTTTACTAAGAGTGGGGAAAAATATGAAATATTTATTAGAACACACAAAACAGTTACGTACGGTTAAGTGTACTAACAAATGTGGTAGGTGTAACCAATGTTCACTGATTTTAGAAAGCAATGAATACATGGTAGGAGATACGACACCCACTATTAGGATGGTTGGTGGCAATTGTCAAACAAGAGGGGTGATTTATATTGCCATTTGTCAAAGTTGTTTAAATTTCTATGTGGGGAAAACGGAAAGATCCCGAAGGCAAAGAATTTATGAGCACACATATGCCATGGAAACCAAGAACAAAAACAATGCCCTTTTTAAACACTCAGAAATATGTCCTAATTTTACCTGTTTCAAGTTTGGCATACTTGAGATAGTGAAAAGGAACATCAGAGGAGGTGATTGGGGAACGAATTAGAAACTAGGAAATTACACTGGCAGTTGACATTAAATGCAATAGAATCCCCAGGTATTAATGATTATTTATCTATACGGCCAGTGTTAAAACAGAGAGCTAGGAAGTTGTAATTTAAAAGGTGAATTCTTGAAATAAAATTCAAGTTTTCAGTCCATAAACACACTGTTCTTCTGGGTAACAAATTTTACATGTATTGTAATCCTGCTAACACAGTTCTTGAGTATGTGCACACACATTTTTATTTTCAGAGAACTGTATTTTTAAATGTTAATTGTCTATTAATTAAGTACACAAGTGTACATAAGAGCAAAGAGGAGGGAAACACAACAGTTTGATAAAGTCTGGTATGTTTACAGACGAAAGCGCTTACTTCACTGTTGTTTTTTAGAGAGGTTTACCTTTGCTGTGGAATTTTAATGAATGGTGGAATAAACTTTACTGTGCTTAGACTACACCGTTGTACTTGGAATAATTTTATGGTGTTTTGATTCACCAAGTTGAGCGGACTGTTACTTCCTGGGATTGTGTTTCTCAACTGCTGAATATGTAATTGAAATGGGCGTTTTCAGGGCGTAAGGACTTAGAAGGGCTTTCCAAATAGCGTTTGCTTAGCAGAAACCGAAAGTAAACCAAGGGCGTTATTACTAATCCATCCAGCGCCCACACATTATATACAGAGCCGTGAGAAAGTTTACAGGCAGGAAGATGGAACTCTCTATACTCTTTACCTACTCTCCTCAGTGCTTGGTTTCCTTGATTCACTACTCCTGGATGGGGACATCCACCCCAACCCAGGACCTACATGCTCTACCTCTCTCAAGGAATCACCCCTACCCCCCACACACACACACTATCCCAATCTCATTCTCCTCAATCTAAATCTCTAACTATTTTTTTCACTAAATATCCAAAGTATTGTTAACAAAATCCCAGCATAGCATGCTTGGATCCATCTGAACTCTCCACACATCCTTACCCTGTCAGAAACCTGGTTAAAACACCACATCACCACCTCTGAAATCCTACCCCACAGGATATATAACATCTATCATGCTGATAGAACAAACAAGAGAGGTGGAGGTGTAGTCATCCTCTACTCCGACCAACTTACTCTTTTTCCACTCCCTACTTTCATACTCAGCTTTGCTTTTGCTGAAATCCTAACTGTAAACTGCCATCTCAACCCTCACAAAAAATGTTGCCATTGTATTCATTTATATCCCCCCAGGTGACAACACCCCTATTCTAGAAAACTTTCTCTCCTGGCTCACCCAACATGTTCCCTATGAAACTATTATACTCAGTGACATCAACATTGATTGGACTTCACGCTCCTCCTCATCTTCAAATCACAGCCTCAATCTATTTGGTTTCTACCAACTTATATCCTCCACTACCAGGACTAACTAACACTCTACCACAGGTTTATAATAGATTGGATCCTTACTTCCAACCCCAGTCTCTATCATAGCCGTGGCATCCTTCCTAACTCACTTAGCAACTATTCCCTTGCCTATATTCATAGAAACTCAAAACATTCTCCCAAAGAACACCATTACAGAGAATGTCGCAATCTAAATCAATCTGACCATGATAAGTTCAACTCTATACAGTCCAACATCAACTGGACCTTCCTTCATAACCTTCCCCTTAATGATGCAGTAGCTACTTTCAACAAGGTATTCCTTGATGTTCTGAACTCTGTGGCTCCAACCAGAAAAATTAGGGTAAAAATCAAACTGTGCCCCCTGGCTCACTAAGCAAACAGACACTATTATGCATCAGAGGGATACTGCCTGGAAAACTTTGATCAAAAACAAAACTCCTCTCCTACTCCGACATTACAAGGAACTTAGAAACTTGTTAAAAAAAATAGTCATTAAAGACAAAAACAAAACATTTTTTAACTCCAACCAAGGTAGCCCACACAATAAGCCCCCAAAATTGTGGTCTACAGTTAATAAAATCCTCTATCCCAGCAAACCTCCAACCCCCAATCCCTTCCATCTCAATACAGCCACAGAGACTGCTGCACTTTTAAACAAACACTGCATAGAAACAATTCAAAAACACAACAAAGTCCCACTGCCTCTTCTCTGCCATAACCTCCAGTCCCTGTTCCCTCATTACTTTCACCTTTCAACCTGTTCTCACTACATTCATCAAAACACAACTGAATAAACTCAAACCTTGTTCTCTCTCAGTCGATAAATCCCCCGCCCCACTTCCTTAAAGTTACTGCCAAATCAATTGCTTACCCTGTGTCTATCCTTAATAATTGCTCTATTACTGAAGCTCTTGTCCCTGACATTTGGAAATCCTTTTTCACAATCCCTTTTCATAAAGGAGGTAACTCCACTGACCCAGCCAACTATCGTTCCTCCAAAATTCTTGAAAAATGTGTCCACACCCAACTACTTAAAACATTTGGTAGACAACAATCTTACAACTCTCACTTAGCATGGATTTCGACCCCACCACAGCACATCTATCGCACTACTCTCATTCACCCAAATTGTAGCAGAAGCCCATGATAACCATCTAGTTTCCTGTCTATTCCGTGATCTTTCCAAGGCCTTCGATACAGTCTCTTGCCCGAAAATGATATCCAAACTTTCTGATTTCCACCTCTCTACCCCCTCTATAAATTGCTTCTCTAGCTTATCTGTTAGACAACAATCTATATTCTGGCAATCCGCCATCTCCCCATTTCTACCCATCAACATCGGAGTTCCCCAAGGCTCTATCTTGGGACCCCTTCTGTTCAATATCTTCACTAACAGACTGCACTCTGCTACTAACCTTTCTACACTCTTACAATATGCTGATGATTCAGCCCTTATCACCACAGCATCCTAGAACTCCTTGCTTGTACCCAATACACCTTCACCTCCATTGAAACCTGACTCACTGATAATCAACTACTATTAAATCCAAAAAAACTTCTACTTTTCCTTCCTAAAACAAAGATGCATCTTAAACCCTCCTTCTCTATTATCTCACTTAACAATACTATCATCACACCTGAACCTTATACTAAATTACTCTGTGTAACTATCGAAGACGAACTAAAATTTGACATGCATATCAATCAGTGTTTAAAAAAAAACCCAAAAAGTTTGAGTTCTGAACCATAATCATAAACTACTATTACCCTCTACCAAACCCTCCTTTGCTAGGTCTCTCCTCTTATCCTGTCTTCTGTATGCAGCTCCAGTCTTTACTAACCTTCAGTCATCTTTCCTATCCAAATTAGAACTAACTTACCACAAAATTGCTAGAATTGCCTCCAATCTATCATATAAAGCAAACCACTGCCTCGCGCAAGTCTTTACTTTGGCCTGAATTCCAAAAACAACTTCTTCCACAACTACATATTACACACTCTGTACTCTGTAACCCCACTTCCTATCTCTCCATCGCAAACACTGTATCACTCTACAACCCCCGTTGCCAACTTTGCACATCTGACAAACATCTGCTAGAGATCTACAAACCCACTAAACATACAGGAAAATCCTTTATAACTTCTCTGTCACTCATATCTGGAATGCCCTTCCCTTTAATATAAGAAGTATCCCCCATAAAGCCCAATTCAAACTTGAGCTTAAAAACTACCTACTAAAGATCTAGTCCTATCCTTGGCAAACTCCTACCTGACATCTTACTGCTCTCTTCCTAATTCTATCTCCTTACCCTAAGCATATATCTTATTTTCTATTTGTCTCTCCAATACATCTATTTATGTATACCTACACCTTGTTTCTTGTAAATACTAATGCACATGGAATTTATTGCTGTCATCTGTACATATTTTTGCATATAGAATTTTATTGCTGTTCTGTACTAACATTCTGCAACTTGTACACAACTGCGTAAATAGTGGTTCTTATTTTCAATGTATAACTACCCAATACTATACCACTGTAAATATATCTCTGTTTGTGATATTGTTACTTGTATCTGGAGCTTTTCTCCTCTGGTCTCCACTGAACATGGGCCCCTGGCTTAATTGGACTAACCTAGTTAACAAATGACAATAAATAAATAACTAAATAAAAACTGTGCCTTTATTCAGTATCCAATAGAATCTTAAAGAGGGATCTGTCCCTTGCGTTTTGGGCAGAGAGAGATCTTGGTCAAATAGGTTCCTAGGCAAGGTAAAGGACTGGGCACCCCAACACACAGAGTAGTCTGCCAGCCATACACAGCCATTCCCAGGTCCTATTACTTGGCTATTTCTCTCCAGTTACTATTAACGCTGTTCAAAACTGACAGGGTACACACTATTTTCCTCTTTAAATCCAAATATCTTTACTCATTGCAGAAGTAATTTAGAACTTTTATTTCAATTTTTCTTCACACAAACACTGATAAATATTTGATAAACAAAATTAGAAGTTATGTACTCACCATAACGTTCCATCTGAGTAGGTGTATTCATTTGTCTGTAACCTGTGGGTTACGGATCCGATATCGGATCCGAACCGGCATGGTTTACCAGCTATGGATCCAAGCTCTCAGCTCCTCCCCTCACCCATAATGCCCTGCTCTACCCTCATGACCTCAGATCGAGTTTGCCAACAGCAAGAACACCCTGAAAAGGGTAACACATAATATGCAGGAAACTGAAAGGCCAGGGGGATAGGAGGGCGGGATGGTTGCAGACAAATGAATACACCTACTCAGATGGAATGTTATGGTGAGTACATAACTTCTAAATCTGAAGTAGGAGATTCATTTGTCTGCAACCTGTGGGACAGAGTCCCCAGCTACCTGAATCTTGGGCGGCCATCATGGAAGGATATTCCGAGCACATGAGCCAAAGGATGCTCTACCCCTAGATGCAAGATCCAACTTGTAGTGGGAAATAAAAGTATGAGATGAAGCCCACGTGGCTGCTGCACAAATATCATCTAGAGGAATCCTAGCCTTAAAGGCTGCAGAGGTAGATACTGACCGGGTTGAATGGGCGTGTACACCCTCCGGTGCGGGCCTTCCTGAAGCTTGATAAGCCAATAAAATACACTGTGAAATCCAGCGAGACAGAGAGACTTTAGAAATTGGCTTGCCCAAATTAAATTTAGCAAAGGAAATGAACAACTGGTCGGATTGCCTATGACCAGCCGTTCTGTTTAGATAAAATCTAAGTTGCCTGTGAACATCTAAGGAGTGAAGTTTGTATTCACCTTTGTTTTCATATTTAGGAAAGAAAACAGGGAGGTTAATGGATTGATTAATGTTTGCTTCAGAAGCTACTTTAGGAAGAAAGGACGGGTTGGTCCTGAGGTAAACACGGTCCGGATGAAAGACCAAGTAAGGAGGTTTAGCTGATAATGCTTGGAGCTCTGAAACTCTCTTGGCCGATGTAATGGCTACTAAAAAAGCCGTCTTGAAAGACAAGAATTTGAGATCCACCGTAGCCGCTGGTTCGAAGGGGGGGGCGATCAAGGCCTGGAGAACTAAGGAAAGGTCCCAGGGAGGAACCGCTTGTTTTACAGGGGGCCTGAGAAGGAAAGTACCTTTAAGGAAAATTTTACACAACTTGCTGACATGAGTGGACTAGAGTCATGACCAATGTGATAATGTGAAATTGCCGCCAGTTGTACTTTGACTGTGGAACTGTGGAACTGCTGGCACCATAGTTAAAAAGAGTGGTTAAGAAATCAAGCACTAAAGGGAGAGGAACTGTGAAGGGATTCAGGCCTTGCCGCTCCGCCCACAAAGAAAACCGTTTCCACTTGCTGCGGTAGACTTTCCTAGTGGACGGTTTATGAGCTGCCACCAGGATCGCCTTAACAGGGGACGAAATACCGGGAGTCCTGATCAAGAGTGGAACTGGAGCAGCCAAGCGGTCAGCTTCAGGTTGTCCAGGTTCGGAGGAGATATGCAGGATGGATGAGATATCAGATCCGGGATGGGATCTAGAATCCAAGGAGGATTCACCGAGTGAGACCTTAGGAAGGGGAACCAGATCTGTCGAGGCCAAAATGGAGCAATGAGAATCATTCTGCAACCCACCCGAGAGGCTTTCTGAAGAACTTGGAGCATCAGAGGCAAGGGTGGATAAGCATACAGAAGACCGGGTGGCCAAGCATGCACCAGAGCGTCTCTTGGAGAACCTCCTGGAGGAGGTATCAGAGCGAAAAAACTGTCGCACTTGGTGTTTGAGGGAGAGGCAAAAAGATTGCATGAAGGAGTTCCCCACCGTGCGAATATGCGTTCCGCTACTTGAAAATTGAGAGACCACTCGTAAGGGGTCAGAATGGTGCGACTGAGCTTGTCCGCCAGGATGTTGGACCGACCCGGAATGTGCGTTGCTATTAGAAAGCGGTTGGTGGAGACTGCCCATTCCCAAACTCTCATGGCTTCTCGACAAAGAGGGTAAGACCTCGTTCCCCCTTGCTTGTTGATGTACCAGACTACTGACATGTTGTCCGATTGAATCGCAATTGTTCCCAAGGGAAGAAAGTCCTGAAGTGCTAGCAACGCTAAGAGCACTGCTCTCATCTCTAGAACGTTGATATGCAGTAAGGTCTCTAAATCGTTCCACGTGCCTTGGACGGTCCGGCCCGCAAAATGCCCCCCCCCCCACCCGAGGCGGGAGGCATCCATGGTCACCGTGGCGAGAGGGGGAGAAGCACAAAATGGGCGGCCTCCGTGGAGATCTGGTGAGTGAAGCCATTACAGGAGGGACCGCTTGCAAGCCTTGCTGATCGCAATGGGATGATGCATAGGGAGAGCAAGGTATGACCACTGTACTAAGAGAGTCCACTGGAGGATGCGCATATTGAGCCTGGCAAGAGGAAGAAGTGCTATAGCAGACGCCATGGACCCTAGAGCCCTCAGGACCAACTCCGCCGGAACAGAACTTGAGTGGAGAATGGCCCGCACCTGGAGCTGCAGATTTTGGACTCTGTCCGCAGTGAGGAAGGCTTTTAAACTCCTTGTGTCTAACCTGGCCCCTATAAAATCTAAGAGCTGTGTGGGCCAGGTTGGATTTCTTTGTATTTATTGTAATGCCCAGATTGGGAGCAAGATGGAGAAAGGAGTCTCGCGCCAATAGTAGTAGATGCCTTGTTGGGGCGGTAAGGAGCCAGTCGTCCAGGTAGGGGAAGACCTGTACCCCCTGAAGCCTCAGGTGGGCTGCTACCACTGCTAATACTTTGGTGAACACCCTGGGGGCTGTGGTGAGACCAAAGGGAAGGACCCGGAACTGGTAGTGACTGGCTCCCAGCCGGAAGCGGAGGAACCTCCTGGAGCGCCTGTCCATTAGGATGTGGTAGTACGCATCTTTGAGGTCTATAGAACACATCCAGTGATTTTCTCCCAGAAGGGGGAGAATAGATTGCAGAGTGACCATTCGGAATTTTTCCTTGGGAACTGCCAGGTTCAAGAGAGAAAGGTCTAAAATTGGTCTTAGATCCCCCGTCTTTTTTGGCACTAAAAAGAACCTGGAGTAGAACCCTGATCCGATCTGGTCTGGGGGGACGGGCTGGATGGCTCTTTTCTTTAGCAGATGGCCAATTTCTGCCAAAGCGGCCTCCCGTTGACCGGGTGGAACGTCTGGGAGGGACTTCAACTTTGGTAAGTGACGAAAAGGGATGCGGTATCCTCTGGATATGATCTGGAGAACCCAGCGGTCTGATGTTATGGACTCCCATGCCGCTAGGTGCCCAGAACGTCCCGACTGCCTCCAGAGTGGAGCAGCCGGGCAACCCCTCAGGGTTGCTGCGCGGGCCGTTCAGAGAAGGGTTCTCTGGACCCGAAGTTCCTGGGAGCACCTCTGCCTCTAGGGTGGCGTCCTCCCTGTCCTCCTCTGCCACGGAAGGACTGGTTGTCCGGAGCAGGCTGGGATTGCTGCGACTTCCGGAACCACATCTTCTTCTGACCCTTTTGGTTCCTAGAATAGGGCCTCTGGGGTGCAGAGAAGCAGATTCCGACGGCAGACAGCGTCTTCCCGTCCTTCTCGCTCTGGGTCAAAGTGTCGCGAACGGTTTTGCCAAAGAGGGCAGAACCATCAAAGGGGGCGTTCGCAAATGACGCTTTGAAGGGCTCAAAGAAATCGCAATGACGGAGCCAGGCCTGAAGTCTAGTGACTAGACCTGCCCCTGCGGCTCTAGCGGCGCCTTCCGTAGCATGGGAGAGGAGCCGCATAGAGGTATTGGTAACTGATCTAAGAGTGGTCATGCGGGTGGAGTGCAGCACTTTGTCCTCCTCCAACATGGACTCTGGGGGAGATGCAGCATATTCTTTAATGAGATCTCGCTGCATCCTAATGACGTGTGCCAGGTAGTTCAGCGCCCTTACCGAGAAGGTCGCTGAACTAAACATCCGCTTCCCCAAGCGGTCCATCATCCGAGACTCCTTGCTCGGGGGATGGACTGAGGGACTCTCCTGTGCAAGTTCCCTCTTGGTGGCCGCCGTCAACATGGCATCTACCGGAGGCCCCTTACTCCAATGGGCACGGTCAGACGGTGGGCTGAGGATCCTGTCGGGCCTCTTAGGGATTGGCTCCACGGTGTCCGGTTCCTTCCACGCCCTGGTGGCAATGAGGTCCACCAGGGGGTCGGCAGGAGGGGACACCCAAGAGGTAGACGGGCCCGCTTCAAATGCCTCCAAGAACACGGACTCGTCCGAGGAAGACTTGGGGGCAGTCCACCCCCCCCTTATACGGAGCATTTCCATGATGTCTCCAAATGAGACATCCTCGGGGGGTGACCGTGGGGAGCCTTTCCCTTCCTCCAAATCTGTGTCTTCCGTGAGAGACTCGGGGGAGTCAATGTGCCTCCTTTTGCACGTATGCTTGCGAGGAACATCCTCTGGGGGGCTGTCAGAGGGCTCCTCACAAGCAGCAACTTGTTCCAGGGGAACAGCTTGGGGCACAGAAGCGGGCTGTCCCAAGGGCTGGATGGTGGAAGCCTGACCCAGTGCAGAGGGAGCGCGGGATGGAGCCGAAACAAGTGCCGGGGGTCCGGAGACCCTCAACAGGGCCCTCTCCACTACATCAAAGGCCGAAGGGGAGCCGACCTCGACCAAAGGATCCGACAATCGGCTCCCCCTCGGATCCGAAGAGTGGATCGGAGCCGGCGCCGAAGCGCTCGGATCCGAAGGGACAGTGCGCTCCGACACAGACGGCGCTGAAGGAGCACTGATCCCCCCGGATCCGAGGCTCGGATCCAGGCTCCAAGAGGTCGGATCCGATGCCCTCGAGGGCAGGGTCGGATCCGAAGTACAAAGTACTATCGGCGCCGACCCACCCCCCGCCCCCGAGCTGCTCGGCTCCAACTGCTCCGAACCCGGGTAGCGGGTCGGAGAAGGAGCAATCGGCTTGAAAAAGGGGGTCGAGCTCCCCCCCAGGCAGGGGGGGGAGGCAAGAGCACTCCCATCTGCATCTGGGCCTGGATGAACCTTCTCATCATCCGGTCCAGATCAGCATCCGATAGGCTGTACATTGATCTCGACGAGGCTACCGAGGTAGGCCTTGAGTGCCTCCTCGATAGCCTCGACGGAGATCGGGTCTCCTCCTCCTTAGGTCCCGGTGAAAAACACACTGGAGACCGGAGCCGAGGAGGAGGAGATCCAGCAGACAATGGAGCCGGGGGAGAAGCCCGCTTGGCTGGCGGGGCCGAAACAGAGGTCTCGGCCCGCCGCTTATGGTGCTTCTCCCTCCGGTCCCTTTTTCTAGGATCCCTCTCCTCCGAACCAGAAGCGGGAGGTTGAGTCCCAGGAGGAGGAGGGGGAGCCGGAGAGGGAATAACCGTGGGGACGGTTACCCCCGAAGGAGCGGAAGTCGGAGCCGAGTCCTGCGGCAAAAGGCCCGCCAAAACAAGCTTGGACCTCCGCTCCTTCAATGCCCTGGGGTTGAACCCTGCACAAATGGAACATCCAGATGTGAGGCGTTCAACCCCCAGGCATCTAACACACCGAGTGTGGCCATCAGCTGGGGAAAGCTTATGGCCACACTCGGAGCATTTAGAAAAAATAGCCTTGGGCTGCTCAGACATCCCAAGCTAACAAATAACAGTTACTATAACTAAGGTAAGTAACTAAAACAAAAATCACTCACAGGCCCAATACACACACTACACTACCAGTGAGGGGAGGGATATAAATTTTATATTAAACTCTAAACAAAGTAAAGATACAAAAAGGGAAACCTACACTTTCACACAAATCAACCAAAAAATTATTTAAATTTTACAATTTAAGCACTGAAACTATCACTTAGCTGGAAAAACAATCTGGTCACCATGCGCGGCAAACGAGATCTGGGGTCATGAGGGTAGAGCAGGGCATTATGGGTGAGGGGAGGAGCTGAGAGCTTGGATCCATAGCTGGTAAACCATGCCGGTTCGGATCCGATATCGGATCCGTAACCCACAGGTTGCAGACAAATGAATCTCCTACTTCAGATCAATACATTCTCAGAATGAAAATAGATATGGCATTAACAGGACACTTCTCTGCCCTTGAAGCTTACATTCATTGAAACCACTGAAACCCACATTAAAAGGAAATGCATCTGGCCAATGGTGGATTAAGTTTGCCTTTGGTCTATTTTCAAACAATAGGCTCCTTGCACATATTTGTAGGACCATGCACGCATGCATGTGTTCTTTTGATCACCTTCTTGATTATTCTAAATTATAGTCCTTGTACAATAGACCACCACTTGGGGATTTCATATTTTTAGTTTTGAGCATTTTCCCAGTAAGCAATAAAACAAAATGTATGAACCAATGACAAAACTGCCCATTTCAGAACATGTCAATCATAAAAGGCCACTCAGACTTCTGTAATTACAATCCATCAATATCAGTCAATATGCATAATCTCTGTAGAAGTGACAATCATCTGAATAATTCCACATTAAAGAGATCTGTAACTAATGAAGAGGTTGGTACTAACAAACAACTTTATATTTCAGTGTTTCATCCATAAATCCAGTGCCTGCTGCATTTGAAGAATAAATTGCCTGTGGTACATTAAAAAAATAGTAAGCTGGTAATATTGCAACAGAGAATAGATGGCAAACCAATGACAATTTCATAGTTACAAGGCATCTCATCCCGAGGACACACTCAGGATGGCAGCAACCCAGCCCCCCTTAAAGTACAAGACAGTATCAGCAATCCATCAATATGCCGTAGGAGTAGAAGTCACAGCCTTCTGCAACAAAATCAAGTATGCTACCTATTGTGTTACTAACGCTGCTTTCAAATGCTCAAACAAACAGTAAGGACCATTTTGTTAAACAAAACAGTTGCACATTGAAAACAAACTTTTACTGAGCAGCAGTATACTTCTCTTGCCTTGAAGCACACATTTCCTTGAAAATACACTGAAATTCACAGTCTGGTAGCTGGTTTGAACAAATTATCTATATCATCTATGCTTTAATCCACAGACAGTAGCGGGTAGCAAAAATGTCATGTGTTTAAATTCCCCACATAGACATGGAATATAAGAAGCAATCAACAGCATGTGTGTGTGCGTCTCAGCGCCAGCATGCAGCAGCAGGTGTGTGCACAACAGGATGTAAATCTGTGTTGCACACAGAGGGCATTCTTAGAATTGTCTTAAAGACATGTATTTCTTTATTAATTAAAAAGTAAGTGCTGTGGCAGCCCTCCCACCACCACCAGCGGACCCCTCACAGTCAGCGGGGGCCTCTCTCAGCCAGTGTGCCATGGCGATTGCCTAGGTTGCCTAGTGCTGGATACGGCTCGGCTATTGTGCCATGAGTGATCGAGTCACCTTTTATCTCTTGTACCCCTTAGCAAGGGAAGAGAAACAAGCTGCAATTTTAACATTTTCATCCATGCTAAGCATCAGCAATATAACAAAGTAAATGTATGATCACCCGTAACTACCTTACAACTAGTGTTCAGTCCAGCAGCATGTAACTCAGTGGCAGTAAAGTATAACATTGTCAGAGAAAGACTACATTATGGCAACAAACATTCCTCTAAAATGTCTAATTTTCCCTAGATTTTTTCCCATCCCTAGAAAAAGGTGTGATTTGAGGGGAATGTACTTTGGCAATAGCATACTTCTCAACTGTGCCAGATTTTGCCTTATATTTTTGACATTGCCTAGCAAAACTTCTGACATACTGGCATACCTGCAACTGTCCCAGATTTTCAGAGGTGTCCCTGATTTTGACTAAAACTGCAGCTCTGTCCCTTTTAATCCCTCCTTAAACTAGTGACTTTTGAAGACAAGGTGAAGAATTACTATTATTAAATAATGACAATAATTAGTTATAAACTTTTTTTACTTCAGAAAATGTATATTAATTCAGATTCTCTTATTTTATCACTTATGCAAGTTGAAAGTAGTATAATTTTATAAGTGTCACTGATAGTCCCTGTTTCTTTGATTCTTTTGAAATTTGTCCCCGATTTGTTTAGTGCTATGTTTACTGGCGAACAGCTAAGGCTTGCAGTCAATAATATCATACATTAGCATTTTATTCTTCTTGTTTAGAGCATGCATGGTGAAGGAAAACTTGTTGTGCTGACTTTTCAAGAGAAATAAAATAATACCTAAATGTTCCAGAGTTCGTCTTTCCTCCGTTTCTTGAGCAAACTTGTTGAGAGCTATGAGGTAAGAATGTGGTGCAGAACATTACTGTACCGATATTGCTGCTACGATATTACCCTGCCCCTTGTTCAGTGTCATTAGTGAGGTTTATAGTTAGTATGCACTGGCACAAGTATTCAGAAAGTGCATGCTTATGCAGAACTCGTTGATTCCCTGATTTTGTGTCTTCTTTCTCCAAATGTGTATCTAGTAAATGTAGTGCCCTGTTATCACTGTTTCTCTATCAATGTAAAAAAAAAAAACATATATATATATATATATATATATATATATATATATATATATATATATATATATAAAGGTTTTATTTAAAATGGCAAGATTATTGATACTAAACTAAAAAAAAAGTGTTTCCTGCAGTTAAAACACTAGGCGCGTTAGCGCATTATCGTGACCGCAAATGCAGTACCGGCATTCATTTATGAAGCCGATACTAAACTGCTGAACAACTGCAACCTATAATATACATTTTACTTGACAACAGGTAATTCTATTAAAAAGAACTATGTTGATGAATTATTTATTTATTTTATTTATCATTTGTTGACCGGGAAAGTCCGACTAGGTTCCACAGAGCCTGTTTTCAGCGGAAGCCCGGGGAGAAATGCTCCAGATGCATGTCTTTGGAATGTGGGAGGAAACCGGAGTACCCGGAGGAAACCCACGCGAACACAGGGAGAACATGCAAACTCCACACAGAAGGCACCCCAGCCGAGAATCGAACCGGTGAACCTCTTGCTGTGAGGTGACAATGTTAACCGCTGCACCACTGCGCCGCCCAACTTAAATTATTATTATAAGATGAATTACTGACTTCCTTTACTTCTGAAGATTAATGCATATCCTCATATTCTGTCAGCTTTTCGGTATAAATACTTAAAACTACTATGATAACTGAAGATTATGTCTTTATCTGTGTTAGTTGTAGAAATAAGAGCTGGAAAGTTATGCAACTGACATCGGAAACAGCCTAACGTTTGCGAAGCTCTGCAGGCACATACCTTGCACCATCTGAATCTTGAGCAACAGGAATAAAAAAAACATTAACTAGCATTTACTGTCCACCCACCACAACCACAGAAAAAAACCCAAACAGTTCCTCCATTAAGCACTGGATGCAAGCACTTGTTACATTTGTAACAAGTGGTTTGTTACTGTTACAAACAGCAGTTACTGAATGAAGCTTGTAAGCGATCAGTGCATATAATGCATGCAAACAGTACAACTCCCAATTTATTGCAGGACATTCAATGTTTATGTTTTTTTTTACAGATATGAGGTTTGATAAGGCACAATCATAGATTTTTCTGTAATTGCTCTTCCTTTCCTATAGAATCAAAAATTTCAAGTGATGTATCAGTACATAAGGAAATCTTTCAAATTACCGCTACCAAAGTTGTGGCAAATAAAGGTCCGAACTGATCGTAACCAAAGCAGTTGTGCAGGTATGGTAGTAATCCCCCAACAAAACAGATCGGAACCAATTCAGTTGTTTAGGTATGATAGTAATCCCTCAGAAAAACAGATGCATCCAGAAACTGCACTGAACAGAATAGTTCCCACAGTCAGTCAGCATCACATTTTTATTGGCTGCAGGAACCAACATTAAAACATCTCATACATAGCTAATGGTTGGGGGCATTCACAGGGCGAAAGGACTGAAGGAGGCGGTTCATGTGCGATCCTTGGACAGCAACTAAGGAAACCATAAAAAATAACAAAGGGCATTATTAGCAAGTAGTTTGAGTGCCCTTATGCACTCTACAGTTCTGCGAGACTGTTGTATATGTAAAAATGGCTCACAGTACCGGAGCTGTAAGAACGGCTACTGCAAAAAACTGTTGAAATTGAGATTTTGGACAGTGGAAGGAGTATGGTACAGTGCTGCATTTAAATGATGGGGGAAAAGGGACCTTGGAAATGAGAAAACAAGTATAGCAGCACGTAGTGGTCCTTTAAATGGTCTTGCATGGGAAACTTGCTAAGCACTTTCTGCAGCACTGCATCATAAAAAGCATAACTTTTTAATAAAAGTTAAATTCTATAACTGTGCCATCAATATCCTCCTCATGGCTATTCATATACTGTTTGACTTCACAGTAAATACACAGCTCACTGTTTAAAAGAGCATTGCTTCTATCAGTCAGCATGGAAACATCACTGTGTTTGAGAAGTCGGACAGCAGCTGCAGGTCTCAGGTGTCTGCCAGCATACTGCTGCCAGAGTTTATGAACAGTGGCATGCAGTGGCGGTAGCTGACCTTCTCGGCTCTGAAGCTGAATGTTGAACTCTAATAAAGGTTCCAGAATATACTTAAGAAACATAAAAATCATACACAATTCATGACTCTACAGGTGGTTGGAAATCAAGTTAATTTTAGCAGACCATGGCTCTGCAGAAAAAAAATATGAATTTAGGGCTAGCCACATGTCCGGGGTTCTGCTAATAACCTTCTCAAGACTCATACATTTAACAGGTGCATGCCTAACAATCTTGAAGTGGTCAATGTCTGTGAACAAAGCAAATTCTTGCTGTTTTTTTGTTGTCTTTGTGCAGTGGAACTGTAATGACAGTACACATCTGATATGAGTTCAGCCGGTGGGTGTAGTACTTTTACACTAGTCTTACTACACAGATCTACCAGGTGGCACAAACACCCCATGTTAAGAACAGTGGGCTTCACTGCCCTTAAATGAGATAGCATCAAAATGTGCTTTGCAATCATTGAGGGAGCACTGTCTGAAGAAAAGCCCAGAAGTTTGGAAACTGGAATGTCGCATTTTGTCACAGTGAACAATAACGCATCAAACAATGCTTGACCATTTCCTGGCACACATTCTGGAATATGAAGGAACCATAGTACACTTTTACCTGACTTTTCATCTAGGACAAGGATCGACAAATGTTTGTCATCACTGTCTGTGCCTTGGTCCGTATACATACAGAATAGTGATTTCTGACAATTGACAGCATTGTCTTTCTGGTAATTAGGTCCCAGAACATCCTGTGCAATGCAGACTGCCTTTGTTGCTCTACATGTCATTTTCATGAAATAATTCTTGAGCCTATCCACATTTCTTCATAAAACTCAGGATGTGTTCTCCTGTTGCAAATACATTGTATTTAGCAAGGACTGACACAAAACCAACCTCCGCCTCAATAACCTTTGCACTTGTTAAACTTTGAGGTCCAAAGAATTTCTCCCATAGTCCTTTCAGGTGCATGTTTGCAGTTCTGTCTGTTTCTCACTGTTGGCATGTCTTTGCAGATCATGTCGTTCACCATGATGAATTGTGAAATCAGTGCCACAGGTCTTGCAGAAAGCATATTTTACTCCATGTCTATTCTCAGAAACCCTGGCAAAGGCACTTGACTAGCTTGGCTGAACATTTGTGTATTTCTTTGGATTTCCATCTATATCCATATCCTTGTCCTCATTGTGATCCAGGCAGTCTGTATCTAGCAGGTTTGTAAAACAATAGTGTTAATGAACAAAGACAAAGAACTGGGTCTATAATGTAAAAATAAATAAAAAGCAGCAGAACTGTGTCCTCAAATCAAAGAAATGGAGCAATAGGCCCACAACCTACTCACATCACTGGAGGTTTGCTGCCCTGCACCAACTCCTGCTTGTCCCTGTTGCTTTTGCTCACTATGAAGACCTGCATGATCAGATTAAGTATACTTTAGCTTGTTGAGGGGCTGTCACTACCTTGCCTCCACGATGACACTTATAATCCCCTGGTGCTCACTTGCCCAGCTAACATGCACTGCAGAAGGGAGACTGAGTTTTATTCCACAGATGACATTTACAGCTTGCTCAAAACACCCTTGATTCTATTATGAAATCTATACTAAAGATGAACAAACACATCTTAACAAATGCACTTGCAGAAAGTAACAAATACATAAACTACATACTCCATCATGCCAATACCACTTGCACTTCAATCCCCTGTCACCACTTCAGATGTGGTCTAACCCCACCCAACACACACTGATTTGTACCTGGCAAATGTGCCTAGTTTGGAGTCTAAAAGTTTAATACAAACCATGGCCCTTAACGTTAGACAATCTGGACATAAATGTCAACAAGCATGAAACTTTGACTTGTCAGGTTTGACTCAGAATGATTATGACCAAAGACAAACAAAGCACAAAGGTGGACATACCATACCCCAACAAGGGAATATGTGAAACAAGAAATCTTAATATACTACTACTTTAAAATCCAATTATCACAGAAAGATCCATTCAGTTAATGATGTAAAGGAAATATACAAGTAGTTAGTGTGGCTGCAGTGATGCACACATGAATGTGCTTAGTCCCTGCTTGCCACCATGTAATAACAATCAGTATAAAACATTAAAAGAGTGCACAGAATCTCACACCTCAACTTCTTTGCTCAAAGCAGGAGGCAAAGTGCTAAAAGCAGGGACAATCTTTTACTCAAATTCATGAAAAATTATAGAACAAAATATTGCATCAGACTACATTTTCTGAACAATAACCAGTAGAAGTTGTTACATGCAGTAATCTACATCATCAAAAGCAGGGATATTTTGCTCTAAATGAAACATTTCGCTCTCCCAGATTTTCCAAACAAAAATCAGCATGAACCCCTCTTGCATTACCCTACATTTTCTGGCGCAACAAGTTTTACATTCAAGAACAGCATTTAGTGAAAACACATGTCAAGTAAAAAGTGACTGCAACAGTTTGTATCAACCTACAGTTTTTCCATGTATCCAATTAGAGTAGCACTCCTGAAAAGCCCTTAACTCATTTAATAGATCAGGAAATAGAACTTTTTTGCATCAAAATACATTAGCTAAGCAATACTCAGCATGAGGTTTGTCAGGTTTGACTCAGAATGATTATGACCAAAGACAAACAAAGCACAAAGGTGGACATACCATACCCCATGCACTGGCCCAGTAATCAAAGAGCCTCAATCCTCACCAGTAACGGGCGTCCATACAGGGAAAGGATAATAAATACACACACACAGTAAAGTACAATTCCCCTTAAGAGCACACAGAGATCACATTCAGTCTGGGGCTGGTTTCTCCCTTTTTCTCCAGGTCAACAATAAGATTTCCCACTGGCACAGTTATAGAGTCCAGATCTCAGCCTAGGGGACAAACTAAAACCTCCAGCACCCCCCTCTGTTCAACCAGTGCTTCTTGTCCCTGCCCAAGTAGCTGACACACACACACACTTTGAGATAAGAGTTATATACAACCACAAAGACACTCCTGAGGAAGGCTGGCACAGGTTCTCCAGCTGTACCCCTTTTCTGCCCAGTCTAAAAGGTAGTACCAGCTGCCACCACCCACTAATGTCAGCTACTCAAAGACCCTTCTGAAAGGGTGTCCAATTATTATTGTGCAATATTATTATCCAAATGGTAGGTGTGACTGAAGAGTCAAGGCTTATTAGAGTGACTTGGTACAGTATCCCTATATACAAGCAATGTACTCTAGAGCTTAAATTAACTCTACATAAAACTCGTTTTTTTCACTTATCCTACTCAGCAACAGCTCTTCGTGGTCCTGCAGAGTGGTGCTAGCAGCAGAGAAATGAAAAGAGTGACTGCTTTCAAGATGAAAGTATAATTTTTCTGTTACTACCTGTGCGACCGTCTTTCCTTGCCGAAAAGCGAGTTTAAACTGCTAATTTATCTGTTCTAAGCTTGTTTTAGTGTTTTATCAATACCTGCACTTTTTAATGTTTGTTTGTTGAATTTAACTGTTGAGGCTGCCCACTCAAGTGCGCTAGCCTGTGCATTGAATTTCCTGTACTTCTCCTGCTGTTTTCCTGAAAAAAAAAAAAATCCTTGTTTCCCGCCTTTCCTAACCTAGAATAGTCCCTTATACAGGCTTTGCTGTATTCTGGACTTTTGAATAGTTCCTGTGTTGCCCATTTCCTTACTTGGATAGAAGGAAGTTTCTTTGCTCACCAGTAGGAGTGGGGAGCCTTGAGCAGCCTATCTGTCCCTGAAGGAGTGACCTCAGCACAAGAATCTTGTAGTTAATTGGCCGTTTTGAGCCATTTCTAGCTCTTTGAAGTTCCCTGCATAAAAACCCGCTTTAGCGCGGCTTTGCACAATTGTACGTATAGAGCAGCATCGGGCAGCACTACTTAATCGGGTTTAGACTACTCCCAGCTCCACAAAGTCTGCTCTTCACTTTTTCCCTTAGAATTGCTCTATCTCTCAAATTAAACACCCTATTCTAAATCTAAGGCCCTGCACTTGCCAAAATAAGCAATCTTACAATTTAGCACTATTAAACTAAAAGCACTACAGCCTCATATACTCTCTACGATTACCTTGTCCCCTATTGGTCCTTTTTGACTCAGTGATAAAGGAGTTCCCTATACTACTCTAGCATGTCCAAAGGTCAGTTAATGGTTTCCTCTCCAGTCCAGCTAGTGAATCTGGGAATCTTGAGGCAATGTTACAACTGTCTCATGTACACGGACAACCCTCTCCTCCTCCAAACAGGTTCAAATATATGTGAGAGATGCAACCATATAGCCAAACTGGAGGCTGAGCTCTCTCAACTCAGAACTGGTGTAACCAGTCAGGAGGAGAAGGTAACCTCACACAACACAAATCCAGTCTCACATAGTCCTACCAAAACAACAAACCAAACACATAAACACACAAAAACATACTCGGAGGCTCTAAATAAAAATCTGCCTAAGCAAAAGAGATCTCCAAAGCAGACATCCAAGCAAACGCTACCCCAAAACAAAAAAAGTGCAGCACATAGCTCACAAGGTCAGTGTGCCAAACAGTTACAGCCCTTAAGGCTAAATAACACACCTGATACACTCATAATAGGTGATTCTATAATCAGACACACTGACGTCCCGCTCACCAGGCTGAACAAAGAGAAGGTCACAGTGAGCTGCCTGTCGGGCGCTAGGATCCGCCACATAACGCAAGCACTCAGGTCACTGCAAAGCAAGTACAAATATGACTCCGTCATTGTACATGCTGGTGTGAATGACCTGAAACGTACCTCCCTCAACTACATGAAAAGAGACATAGAGGAGCTCTCTGATCATGTAGCCCAGGCCGGTATGACCCTGACCTTAAGCAGCATCTTACCCTCACCTAGAATGATGCCACAGTATAAAGACAAAATGATCGACTTCAACAATTGGATAAAATTTTGGTGTCATTCAAATGGGATCCAGTGTCTGTCAGCCTGGGATGACATGCTCGACAAGCCACGTTGCTTCGCTAGGGACGGGCTTGCACCTGTCACCCCTGGGCTTTCAGATACTGGCAAAGGCTCTTGCCACCCCCATAGTGCCTTTTTTAGGCAAGGCTCAAAAGACAAACCCATCTCCATAGACAACACAATGAATAAGAAACTAAGGGTAATGCTGCTAAATGCCAGAAGTCTAAACCTCAAGATGCATGCACTCGAAGCCCTCCTCAGTACGGGGAACATCGATATCTGTGCAGTGACAGAAACCTGGTTCAAGGCTCCAGAGAGCACCCCAGCACTACCAGGTTATACCTCATATCATGCTTTTCGGCCCCAAAACTCGGACCAAACCACAAAAGGAGGGGGAGTATCCATATTCATCAAAGATACCTACACCTCCAGGTTAGTGGTGTTGCACGAAGCATCGGAGACCATCCATGTGCAACTAACAGTGGGCAAAACTGCTTTTCAGTTTATAGCATGCTACAAACCACCCTTTCAAAATCAGGAATCCCACTTGGCTTTCCTGAAAACACTGGAGAACATGAAGACCTCTCCAGACACCATTATACTGGGTGAATTCAACTACCCAAACATAGACTGGGAGCATTACTCAAGCCCAAACACCCTAGCCCAAAGGTTCCTGGAATTTATAAACTCAAATGCTACGGAACAACTAGCCACCACTCCCACAAGAGGGGAAAACATACTTGACCTGATCATTACCAACATGGGGACTCTATGCTCCATACCAGAAGTATACCCCTCATTGGTAAGATCAGACCATAAATTAATCTCACTGGATAGCCACAACCCGACCCCACCCCCAGCCCAGAAAACCACAGTGAAAAACTTCTCAAAAGCGAACTTCACAATTCTCAAAACCGAGTTGGAATCAAGGTCCCCGGGCCAGTGGAAACTAAGGCCCAAACTGCAGAATCCTATATAAACGCATTCTATGGACACCTCCAGGAATGCATGGATCATGCTATCCCAAACAAAACCAAGACCCAATCATCCAAAGGCAGGCATCCAGTCTGGTGGACCCCAGCCATAAATAAGCTGTACAACAGAAGGAGGAAGCTACTACATGACAGAGCACAATCCCTAAAAGGGAAAGCATCTCTGATCAGTACTAGCAAAAAACTACGATCCCTCATAAAATCTTCCAAGGCCAGCTTCGAGAGAAAAATTGCACAAGACACTAAAGATAATCACAAGGCTTTTTTTAGCTATGTTAGGAACCGGGGATGCAACTCCCAGATATGCTCAGAGTTGATCCAAAATGACAAAAAATACACTGAACCCACAGACATTGCCAACATCCTGGCAGACAGGTTTAGTGCAAACCCCCCCCCCCTCAAAAGAGCAAATATCTATCCCAGCAGAGTGCCGCCGCCCTAACATCTCAGATGCTCAGGTGAAAGCTGCCTTCTCCAAAGCAAAAAACACTGCTTCAATAGGACCAGATGGTGTCCCGGGTTGCGTCCTACATGAACTCCAAGAAGAACTAAACCCTCACGTAAAACTGCTGTACAATCTCAGCCTTACTACAGGATATGTACCCAAAGAATGGCGTACAGCAACAGTGGCCCCACTCCACAAAGGCGGTGCCTCTACGGACCCTGGAAACTATCGCCCCATAAGCCTGACTAGCCTAGTCTGCAAGGCTATGGAGAGGATCATCATGGAACTCATAAACAAAGACATTGGGGGCTTTGTCAAGGGCAGATCCTGCCTCTTGAACCTGGTCAACTTCTTTGAAACAGTCACCAAGGCCATAGATGAAGGGAAGGTAGTCCACACAGCCTACCTGGACCTCGCAAAAGCATTCGACACAATACCCCACTTGGGCATCATAGATAAGCTATCCAGCTTAAATATAAACCCCTATGTCACAAGATGGGTTGCAAACTGGCTCAAAGACAGAACCCACAGAGTCAGAATTGCTGGAGCCATGTCAGACTCAAAACTGGTTACAAGTGGTGTCCCACAAGGCTCAGTCCTGGGACCACTCTTGTTCGGTATATATTTTTCCGAGGTACAGGCTAACACGAAGGACTGCGGCTGACCAAGTTCGTGGATGACTGCAAACTGGGCGCCATAACTGACTCTCCAGCTGACACGAGCATCCTTCAAAAAGGTCTCACAGAGACAGAAAACTGGTGCCAGAGCCATGGCCTAAAGCTAAATGCCAAAAAGTGTATAGTCATACCCTTTGGCAAAAACAAAGTACCAACAAATTACCACATAGGTGGTAACCCATTAAGTACGGAGGAAGTAATTAGGGACCTGGGGACCCAAGTTGATAGTAACCTCTCCTTCGACAACCACATTGCCAAAGTGGTTAGAAAGACCTTCTATATAGCCCACCTTATCATGAAAGGATTCACATCTAGATCAGGGGAGGTCATCGTGCCCCTTTATTCATCCCTCATCAGGCCCATAATAGAATACAATGCCCCATCTGGGAAGTACCTTACCCGACACCTGCAGCAACTGGAAAGACCCCAAAAGTACCTCACAAAGAAGATCAAGGGACTCAAACAGATGCCATATGTTGCTCGTTTAAAGAAACTTCAGCTCTACTCAGTTGCATACCGCCTGCTTCGAGGCGATCTATGCCTGACATATAAAGCTATGTCCAACCCAGAATTAATGGACATGTTACACCTCAGAAAATCCAAATCCCTTAGAGCCACGCGCTCGAGGGACTTAAACCTCAGCACAGAAATAAATAGGACATGCTGGAAGGACAGATTCATAACCCAGAGGCTTCCTTCGCTCTGGAATAGAATCTAAGTCCATATTAGGCAGAGCCCCTCACTGACTCTCTTCAAGAGGAATCTTGACAAGTGGATGGGGGATCGTAGGTTTACCCCAGGGATTACTTCCGTGTCACTACTAGTCAGAGGCACAGTAAACTAACCTTAAAAAGGGCACAGTAAACTCAAATCAAAGGGTGGCGAAAGCCAAACACACTCTGGCTAGGCTTATAAATGCCCCAGGGCAGATAGACTAGTATGAACCTATGAAACCACAGTTGAAAGGTTTAAAAATATTTTATAATAACTAATAAAAACACAAGACAATACTTCTTACTACACAGTGCTAGTCAAGAGTTCAGAGATCACAGAGAAATACTTAAAATAACACCGTAGAAAAGTTCTGACATCACAGAAAAACAAACTAGTCTAATCTTCCTATTTCCTAGCTATATCCAAGAGAAAACACAATTCTAAATAACTTACATATAGAGCAAGACAGTGCTGGTGATGTTGGATGTTCTCAAGACAAATGCTCTCTGATTCTCTCTCTTTAAATTGATAACATAGAGCTGCTTCACATGACATCATTCTTCACACTTCTCTGGTGTTCCCAGGCTAACAGAAACTATATTTACATTCTTTACACCTGGTCAAAAACCAGAGCAATAAAGGACATTTATACATGCAAATTCTAGCCATTAACTCTGGCCTTAAAACAATAGGCAGGATGCCTCCCTCTAGCCATATCAGCTCCAAATTTTGACATCAAAGAATTGACTTATCAGCTGTGATACAGAAGCGTGCACTGTTGTCACATTTTTACAGTTCAATATCCAATGCAATCTTTTCACATTTAAGAGAACAAGCCTGTGGCTTACATTCATATTTATAAATGACAGCATTATCTACAACATTCTACCTGGCTAGGCTGGCAGCCTTCACCTATCTTCACAGAGGTATTACTAACTGCATTGTAATTACTGCAAGCATCCTAGAGCAACCTACATTTTCTGGTCATTAAAATAATAGCATCTGTAACAAGACAAATTTATTTAAAGTTACTATAACAGGTTTGCTTCAACCTGCATTAAGTTTGAAACACTCTACTTGGCCAACACAGACTACAGTGCAATTACTATCTGCACTGTAATTCCCTTAAGTTACCCAAGAATAACTACAAATATCAGCCTACATTTGCTAGAAAATAAGCAATCAATATACATCTTAAAGAAACTGCATGAAACTCAAAGTTAAAACCACTGTCCAACATTTACTTAAAGCAGACAATTCAGATTCAGTTCGACTACCCCGATAATCAAATAAAATAAAAAAAATAAATAAATAAATTTAAAAAAAAAAAAATTATATATATATATATATATATATATATATATATATATATAAAGTTTTTTTTAATAAAGAATGCTTTTTATTCACTTTTTATTCAGTCGCTCTAAAATGTAAAAAATAAGGAAGAAGAATGAAAACTTTGCAAAAGAAGCACAGACAAGCTGATTTCAGGAAAAATGTTTGTCTTGCGAACTGTGATAATGAGGAATGAGAAGTAGCAGCAGAAATCAGCTTTACTGTTTCATTTGCAAAGTTTTCTCTCTTCTTCCTTATTTTTTACTTTTCAGAGCAACTGAATAAAAAGCATTCCTTATTAAAAAAAAATTATTTTTTTACTTTTTAGTGTCAGGAGTGATTTGTGACAGACAAGTACCAGTAAGAGTGAAAGGGAAGGTCTACAAGAGGGTTGTGAGACCAAATATGTTATATGGGTTGGAGACAGTGGCATTGACAAAAAGGCAGGAGTTTGAGCTGGATGTGGCAGAGTTAAAGATGTTAAGATTTGCACTGGGTATGACGAGGGTGGACAGGATTAGGAATAAGTATATTAGAGGGTCAGCCCAGGTTGGAAGGTTTGAAGACAAAGCCTGATAGGTAAGATTATGTTGGTTTGGACGTGCTGAGGAGGGATGCTAAGTATATTGGGAAAAAGATGCTAAGGATGAAGCTACCAGGTAACAGGAAAAGAGGAAGGCCTAAGACAAGGTTTATGGATGTGGTGACAGAGGACATGCAGGTGGTTGGTGACAGAGCACAATGCAGAGGACAGGAAGAAATGGAAACAGATGATCCACTGTGTTGATCCCTAACAGGGACAGCCGAAAGAAGAAGATGATGATTTTTTAGTGTTCAAATTAAATATTGTTCCTCTGTTGGTCACACACACAAGTGCACTAAGCAAATATTAATGTACTATTTCATTTTTTTTTCTTTAAAGAATCCCTATAGTAAGATGCTTGGTGGCTCATGCTTAGAGTTTGCAGATTCACTCTCCAAATACTCATGAACAATGTTAGGTACTAGTACTGTTATTTTAAAAATGACGGCTTCCTTTTTACTATCTTTAAACTGGCAGTTTAAGCTAGGTCATAATGGATGCTTTGTGATGTCATTATTTAGTGACGTCAATCCTCAGTGATTTGCCAGAAAACCACATATTTTATGAGTAACACACTAACAATATCAGGCAAAAATCAGGACATTCTGCAAAAATATGGCCAGACTGAGAAATGATTTACATACATATATGCACCCATAGACAGAATTATTTTATTATTGTCCAAATAATTCAAGAAAAGCTGGTGTAAGTCTTTCCAGCCTGCAGATGTTGTGCTAAGGATTTGCAGTTTCCTTCAGTCTTTTTTGAAGCACAGGTCTGTTCCTAGTAACACAGAATCTCATTGATTCTATTGTAGACCTGTTGAGTAGTCCTGCAAGAGCAGATGCTATTGCTACTGAGGTGCTGATGTGTAGCTTTTAGACTCAGAGCTCCAAATCCTCTGTGAGGAGGAAGCAAGGCCAGTAATGACGGAGGCAAGTGGAAAAGGTCAGGACATCAAGAGAAGGAACCATCACATTACTGACCAGCTTCAGCTACCTACCTTCGAGCAAGAAACAGCTGGACACAGCCAGATTTGTACAAAGCATCATGTTCATCTCTGGCCAGCTACTGGAACATCTGTACCTGGGGAGGGAGATGATGTGTGCTGTGTCACTGTCAGCTCTTTGATGTTCCTGTGCACTCAAAGTCTGGGGGTGTCTGCATACACTGATGTAAGGGGAACATGGCTCAGGCTCTAAACAGGGTCCATCTGGTTTTCATCTGTTTTTGTACAAAACAGTCATAAACAATGTTAGGTACAAGTACTGTTATTTTAAAAATAATTACTTCCTTTTTACTATCTTTAAACTAGCAGTTTAGCTAGGTCATAATGGATGCTTAGTGATGTTGACATTGCCATGTAAGACCAGCTTCCTGATGATGAGACCATTATGTTTTTCACTTGTCTTTGAACAGATTTTCTGTCTAGTTATGGATCTGAAACAATACAGAGGCATCTTTTATGAAAGAAGAATGAGTCACAGCTGAAGAAAATGGAGTGTACTTTGACATATATTAGCTTGAGTTGCTGGGATATTTTATAACAGATGTTTACAAAACTTAAGCTGACTGTTGGGAATGGTAGGGGGCCTGCTTTCTGTGACAGAGGGACAATATTTTACTTGGGGAGTAAAATATTGTCCCTCTGTCATTATAGTAGAACATGGCTAAATAACAGTATTCAACTTCAGCTAGTAAAATAAAAAAATAAGCATGCTGTTTTAGCACTAGCTCTTCCAACCTCTCCACATCTTCTCCCAGCTAAATCTACTAACTCAACCAATCAAAGACAAACCAGAGCAAAATCAGGAAGACATCCAGGAGTAATCAGGGACCCTTTTAAAATACTGTTACTATTAAACTGAGGCACTAACAGAATATGGGAATGTGAATTAACAAACATTTACCGAAGTAAAAGAAGTCTATTCCTTGTCATTATTAAATGACATGCACCACATTTTCTCCAAAAGGCACCATACATAGCTCTCAATGAATCAGGAAGAAATTCAGAAATAACAGGGACAATCAGAGACACTTAAAATACTGTTACTATTAACTTCAGGTACTGATAGAATAAGAGAATGTGAATTAATAAACATTTTCAGAAACACGTTTATAACAGATTCTTGTTATTTAAATGCAACTCTCCATCTTTTCTCCAAAGGTCACCAGTTTTAGGAGGGAGTAAAAGGGACACAGCTAACATCAGAGTCAAAAGCAGGGGCTAGTCAATACACAAATAAAATGAGAAAAGTAAGGTGAATAAATAAATAGCCAAACACTTACACTTTTGCAGACAAGCCTTACTCCTGTCTGAACTATACACATTTAGCCCCGTACCTCTATTCAATACAGGGAACAAAACAGCTGCAGCTCCACAAATCCACATCTCCTAAAATACAGAGAACCAGAAACAAGTAATCCAAGATTCCAAGAATATAGCTCCCAGGCAGCAACAGTAGCCAGTAGCCCAGCAGCCGCACCACAGGACCCATCCCAAACCCAAGTGACAAAGACCAACCAAACCTCAGACCTTTACAGCGTCAGGTTTTTCAGGTCTGGACTCTCGTGTAAGGTCACTGTACCACCTACCCTGATGTGCTGCAGCACTCTGGTTTGGTACCTCATCTTCCAGTGTCTCTGTCATGCTCTTATGCTCTTCAAAACACGATTAGCAAGTCTGCAACAAAAAATCCTTGCCTCAGGAATGCACAATCCCAGGATTCATGAATCCTCTTTGCTTGCTGATCCAAATGCTGCATCTTACAAGGTCTTTTTGAGGACACTGCAGTGGCGCAAAACTACTACCGGTACACGACCGACCATATTTTGTGATTCCTCATTGGCTCCCTTGGGCTTAGCAGCAGTTACTTGACTGGTTCGCATACCGCAATGCCAACTGGCTGTAAATACGGTATACAAACCAATCAAAAATCATTAAACAGAGTCACCACTGTTCAATGTGGAAGACTGGGCTAATTAATGGTAAATGCAGACCACTGAGCGCTTGGTTGCTAAGTCTTGTGTCCTATCCATGAGAGACAAGGGTACTAAACCAGGAGGTAAATTTGCAGTTACGCATCTATTCCTCAAGGTTCCATGTAAATAGTGCAAGAGAAGTACTTTGCTTTATGTAGGGAAGAACACAATTCCAAAGAAGTGTGTATTGTCTGTGATATACATCTATCCCGCCAATGTGTTCTATTTATGCTGCAAAACGAGACAATCTCTTGAGCAAGTGTTTATCATACCACTGGACTTGTGAATGTGCAGCAGGTTTGACAGGAGAGGTGCTGTTGAGGTTCTATATGCAAGGAAGAGATAACCCCTCACTAGCCTGTTTGTATGACAGTGAGAAGAGGGACAAGGCTTTGAGATGGTCTGCATAGTTTTTATGACTTAGCCCCTTGAGTTTCAAAGTAAGAAAGCATTGTGGGAGTTCAAGTTGTGTCAAACATTTGGGAGAGGACATTACATTCCTTGATCAGCCTGATGAGTGTGGAATACAGTGGAATGATCACATCCCTCAACCTGGACACCATAACATTAGTAATAAGCTGTGTAATGAAAAAGGACTTTCTTACAATAGTGGATACGTAGTGATCATAGGACAGTTCATTGTTGGGAAACCAAACTACTAGCTCAATTTTCAAGGAGGTGTGTAGTTAATGTGATAGCTACAAGGGACTTCTTGCTTGCCAAAGCATACTACTACAACACATTTCTTAAATAAAACAAAAACCTCAGTAGAGCCAAAGTCTTTAACAAATATTAAAAAGAACCATAAAAATGCACATCGCCCAGTAAAAATATCCAAAAGCCTTCTAACAAAAATGTAATAAAGTAAAATGGTTGAGTGCCTCCATCTTAAGTGTCAGATTTCATCAGAACATAAAAAATGAGCAGTCCCAGATATTTAAACTTAAAAGAATCCATCATGTGACCAGAAGTAAAATGACAACATAGCCTTCCTGTAAATGCCAATAAAAAAACACTATAAACTGCCAGAATACACAGATAAAACCTTAGCTGAAAATCACCATAAAATGTTTCAGCTACCTTAACATTACATGTAAAAAACACAAGAAAAGAACCTCACACATGTATAAGAGCAAAGTGTAAGGACACAAAACAAAAAACAGTGAAAACACTTTTATTGCTATAAATTTTAAAGTCTTGCGTATTTTATTCTTAAACACACTTCCTATGTTGACATTTCATTGAGACATGGAAAATTTGTGCCAGTTCTGAGCTGCCACAATAACTCACTAAATTCCAGTTTATTTTCCAATCCACCCCAGGGCAAGGCTGTACTTTCTCAAATACAGAAAACAGATGCATGCCTGTGTTGGAGCAAACATCTTGTGTCGCCCTCTGAAATGCATTAGGTGTGTTGACGTGTATCCTTGTCCTAAGGCTTTTCTCTGTTTTACATATATAAAATGCCCGGAATCCTGTGCAGCAAGCCAAACATATCACCCCCAGCCCCCCCCCTTTGCAGTTGACTCTCTCAAATCATAAACTGAACCACAGTTTTTGTGCCATATAACCTTGGTCGTTGCAATCTATGTGTATACAGTGATTGCTCCTTCCAAACCTGTGTGTATGACTGTAGTTGTTGGTAGAGGTGTCTGTCTCACCACTTGCCTGTCTCAAAACTTCTCTTCAAATATGGTTTATTTTTGTAAACAAAAACTGGTCTATTGCCTCTGGTATCTTGTGGTATTCCCAAGTGAAAAAATTGAGTACAACTCACTTAATGATTTCATAATCCAAGCTGTAGCCTAAGACCTTAGCTCTCTCATGACTTAAAGCTGGTCATCGATGCGTGTCAGCTACAGATGTCATAATGGTCTTCTGATGAATAAGACATGTAGACATGTCATCTCTCTTGGCCAAAGTTTCATGGACGTAACTTTCCTCCAAATGGGATGAGTATCCCCTATCCTGTATCATTTCCTGGAATTTGTTCAACTCAGTTCTGAAAACATCATCATCAGTAGTAAGCTTAGAAATTCTAATCAGTTGCCCTCTAATGACACATATTTTTTTGATGGAAAGGGTGATGTCTATGAAAATGTAGCAGGTGGAATTACTATGACCAGAATTCCTGTGAATGCACAAATGAAAACTTTGGATCATACAAATCCTTGGTGATCTTAACATCCAAATAACTGGCCTCATCTCTGGAACAGGACTGTGGAAATTAAAAAAAAAAAATCTGTGGTGATGTGCATCCACTCTATAAAATCCCTTAATGTATCCCCATCCCCTGACCAAATTATAAAAATGTTGCACAGATAACAGAAGTAAGCCTAACAAAATGTAAACTTTTCAGTTTTAAAATATTACTCTCTCAGTTACATAACACAAGATTACTATAAAGTGGGACACATGCCATGCGCCCATGGCTACTACAGTCCTCTGAAAGTAATATTCTCCATCAAAAAACACAAAATTGTTATGCAAAACAATGTCTATGAAGCAGTACAACAATCTGAGGATGTTGTTGTAGTTGTTGTTGTCCAAGTTTTGGTCAATGGAAATTGCTTCAATAAACCACTCCAGTCCCTCCCTATGTGGGATAACTGAAAAATAAGTTTTTGATGTCAATTGTTACCAGGATCTGGTCCATTGAAAAGGGAATGTCCTTCATGTTTTCAAAACAAAAAAATCAGAATGTCAAAATATGGCTGATGTTATCAAGGCATCCCTTGAGAGATACATCAATAAATTTAGCTAGTGGCTCTGTTTTAGACTGAGATGCCAAAACTGTAGGTCTCAATGGAGATCTGTGCCAGGAGTCTACAAAGAAGGAGCCTTTGAAGGAACAGCACCCTCATCACAAACGACATCCTATCACTTGTAAATAATCTTCTTTATTAGTGCAGGAGTTAACCCATATTTGTTGCTGTTAGTACTACATCCTCCTAAACACTTAAACACTGTGGAACCAATCAGGTAGAATTGCCAGTACATCCTGTGGAAAACACAGCTGTGCATAGTTTACCAACTGTTGACAAATGGCCCTCAGTTTTCCCCATTCTAAATGGTTCTCAAGTTTCTGGATGGTAAAGAGCTTAAAAGAGGAGAAATGGGGAACCCCCTGAGAAATTAACCTCTCCTAAACATTTTATACACTTTAAGTGCTTGTACTTCACTCCACAGGGGCACTTTCTAAAGGCATCACAGCCGGCCTTAGGCATAGGCCAAAAATGCAGCCGCCTAGGGCACTGCTCTAGCAGGTGCGCTTTTCCAGCAATATGGATTGTATATATAGACCAGGATAGGGACACAGGGTGGTGTTGGGAGGCACTGTGGAAACCTTTTGCCTAGGGCACCAGTTGACCAAAAGCCAGTCCTGAAAGGCATACAAATCTTTAATTTTACCCCTACTAACAGCAAGTATCGCTGAGCGAGAATCAGCAAAAGAAACATAATCACATTAAGGCACTTAACAAAAATAATAAAAAGTACAGTTGGGTACACTTACCATAAACGTAGATGTTAGAGTGTATTCACTGTTGACGCAGGACCCAAGACTTTGTTAATCAGGCTGACTGAGGGCAACCTGCCAGCAGATTATCCAAATGTAATGACTGCAACAGTGAAACACGAAGAACATCAGCAGTAATTCAATATTCAATCAAGCAAGAGCTATATAAAAGTAAAACATAAAATGGCACCTAACAGGGGAGGGGAGGAAAGCCTTTCAAATAAAACTGGCAGGAAAAATTTAAATCTACACCCTAAAACTTCAGCGAAAAAGAAAATGAAATGATGCAACCTTATATCCTGGAAAAAGCCAAACAAAGTGAGTTTACCACAGAGAAAGAACTTTATGAAGCAAACAGAGCATGAATATGTTTTCTGCGCAATTGACTTTAAAGCACATCTGAAGATATCTGGAGAAGGGGCCTTTGGTCCAGAGGATTATGGGCAAGAGGATGAGTTAAGGTTGCTTTGGAAAATTTTATGAACTGAGCTAATTAACTGCCACTCATAGTCCTAAAGGTGAGCGAGTTGAAACTATCACCATTAGAACAGATGTTACACACACGCAGACACACAGACACGCAGACACGCAGACACGCAGACACACAGACACACAGACACACAGACACACAGACACACAGACCTCTACCTGTTCTTTTTCTTGTGAATTTTAAGTACACTGCATAGATGCATGCATCTCATGATCTTTAAACATAAACATGAAAGTGCAGGATGTAGATATGGTTTGCAATGCAAATGCAGTCAAAATAATAAGACAAATACCTGATAAAAGGAACTCTAAGATCATTCATAGTATGCAGAGCCTGAAACTCTCCATTTTCATCCCACCACTTCTGTGCCAAAGACTGAAACTTTTTGATTTCAGCCTGATCGATTGTTGACTGGAAAGTACTGCACATTCTCCGCTTGAAAGGGCTATAAAAATAGTATTAACAAATTAGTAACTATCTGTGATGGTGTTTTATTAATAAAATCACAGTAGCAGTAACATTTCCTTCAGATGGCAGCATTATTATACTATATAACAACACAATCTGATTGAATTAAGCAATTAGTTACAATTTTCCACCACTAAAGGACAGAATTTTCTAACAATGCTAGCTAGACACATTGAGCAATTCCTTGGCACAGTTAGCTATCATTAAACATATCAGACCTAGCAAGACATGCAGAATGCTTTACAGAACTTGTCAAACTGCACTTTCTGGCAGAGGGAAATAAGTAGATATTGACAGTTATACACGTCTGTAACATAATAACTGCAAAATGAGACAAAGATAACTTTACACAGCTATCAAATATACTTGGCTGTGAATAAGCTGTGAAATCTACTCGTGTATGTTTACAATAAACAGCATAAAGACGACTTGCTAAGTAAAATGCAGAAAAGAGAATGCTACTCAAACTGACTACTAAGGCTCGTGTTTTTGTTTTTTTAAATACCTGTTTAACAGTGTCACATTTTTTTATTTGATAAAGTTCCACATTTGTGTTTCATAAACTACATATATATATATATATGTATGTATATATACATATATATATATATATATATATATATATATTTGCGTAATTAATATCACTCTGTTAAAATATATCTCAAGAACTGTAAAGAATTTTGACTAATACAACACTGCAGTTTTATAGAGTATTTTTCTTAGTTAACTGCTACATAAGATACAGTTGTGTAGGTAAATTTACCATAACTGTAGATGTTTGAATGAACACTGCTGCAGTAGCCTTAGTTCTACTATTCACAGAATAACAGCAGAACAGCTTCCCTTCCAAAGTTTCATAGCACCTTCCATGAGCCTAAATCATCAGTCAGCTAGCCTGAGCAGAGCTGACTAAAAAAGAAAGTTTTGTGCACCAAGCCCTTTCAGACCTTTCATGTCAACAGAGACAGGAAGACTAAGTCCTGAAAGGGCAATGCTAGGAATAACAAAAGATAAATGTGCACAATCTGGCAAAAACAACATGCCAAAAAACATGGGAGATGGAGGGAGGGAGTGGCTAATGCAGCAGTAATCATTCGAACATCTACGGTTATGGTAACTTTAGTTACGCATCTGTACTATGTTCATCAAATTGATCACTGCTGTAGTACGGGTGGATTATCATATCTTACTACATCTGGGAGACGGAAGGAGAAGAATCAAAGAACCCCTGGAGAACAGTCCTAGTATAGCCTGACCTAGACACAGAGAAGGAATCAAGCCTATAGGGCTTTGTAAAAGTATGTACACAGAGAGGATCAAGTAGCAGCTTCTAGAATACTTCTAGAGTTCAACCCATTCCAAAAAGCCATAGATGAAGCCAAGGCCCTGGTACAGTAGGTCTTGATCCTGTCTAGAATCGTTTTGTTGTGACGAGTATAACAAAAGAATAGCCTTAGACAACCATTTGAAAATAGTGCTTTGACACAGGTTGTCACTTCTTAACTTCACAAGAAATGAATAATCGAACTGAAGCTCTAAAAGATTTAGTTATATCAAGATAGTACCCCAGCTGTCTGTGGACATCCAATGTATGAACTCTCCTTTCTCCCTTATTTTTGGGTTCAGAAAAGAAAACAGGGAGACGGATAGTTTAGCTTAAGGTAAACTTGGATACTACTTTAGGCATAAAGGAAGGATTACTTCTCAAAGAAACCTCACCTCTGTGGAAAATGAGACAGGGTTGACTCCCCATAATACCCTTCCTGCAAAGGTCAGAGCAATCAGTAAAACAGTTTACCATGTTAAAACCTCAAGTCAGCCACATCAGCTGGTTCAAATGGAGCAAGTGTTAGCTTCTGTAACCAAAATTAAAATCCTAAGGAGGGGCCACCAGTTTTCTAGGAGGCCTCCTTTATAATAATAAAAAAAAAAACCCTTTCAAAAGCATTTTGATAAGAGAATGCTTTGAAAATGGAGGCTCCATTGGCAGACATGTTGAAACAGCCAATAAATAAACCTTGATTGAGGAGTAAGAAAGGCCATAGGATAAACATTCACACAAATATTGTAAAAACAGAGAATAACTAGCCTTGAACAGGTGCAGGTTATGTTGTTGCCAACAAATAGAAAATCTTTTCTATTTAATAATATATGACTTTCCAGTAGTAGGCTTTCTTGTCTCCATTAGTACCTGCTGCAAGTCCTTACTAAACATGTGCCTGATGGAATTAAGACCCTGTCATCCAGGCAGTCAAATGAAGCCGACTATGGTCAGTGTGTATCAAATACCCTCTTCTTGTATGAGTAGATCCAGTCTGTGAGGAAGCTTGCAGTATTTGCCCCTGGCCATTTCCAAAAGAAGAAAAAAACACAGTTGCCTTGACCAAAAGCTGGGGAGTCACTACAATGATCTTGTGGGACTCCTAAATCTTCAGAAATACCCTGGATATCAGTGGAAAGGGTAGAAAAACTTACAAGAACATTCCTGTTCAAGAAAAAGAAAAAAAGGCATCCGTCTTCCAGGCCTTCTCACATGCAGTCCTGGAGCAGAAGCTTGCCAAATGAATGTTGGTCTAACTTGAGGAACTCCCCACAGATGGATCAAACCTTGGAAGACCCCCTGACAGAGCTTCCATTTGTGAGGATCTGCTGTTGTCCTGCTCAGCTCATCTGCCACACCATTTTGCATTGACAGAATGTAGGATGCCTGCAGAGTGAGACTGTGCTGTGAAGCTATATCCCATGCTAACATGGCCAGTCTGTAATGTGGGTGCAACCTGGTTCCCTCTTGCCTGTTGATGTACCACATGAGTGTGGTATTGTCTTTAACAAGTTCAAGAGGTCACAGGGACAAAATATGACTCCGAGAATGGAGAGCCTTGATCAGGGCAAAGATGTTGTTTATATTTATGTGCTTGCATCTGCCCATGGTGTCCCACACACAATGCACCTTTACCTGCTTGAAACTGCTGCCCAAGCAAAGTACAAGGTGTCTGTGGTGACTCACTGCTTTGGAACAGAAAGGGAGAAGAACCCATATTTAAGGATATTTGCTGTCTCCACCAAGTGATTTCTCTTTTGACAAACCTCAGCACTGGGATTTGAAAATACAAAGGATGTTGTTATAGGGACCACAGGGATTTCAGATACCACTGTATCTTTCTCATGTGGAATCTTGCCAGAGGTATCATGAGAATCATAGATGCAGTGAAACCCAATATTCTTAGGCATTCCCTTGCAGTGGCCAAAGTCCGAGTGGAAAACCTTAGAAAAAAGATCTAGATGTATCTATTTTTTTTTTCCTGTGGAAAAAAAGGTTTTTGAACTGAGGTATCTAGCTGACACCCCAGGAACACTCCTGTGTGAAAGAGTCTTAAAAGACTTTTGAATCCTCTTGCAATCCCACCTTGTTTAGAAAACTACTCTGCAAAGATATACAAGTCATCTAAAATGAAAAATGTGGATACCCTGTAGACTGCAATAAACTGTAACTGGCACTACACACTCTATGAACACTCTTGGTGCAGTGGATAGTCCAAAGTGTAAGGCAGGGAACTGATAAGGTTGTGTGTGTGTGTTTTGATCACAAGAAGAAACGCAAGGTCCCTTAAATAGTCATTCTGACTTGTTGGACTGTCCTTTGTTTTGGGAGACTCCACAATTCTTACTGCAATGCCCTTGCCATTTCTTCTTAAACATCTGTTTACCTGCATTTTAATGAGTCTGTTTATTTTGCTTTTTAAGAAAATTAAATGAGGGGTTAGAGACTCCCTTAGAACATTTAGAAAAGGACAGCTGAAAAATCTTAAGAGATTCACTCTACCAATTTACCTTTTCTTCACACTTTTTGATTATGTTGGCAGCAGAGGGGCCAGAAAGTAAATCAATATCCAAAGGAGAATTTAAAATCTCATTTTTAATATAATTTGGGAGGCTCCTGAGAACGTACACAGGCAAACTTCCTCAAAACAGTATCACTGTCTATAACCCTGGGAGAAGTGTTAACTGAATTCATGCACACACACTGTAAACAAAGAGTAGTGATTTGTACAATAGAAGTAACTAAATTATTTAAAGCAGATTTTTCTACACAAGAATAAACTGCAAATAAAGCATTCCTCAATTTCACAATTATCAAAACAAACTAACATATGAGCCTGACAATTCAAAATTCTGAAAATCAAAGTTGCAGAAGCATACATTTTTTTTCCCATAGTTATCAATAATCTTCCCATCCTTATCAGAATGAGTAGGACTGAAATTAATAAGAAGTTATGTACTATCCATAACGTTCCATGTTTGTTGTCCATCTCGCCTTTATTCTCGCTGGCTGTGTTTGGAACCGAGCATCGGTTCCGACTTGGCCTAATACAAAAGTTTGAGAGCTTCCACTGGCTCGAGGCTACCCCCTGTACCATGATGCATATGGAAAACCCCCAGCTCTTGTTTGCAAGTGAAAGCACCCGTATTACCTGTGTGTATATTATATATATATATATATATATATATATATATATATATATATATATATATATACACACACACACACACACACACACACACACACACACACATATATATATGGTTCCACTTCTAACCATCGAAATTTCAGAACATCGAAGTTCTGATCATCGAGACCAGAAGTTATGTACTCACCATAACTTTCCATCTGAGTAGGTAGACTTCATTTGTCTGCAACCTTTGGGAATCGGATCCGACCTCGTATCCGAGCCAGCAATCTTTCATAGCTTAGATCCAAGCTCCTAGCTCCTCCCCTTCACCCATAATCCCCTGCCAACCCTGACTGACCTCAGATCAAGTTTGCCCATAACCAATAAGGCTGAAAAAGGAAACTAACTACCTTCCTTAAAGGGCAGAGTAAAAACTTCTGGCCAAATAACATCCGAAGGTCAGGGGGAAGGAGGGTGGGATGGTTGCAGACAAATGAAGTCTACCTACTCAGATGGAACGTTATGGTGAGTACATAACTTCTTAATCTGAAGTAGTTAACTTCATTTGTCAGCAACCTTTGGGACAGAGTCCCCAGCTACCTGTACCTTGGGCGGCCTTCATGGAAGGATGTTCCGAAGCACTGCAGAGCCAAAGGATGCTCTCCCTCTAGAGATAATATCCAATTTATAATGGTTGATGAAGGTATGAGGTGAAGCCCAAGTGGCTGTTGAGCAAATATCATCCAGGGGTACTCTAGACCGAAAGGCAGCAGAAGTAGACATGGACCGAGTAGAGTGGGCACGGACTCCCTGAGGTGCGGGCTGGCTAGAACTTTCATAAGCCAAAAGGATGCATTGTGAAATCCACCTCGACAAGGTGACCTTCGACACAGATTTACCTAAGTTAAATTTGGCAAAGGAGACGAACAACTGGTCGGATTGTCTATGACCAGCCGTTCTATGAATGTAAAAACGCAGCTGTCTATGCACATCTAAAGAATGTAGTTTGTATTCTCCTTTGTTCTGGTATTCAGGAAAGAAAACTGGCAGATTAATGGATTGGTTAATATTTGCCTCGGAAGCAATCTTAGGAAGGAATGAGGGATTGGTCCTGAGGTAAACCCTATCCTTGTGGAAGGTCAAGTAAGGAGGTTTTACACATAGGGCTTGAAGTTCAGAAACCCTCCTAGCTGAAGTAATAGCGACGAGAAAGGACGTTTTCCATGACAAATGTTTGAGATCAGCTGAAGCTGCAAGTTCAAACGGGGGAGCTGTCAAGGCCTGAAGTATTAAAGTCAAATCCCAGGGAGGCACTACTTCCTTTATTGGAGGTCTGAGTAGGAAGGTGCCCTTCAGAAAGGTCTTGCATAACTTCGTGGTAATCAATGGACCCAGTTCATGTCCCACGTGGTAATGAGAGATAGCTGCTAGTTGAACTTTGACTGTGGAACAGCTAGCCCCCTGATGAAAAAGCCCTGAAAGGAAATCCAAAACGGTGGGCAACGGAGCTGTGAAAGGGTCTAGGTTCTGACGCTCCACCCAAATAGTGAAACGTCTCCATTTACTCCTATAGACTTTCCTAGTAGAGGGCTTGTGTGCTGCTACTAGGATAGCTTTAACTGGGGAGGAGATACCGGGAGTCCTAGCTACGAGTGGAACTGGAGCAACCAAGCCGTAAGCTTGAGATTGTCCAGGTTCGGGACTGGGAGGCCTAGGGGGTGGGAAATCAGATCCGGGAGGGGATCTAGAATCCAAGGCGGATTTACCAGATGAGACCAGAGGTAAGGGAACCAAGCTTGACATGGCCAGAATGGGGCAATGAGGATCATTTTGCTCCCCAACCGACTGGCTTTCTGTAGAAGCTACAGCATCAGAGGTAGAGGGGGGAAAGCATAGAGTAGACCGGGAGGCCAAGCATGCACCAGAGCGTCTCTCGGGAATTCCCCGGCGGGGGGAATTAGAGCGAAGTAGCTGTTGCATTTCGTGTTTGAAGGAGAGGCGAAGAGATCGCAACAGGGCTGTCCCCATACGGCAAATATCCGCTTCAGTACCTGGGGATTGAGAGACCACTCGTAAGGAGACAGTATGGTGCGACTGAGTTTGTCCACCAGGATGTTGGACCGTCCTGGAATGTGCGTTGCAATAAGAAAGCGGTTGGTGGAGATCGCCCATTCCCATACTCTCATAGCTTCTCGACAGAGTGGGTAGGACCTGGTTCCCCCCTGTTTGTTGATGTACCAGACCACCGACATGTTGTCTGACTGAACTGCAACTGTTCCTGTAGGAAGAAGGCTCTGAAGTGCTTGCAACGACAACAGCACTGCCCTCATCTCTAGAACATGTATATGCAAAGAGGTCTCTGTATCGTTCCACGTGCCTTGGACCGTCCTGACCGCATAATGCCCCCCCACCCGAGGCGAGAGGCGTCCGTGGTCACCGTGGCCAGTGGAGGGGCCATGGAGAAAGGGCATCCCGCTTGGAGGTCCGGTGATTGTAACCACCATGCGAGAGCCCTTTTGCAAGCCTTGCTGAGGGGAATGGGGTGACTGAGAGGGTATTGACGGAAGGACCACTGGACTTGGAGAGTCCACTGCAAAACCCTCATGTTCAGGCGAGCCATGGAGAGCAGGGTAATTGCGGCCGCCATGGAGCCCAGCGCCCTCAGGACCAATCCCGCCGGGGGAGCCGACGATAGTAAAATGGCCCGCACATGTAGCCTCAGGGTGTGAAGTCGCTCGGTGGTTAAGAAGGCTAGTAAGTTGTTGGTGTCTAATCTGGCCCCGATAAAGTCTATCACCTGAGTCGGGTTGAGAAAGGACTTGTCCGTGTTGACGGTGATCCCCAGTCGGGGAGCAAGGTGGAGAAAGTAATTCCTGCGCTGAGCAGAGTAGATGCCTTGTTGGGGCGGTCAGGAGCCAGTCGTCTAGGTATGGAAACACCTGCATTCCCTGGAGTCTCAGGTGGGCTGCTATCACTGCTAATACCTTGGTGAACACCCTGGGGGCTGAGGTGAGACCGAAGGGAAGTACCCTGAACTGATAATGACTGGCTCCTAGCCGGACGCGGAGAAACCTCCTGGATCGTTTGTCCATCAAAATGTGGTAATAACCATCCTTGAGGTCTATTGAGCACATCCAATCACTCTCCCGCAACAGGGGGAGAATGGATTGAAGGGTGACCATCCGGAACTTTTCTTTGGTTACTGACAGGTTCAGGAGGGAGAGATAGAGGATTGACCTTAGGTCCCCCGTCTTTTTTGGCACCAAAAAGAACCTGGAGTAGTAACCCGATCCAAACTGGTCTTGGGGGATGTTTTGGATGGCTCTTTTTCCTAAGAGCTGCTGAATTTCCACAGCTGCAGCCTCCCTCTGATCGGATGGGACGTCGGGGAGGCGTTTGGGTTGGAAAGGGATGTGAGAAAAGAGAATCTGGTATCCTCTGGATATGATGCAAAGCACCCAGCGGTCTGTTGTGATGGACTCCCAAGCTGCCAGGTGCCTCGAAAAACGTCCCCCGACTGCCTCCAGAGAAGAGCAGTCGGGCAACCCCTCAGGGTCGCTGGGTGGGCTGGTCAGAGAAAGCTTCTCTGGACCCACCATTCCTCAGGCCCCCTCTGCCTCTAGGGCGGCGTCCACCCTGTCCTCCTCTGCCACAGAAGGATGGGGATCCGGAGCGGACTAGGATTGTTGCGACTTCCGGAACCACATCTTCTTCTGTCCCTTTTGGTTCTTGGAGAAGGACCTCTGGGGAGCAGAGAAGCGGACTCCGACGGCAGACAACGTCTTCCCGTCCTTTTCACTCTGGACCAAAGTCTTGCGAACGGTCTTGCCAAACAGGGCAGAACCATCGAAAGGGGCATTCGCAAATGACACCTTGAAGGGTTCCGCGAAATCACAATGCCGCAGCCAGGCCTGACGTCGCATGATGAGGCCTGCTCCGATGGCTCTAGTGGCTCCCTCTGTGGCATGGGACAGCCGCATAGAGGTGTTAGATATGGACCTGAGAGTGGCCATCCGAGTGGAGTACAACCGTTTGTCCTCCACTGACATGGACTCCGGGGGCGACGCAGCGTACTCTTTGATAAGGTCCCGCTGCAGTCGAATAACATGTGCCATGTAGTTCAGAGACCTCACTGAGAAGGTCGCTGAACTAAAAGCCCGCTTCCCTAAACGATCCATCAAACGGGACTCCATGCTCGGTGAATGGACCGAGGGACTCTCCTGAGCTAATTCCCTCTTGGTGGCCGCCGCCACCAACATGGCATCTACGGGGGGACCCTTGCTCCAATGGGACCTCTCGGACGGCGGACTAAGGATCTTGTCCGGGCGTTTGGGGACTGGCTCCACAGTGTCCGGCTCCTTCCACGCCCTAGTGGTAATAAGCTCCACTAAGGGGTCGGGCGGAGGGGACACCCAAGAGGTAGATGGGCCTGCTTCGAATGCCTCCAGGAACACGGATTCGTCTGAGGAAGCCTTGGGGGCAGACCACCCCCCTCTTATCTTGAGCATTTCCATGATGTCTCCGAAGGAGACATCCTCGGGGGGATGAACTAGGGGAGCCTTCCCCTTCATCCAAATCCATGTCATCAGTCAAGGACTTGGGGGAGTCCACGTGCCTCCTCTTGCACTTTCGCTTGTGAGGGACGTCCTCGGGGGGGCTGTCCGAGGACATCTCACCAGCCACGTCCTGTTCCAAGGGAACGACCTGGGACATCTAAGCAGGCTGTCCCTGGGGCCGGGTGATGGAAGCCGGACCCAACAGAGAGGGAGTGCAGGGTGGAGTCGAAGCAAGGACTGGGGGCCTGGAAGCACTCGACAGTGCCCTCTCCACCACATCGAAAGCCGAGGGAGAGCCGCTCTCTCTGGGATCCGGGAGCAGACCCTCGCTCGGATCCGATGGACGGATCGGGGTCAGCGCCGAAGCCATTGGATCCGACGGACCAGTGTGCTCCAACCTAGATGGAGCCAAAGACACACTGATTCCCTCGGATCTGACTCTCAGCCCACGGCTCCGAGAGCCCGGATCCGACAAAAACGGACCAGACAGGCTCGAGGGAAGAGTCGGCGCCAAAGTACCCGATACTGTCGGCACCGACCCACCTCCGGCTCCACGGCTGCTCGGCTCTGAAGGCTCCGAACCCGGGAAGGGGGTCAGAGAAGGAGCTATTGGGGCAAAGAAAGGTGTCGAGCTCCCCCCCGGAGGGGGGGGGGAGGCAGGAGCACTCCCATCTGCAGTTGGGCCTGGAGAAACCTTCTCATCATCCAGTCGAAATCTGCGTTGGAAAGGCTACGAGTCAATCTCGACGAGGCCACCGAGGCTGGCCAGGAATGCCGCCTCGATGACCTCGAAGGAGATCGGGTCTCCTCCTCCTCAGGGCCCGGTGAGAAGCACGGAGACTGGATCAGAGAAGGGGGAGACCGGGAAGCCCTGGAGGGAGAAGACCGCTTGGCCGGGGGGGGGGGTCGAAGCAGAGGCCTCGGCCCACCGCTTGTGGTGTTTCTCCCTCCTTTTTATTTCCTGGCCTCCCTCTCCTCCGGAGCTGCAGCGGGAGTTTGAATCCCGACCGGAGGGAGAGAGGCAGGAGTGGCCGCCGCCAAGGCCGGGGAGTAGGCCACAGAAGCACCGGAGGCCGAAGCCGGGGGCAAAAGTCCCGCTAGGATCAGCTTCGACCTCTGGTCCTTCAGTGCCCTGGGGTTGAATGCCACACAGATGGAACACCCAGAGGAAAGGTGTTCAACCCCAAGGCACCGCACACACCAAGTGTAGCCATCCGCTGGGGAGAGCTTATGGCCACACTCGGTGCACTTGGAAAAGATGGGTTTTGGGGCCTCAGACATCTTAAAAAAAAAAAAACACTCATTAGGCCCCAAACACACAACACTCAGAAGCTACGACCAGCGAAGGGGAGGGAGGGTAAGTTTAACTAAAAAGGTATAAACTAGGGTAGTTTTAGCCAAAAAAAGGGAACCTGACCACAAAACACACTCGTACACTTAAGGGGATAATAAAAAATTTAAAAACTCTGACAAAACCCTACGACTCCAGGAGCTCAAAAACCTAGCTGCTGACAAGAAGCGCGGCAAACTAAATTTGAGGTCAGTCAGGGTTGGCAGGGGATTATGGGTGAAGGGGAGGAGCTAGGAGCTCGGATCTAAGCTATGAAAGATTGCCGGCTCGGATCCGAGGTCGGATCCGATTCCCAAAGGTTGCTGACAAATGAAGTTAACTACTTCAGATAATCAAATTTTGAAACATCGAAGGTTACAAGTGTAACCAAAAAAAAAGAAATTGTAACAATTGTATACAGGGGGGCTTTGCTCCCCCTTCAACCCACAGCCCCCCTACTTTAATATTCCAACTCTGAGACCGCACTACAGTGGAGTAATGGGAAATCTCCAGTTTAGCACTATATGCAAAAGCGCTAAACGGGAGATTTTCTGTACCCTATCTGTAGTGCCATCACACAGATGGCACAGACACACACAGTATGCAGGGCACCTTGGTGCCCTGCAAAAACACAAACATTCTCCCACCTACACTTACCTTTTTCTTTCCCTTCAAACCTTAGACGTTTTAAAACTCGATGTTCTGGTTTCGATGATCTGAACTTCGATGTTTTAAACGTTCGATGGTTTGAAGGGGAACCATATATATATATATATATATATATATATATACATACATATATATATATATATATATATACACACACATACATATATATATATATATATATATATATATATATATATATATATATATATATATATATATATATATATATATATATATATATATAAAGTCAGAGCCTGACTAGTTGAAAGAAAGGAGGAACTCAGAAACTCCAAATTCAGCATCCATCACATATCCACACATATATACATGCGATTATTCACCCGACCCTCCAGGAGTGAAGGAGGGGAAAGGAGGGTGGGAAAATAAAGGTGAGATGGACAACAAACATGGAACGTTATGGTGTGTACATAACTTCTTAATGTTATGTTGTCTTATCTCGCCTTAATTCTTGCTGGTTGGGACAGCTCAGGAGAAAGACTCTTCAGTACAGTGGACCCAAAGGAAGACCTTTTCCGGGAGGCCACGTCTACTTTGTAATGAGTAATAAAGGTATGCAATGTCCTCCATGTAGCAGCTGCACAGATAAAGAGTCTATAGGAAGTTTAGCTTGAAAGGCAGAAGATGCTGCAACCGCTCTTGTGGAATGTCCTTTCACTCTGCCTGATAACTATCTGTTGTTATTGCTGTATGAGAAGGAAATGTAGTCTGTAAGCCATTTTGACAGAGTCACTTCAGAAACAGGCAATCCTTTCCTTTTGTCTGAAAAGGAAACAAAAATCTAATCTAGTTTTCTGAAATCTTTGGTCCTGTGCAAAGAGAGGCGTAACTGTCTATGTACATCTAATTGATGTAATTTTTATTTTGCCTTGTTGCTATAATTGGGAAAGAACACTGGCAACTCAATAGATTGATTCAAATTGTTCTCTGAACAGATCTTTGGTAAAAAGGAGGAATTAGTTCTTAAGGAAACTCTTTTGTGGAACACCATATAAGGAGGGCTTACAGACAGAGCCTGGAGCTCTGACACACGTCTGGCAGAGGTAATGGCTGCCGAGAAGAGAGTTTTCCATGACAAAAACTTCAAATCACATGATGATGCGGGTTCGAAAGGTGGTAAGATTAAGGTAGTTAGAACAAAATTCAGGTCCCAAGCGGCTGGAGGTTCTTTGATTGGGGGTCCTTAGTAGAAAGGTACCTTTCAAAAAGGCCTTGCATAGTTTGTGGGACATGATAGACATTCCCATTTACCCGGTATGGAAATTAGATATAACTGCTAGTTGTACTCTGATGGAAGCTGCTGCTTCTCCCTCATCAAAAAGATTGGAGAGAAATTCCAGAACTGCTGTGATAGGAGCTGTAAAAGGGTCTACATTGTGCTTAACAGCCCAGTATGAGAATCTTTTCCATTTACTGGAATACAGTTTCCTCGTAGATGGTTTGTGGGAAGAAATCAAGATAGGTTTAACAGCAGGGGAAAAATCAAAACACCTGGCTATTTGTGGAACAGGAGCAGCCATGCTATCAACTTTAGGGTCTGGACTGACGGATGGAACATTCCCGATGAGTGGGTCAAAAGGTCTGGAACTGGGTCTAGAATCGCCGGTTCCTCCAGAAGATGGGTTCGGAGAAAAGAGAACCAAATTTGTCAAGGCCAATAAGGTGCAATGAATATCAAGGTGCTGTTCAACGTGCTGGCTCTTTGAAGTACTGTGGGTATCAAGGGGAAGGGTGGAAAGGCATAAAGAAGACCTGGGGCCAATCGTGTACGACTGCATCCCTTGGTGACTTCCCTGGGAGGGGTGAGGGCCAAGTAGCTGCTGCACTTGGCGTTGATGGATTTGGCAAAAAGGTCACAGCATGACTGGCCCCATTTTAGGAAGACCTCTTCTGCAACTTCTTGTTTCATGGACCACTCGTGAGGCAATAGAATCGCTCTGCTGAGTCTGTCCGCCATCATGCTGGATCTTCCCGGGATGTGCATTGCTATCAGAAAACGTTGAGAAGAGACAACCCATTGCCAAACCCGTAGTGCCTCTCGACATAGGGGGTATGATTTGGATCCTCCCCGTTTTATTAACCACACTACTGACATGTTGCCTGTTTGAAATGCAATAGTTCCTATTGGGAGAGAGTCCTGGAATGCCTGCAACTCAAAGCACCACTCATCTCTAGGACACTGATATGCAAGTGGTTCTCGTGTTCTTGCCATAAGCCTTGGACAGTCTTCCCCAGGTAATGCCCCCCCCTCCCAATCTGGGAAGCGTCCATGGTCAGTACAGCAGTCGGTTGCGGGAAAACAAAGGGGTGACCCAAGAACAACTGATTCATTTGAAGCCACCAGAGAAGATCCTTCTTGCATGACTGTGTGAGAAATATCCAATGCGACAGTGGTAGATCCTGCATTAACCACTGGGCGAAAAGTAGCCATTGGAGGATCCTCATGTGCAGACATGCTAGAGGTACTAAAAGAATTGCCGCCGAAATGGTACCCAGAACCTTAACACAAGCCTCGCTTAAACTTTTCTCTTTGATAACAAGCTCCTGATTTGACGGTGTAATGACTCGATTCTTTCGGGGGTAAGTTTTGCCACCATCTCTTTTGAGTCCAGCTCTGTGCCTAAGAAAGTAATACGCTGTGAAGGCAACATGGCAGATTTTTTTAAGTTTATTGCAAACTACATACACTACATATGACCGTAAGTTCATTTCACCAAAAGCCCATATGACCGAAAAACATCACTGGCAGGTATATGCCCAGTTCCCTACTGTAGTGTGACCCTGGAGTGAGAATATAAAGTTAGGGGGGGGTGCAACAAGTTTGTACTGATGTTATATGTTTTAATGTATTTTTAATGGATACACATGTATATAATAGTGCATAAACTGGGGGGCTGTGCCCCCCACACCCCCCCTAACTTTATATACTCACTCCAGGGTCGCACTACAGTGGGGAACTGGGCATATACCTGCCAGTGCTGTTTTTCGGTCATATGGGTTTTCGGTGAAATGAACTTTCAGTAATATGGTCTCAGTCAAATGAACTTTCGGTCAAATGTAGTGAACCCATATATATTTGTGTATATATATATATATATATATATATATATATAAACAAACAAGTCCAATGTGCACTATGCTAATATACTATAATTAGTAACCTACTAGCTAAATAAAGAAAGGAACACTGCACACCAGTAATAAATATTACAACACTATCAACATCAAAACACCAAAAATGCTTGAGGAGAAAAGTTAAACGGATTCTCCTGATTAGGGAAAGGGAGTGGCCCTCTAAGTTAAACGGGCTGCCAAGAGCCCTCTAACTTAAACGGGATCTTGCTACAAAGGGGAAAGCTCTTGAAAAGGAAACAATCTGGGACAGATAGGCCTGATGAACAGGGGGATTAAACTTTCCTAACTATAACAACTAAAAAACACATTAGGAATAAATTTCCTTTAAGACAATTTAGATTATGACAGAAAATAACACTATAGATACTACTTAGCCAACAAGCCAGACAGAAGACATCTCTTTCGCTTGAGCGGCAAACGAGATCTGGGGATATTCCATATGCATCATGGGATAATGGGGGTAGCCTCGAGCCAGTGGAAGCTCACGAGCTTTTGTATTAGGTCGAGTCGGAACTGATGCTCGGTTCCAAACCCAACCAGCAAGAATTAAGATGAGATAGGACAACATAACATCTAAATGTTTAGCAGCAGTAGTATTAACTAAAGCTATAGCTGCTGGGTCAGGTACTGGGAAAAGTGTATAAAAACAAGACTGAGGAGCTTTATACGTCCTATCTGCTGTTTCAAGGGAAGCTTGATGGCTGCTGAGAAAACTGCAGTCAGTAACACGCACATCCTCCAAAGCTGACAGAACTAGAGGAATAGGTGAAGATTCTAGATGTTTCTTCAGTAACAGCTCATTGTATTTTCTGAGGGACCGAGAAACCTGAGTGTTCTCCCACTGAAAACACTGGCACAGTATGGAAATAGTTTCAGTGAAACAGAAAATCCTATGGGGAGATTCAAAAACTGAGTTCTCCTCCGAGTCTGAATCAGAAATCAGGGAATACCATTTCTGTCCCTTCATCTTCTTGTCCAGATTAAGAATCTTGAATCTGTACAGGAAATGAGATATCATTTTTGTTTTACTAGAAACTACTTTATTATAAGAAGGATCAATAGCCTGAATTAGACCCCGAGCCAGACCTAGTAAACCTCCTGTCTAAGGAAAGAGGAGGAGTATATACATGTTTAGTTTACGGTTTAGTTTTGACAAGAATAATGGGGCCAGAGATGTTATTAATGGCATCAGCAGCTTCCCCAGGGATGGGCACAACATTCTGACAGAACAGGGAAGCCTTCACTGTCCCTTCTCCCAGGACTGACAAGAGTGGCTCTCCCTTGCTCACTGAGGGGACCCTAACAGTCACAGAGGATATGGCTAATTGCCAGTTCATAGTGGCTGCAGGTGCTACACCAGATGGAGCCAGGGTAAAATATGAGTGTTTTTAGTGCAACTAATGGCCACAGAAGAGTCAACCACCTGTAGATGAAGAAAATTGTTAATCTGTTATGGTGGCAAAGGCTGTTTCCTTAGCCTTTTTTTTTTTTTTTTGCTAGAAAACAGACCAACTGTGGGACCGACAATTTGTTCCATGGTCAAGCCGAAAATGGTGTCCTTTTCCTGGGGAAAACAAGCAGTAAAAGCCAGTAAGACAAAGTCTTAAGTCACTTTTTCCACATAAAACCACAGTAAAAAGCACTTTAAAACACTTTGCCAGCCCAAAAAAAGTAAAATAAACACAATGCCTCCTCAAAAATGGTTTTCAATTACCTTAAACAATTTTTAAATTGACAGGAAAAAGGAGTGCTGTCATTTAAAAGTACAAAACCATCTTGAGACAGTCATTTAAAACACAAAATCCTAGCCTTAGAATACTAATGTCTTTTGGTTAGGGGTCGCCATAGTGGAACTCAGGTCTGCCAATGATTGGCAGTGGATTTTTATGGTGCCAGCCCGATGCCCAACCTTCAAAGAAGGCACACCCATTCATGCACGCACCTACCTGCATGTCTTTAAATGTCACTCGACCATGGGGAGGACATGCAGACTCCACACAGGAGGAGCTCCAGCCGAGAATCGAACCGGAGAACCTCTTACTGTGAGGCGACAAAGCTAACCGCTGTACCACCATGGCCTAAAATCCAAGCCTTAGAATAACTTTCCCAATCAGGAAAGTGTTATTAAATAAATACAATTTTAAAATGGAAGTTTTATCCCGAGAGGGAACTTATCAACCCAGCAAATAAACAGCATAAGTCGACTATCGATTCTTAAAAGTCTCAAAGAAGCATACTCTTCAGTGTCAGAAAAGCTCTGAAGGGCTTGGCACAAACTCTGTCTTTTTAGTCAACTCAGTAAGAGATGACAGACAGACAGTTTAGGCATGTGGAAGGTGCCCTGAAGCTTTGGAAGCTGACTATATAACCCATATAGCTAAGGCTACTGCTGGGACCCATTACAGCAAGTCTCGAAATACGGAGACTGAATGACTGAAAGATTGGACTTAAATAAACCAAAGTCCCAGATGCCATTTATCAGACTACTCCCTTTTCTATGAGGTATGGCAACCTCTAAAATAGTATATAAAAGTTCAGGGAGGGGGGTGCAGGGAGAGCTTGCCCCCCTCCCCCCCGCAAAAAGAAGTTTAAAGGAGAAGAGTGATGTTCAAGTTTCGCTCTTCTCCTGTGTTTTCAACCTTTTTTTTTCAGCTTGTTGGCACTCAGCATCTTGAGTGCTGACATTTCAATAGGGAGCCGGCTACTGCAGCAGTGATCAATATGATGAACATTTATGATATTTAACTTTGCCATTAAGCTATATAAATTACTACTGAAATACTGTTATAAAGATCTTGGATGTGTATAGCATGCACTTCCTATCAAGATGCATCCCGTGTGACTAACACAGAGTACAGTAACGCATGAGGATTGACAGGCTGATACACATGACTCGTAATTAAACATGAAACAGAGCATTAATGCTCATGCAATAATAGAGAAACAGAAATAATATATAAAATCACAAAACCTCCTGTTCAGAGTGAGTTTGCATATAAAGAAAAATTGTGTTGGCATTCACCAACCTACTGGATTTACATAAGCGTTTTCTGCAGCACAGACACAGAACATGACTAATCTTGCCAAAGGCCAGGCCAGGGTTTACAGCAGTCCATCCATTCCACCACCACCCAAAAAATCCCATCAAACAACTCATAGATCAGTGTTTAGAACAGGCACATACTGCATTATGTCCATTCCTACATTATCAAGAACAAAAAACAAAAACAAACTGATAAAATCCAAAAGAAATGGCAATAAATGGGAACTTGCAGTCAGCAAACTGATTTTAATTAAGCGCTTTTCATCTGAGGTAGCGTTCAAACTTCGGATAAAAAACAAAAGCCAGAGCCTCATTTTGAATAACCTTCCCAAAGACAGATGATCTACTTCATTTTCAAAAGTGCAATATAAAATAATTGATTGTAAACAGTAGAAAAACTTAGAAACATATTAAAAGGTTAAAAACATGTACAAAAAACATTTTTGTACATCCAAAACTTCACTAATTTGTGTGTTATATTCAAACACACATACATATTATTCTAATTGTGAAACTCATAAAACTTAAAATACAGGCACCTTATCTTTCAAGGCTTTTTAACTTTAACAAACAAGTGATAGAACACATATCATTCAATCTGGGGAAAGCATGGGCATTAAGACGTAATTGCCAACACAATTCTAGCTTATCTAGCTTTAAGTTATGCGGTCCCCCTCTTGGGTCAAAATCAACTTGATCTATAACTCTAAATTTAAATTAATGTGTGGGGTTGTCCATAACATGCTTAGCCAAGGCATTATCCGTTTTCCTACTGATACTGTACAGGTGTTCATATACCCGTTCTCTTAATTTTCATTCTGTTTTGCCAATATAGAACCCAGTTCAGCACTGGCACTTAGCTAAGTAGACAACCAATTTTGAATTACCATTAAATTTCATTGTTACATTATATTTTACTTCATTAACTATGAAGGTCCTACCTATACCCATGTGTTTACTATATCCACATGCTTCGCACTTGAACATCCCAGTATTTCTAACCCATGGTTTTAACTTAGCTTCAAACATATTTTTTCATGTTCCAGCCTCTTTTAAAAACAATTTTGGGTTGTTCGTCCACCTTATTTCTAATAAGGGAATCATCCATTAGGAGTCTCCAATTTTTTGACAATATTTGCTTTAAATAATTGGCATCTACTGAATAAGGGGTAATAAAACTAATAGTATAATTAGTCATTTGTGTATTAGTAATATCCATAATCTCCAACTGCCGTTCGGACATACCATCAGTAAGTGCGTCTTGTTCCATACTGATAGCCAAGATAGGTCTATACTGATCTATAGAACTTTTATAAATTACTTCTTCAGATAATCCCTCCAATAAATCAATGGGATATCCCCCGTCTTATAAGCATATTTTTCATAAACGTAATTTCATCTACAAACTCTGTTTCTAGACTCACCATCCTAGCAGCTCTGACAAACTGCCCTTTAATAACTGTTTTTGATGCAAGGGATGTGAGCTAGTACAATGAAGGAGGCCATTTGAATATGTTCTTTTCCTATGTATCTTGGCTAAGTATTTCCTTAGTGCTGAATCTTTCTTTAATTCTAGATCTAAATAAGGGATAAAGTCAGTTCGGAAAGTGTGTATAAAAACTAAAAAGGATGCTGTATCATTCAGGTATGCCATTAACTCACCAGCTATTGTCTCATGTGCATTATGTCCACTAGCTCTCTCTCATCCCAAAAGTAACCCCTTATAATTGAAAGGAATATCTGCCACCCATATTCAAAGATATGGCAAACATCATGCTGAATTTTACATTTACCATCACAAGAAGCAAGACTCCAAAAAGCCAGTTGAGGGTGAAATGGCAGAACAGGGTAGAAAACCTTATGGATCTGCTACAAGCAACAACCATATATAACAACATGATGGTTCATAGGTGTGTACTAACCTAATGACCACTGGGACCTGTTTAAGCCTAGCCATGTATCTCATACCTCTGACAAGTTCTGGTATTCGTGGTGGTGTAAGAAGAGACCTAAGAGATGAACCATGTACAGGGTGTCTGTGTCAATTGGAGAAATAAGTAACAAACCAGGAGTGAATTTCCAGTTCCCCATCCAGTTGCCCAAGTTCCACATGGATGGGAAGCCTATTCCAGAGAAGGGGTAGTCCCTGGAATACATACCTCTCTCTTCAGCAGGTGCTATTCATATCACTAGCAAGGTTTAAGTCTTTAGAACAGGTAATTCTGGTGTTGTATGTTTGTGGATATGCAGGAGGTCCATCAGAGTGGGGTATGACGATGCCTTGTTATGCAAGGCATAGATCTCCCCTCAACTGCCTGTAGTAGACAGAATAGTGGGATAGGGCTTTGAGGTGTTCTGCATAGGACACGTTATTTATGCCCTATATTCCTTTAGTGAAGAACCTCTGCAGACATTCCAGTTGTTGGATGTGTCAAATTATGTACATAACAAAAGGTTTTTTTTCAATGCTAGATTTGATGTGTGGCAAACACAGTAGAACAATGACCTCTTTGGACTTAGATGCCATGCCACTGTTTATAAGTTGCACAATGTAGAGTGATCTCCACACAGACACAATGGTCAAAGGCTACATTACTGTCTAGGTGTGTCCCAAAGTCCCTGATTACTGGGTCGACTTTTACTGGTGTGTTGTCCGCTACCTCTGATAACTACCATACTGACTTCCCAAAGGAAATTATTATGCACTGCTTGACATTTAGTTTTAGTCCACTGCTCAGACACCAGTTATTTGTCTGTGTCAACAACTTACACAATTTTTGCTAACTTAATTCCAGATTGTTCTTGCACAAGATCAAGATAGAAGCCCCCCACCCCCAAAAAAATTGAAAGAACAGCCTCATCTATGTCCTAATATCTAGTAGTACAGACATGCTGAAAGAAGCTCTGCATCAAAAAAAAAAAAACTGAAAATAGAAAGCATAAAGGAGACCCGGGGACAATCATGGACTACAGCATCCCTTGATGACTCCCCTTTTGGGGGATCAGAGCAAAGTACTTGCTGCATTTGCTGTTTAGGGGAGAAGCAAAGAGATCACAGCAAGGTTGGCCTCAACAGCTGAGAATCTGGTTTGCTACTGCTTGACTGAGGGACCACTCGTGAGGAGTCAGAATGGACCTGCTGAGACTGCTAGCACACTGGTTTTCCCAGAAAGTACATTGCAATTAGAAAGCGACAGGAAGAGATAACCCATTCCCAAACTCTCATGGCGCCTCTGCATAAACAGTAAGGTCAAGTTCCTCCTTGCTTGTTTAAATACCAGACCACTAACATGTTGTCTGTATGAATTGCAATTGTCCCTAGAGAGAGAATGTCCTGAAAGGCTTGCAGCATTAGAAGGACTGCTCTCATCTCTAGAATATTGATATGCAGGTTAGTCTCATGCTGGAACAACGTGTCTTGGACCATCTTTTCCTAATAATGCCACCCCCATCCCAATAGGGAAGCGTCAGTGGTCACTGTGGCTAGTAGAGGGGGAAATGAAAATGACCTGCCCAGCAATAAGGTCGTTAGACTGCATCCACCACTGGAGATACCTTCTGCAAATCTGAGTTAGTCGGATAGGAGCAGACAGGGGCTGGTACAGAATGGACCACTGAACAGCTAGGGTCCACTGTAGAACTCGCATAAAGTACCTTGCTAAGGGAACGATAATGATGGCCCTAACATACAACCCAATGCTCTAAGAACTAACTGTGCTGGAATGGATGTAAAATGCAAGAGGTACTGGACTTGCTGCCTCAGAGACGTTATGCAACGCAGAGGTGGGGAAGCTACTTGAGTGAAAGTGTTCAGCTGCATTCCTATAAACTCAAGATTCTCCACAGGAATCAGGTTGGATTTTGTCAAGTTTATTGAAATGCCCAGGGAATTGAAGATCTGTAGCAAGTAATCCCTGGCTTGAATGCCTTGATGGTGCATTAAGGAGCTAATCATCTAAAGACAGAAATACCTGGAAATCATCTCAGGTGAGCTGTGACAACTGCCATGCATTTGCTAAATACCTGGCGGGCTGTGGTGAGACCAAAGGGCAGCGGTCTCCCAGCTGAATGTGCAAATGTCTCCTGGAGCGTTTGTTCATTCTGATATGATAGTACATGTCCTGGAGATCTACAGAGCACATCCAATTGTCCTTGCGTAGAAGCAGCAGAATGGATTGCACCGTAACCATTCAGACCTTCAACTTCTTGACATATAGGCTGAGGTTGCTGAGATCCAAAATTGGTCTTAGGTCCCCTGTTTTCTTTGAAAAAAAAAACTAAGCAAGAATACATTCCATTTCCTACTTGTTTGGTCGATAACTCTTTTCTCTAGAAGTTTTTGAACTTCTCAAAGTGCGGACTCCCTCTGACTAGGTGGCATGTCACAGAGTAACCTTGTGGGACTTGGAGGTGAAGGGAAAAGGGAATATAAGAACTTCTGGATATTATTTTTAGCAAACAGTTGTTGTTTGTGATGTTTGTCCAGGCATCTAGGTGCAGGGATAGATGTCCCCCGACTGCCTCTTTCAGGAGTGCACATAGGACTTATCGGTAAAGGGTTCCCTAAAGCCCTGATTATGTGGCCTCTCCTTGCATCTGGGCAGCATTTACCACTGAAACCTCCTCTTCTGCCCCTGGAAAAGGTATCTTTTCACAAGTCTAGGAAGGACCTTGAGATTTTCTGAACCAAAGATTCCTAACCTCCCCCTCTGATTCCTTGAAAAGGTCCTTTGGTGGGTAGAAAACCTGATCCTTATGGTAGACAAGGTCTTTCCATCCTTCTCGCTGCAAGTACGCATTTCTTTTACCAATGGTCCAAACGAGGAAGAGCCATCAAAGGGCGCATTAATGAACAACTCCTTGAAGGGTTTTGTGAAATCGCAAAACCGCAGCCAGGCATGGCTCCTACTGACTATGCCTGTACTGGCTGCTCGTGAGGTGCCTTCCACGGTGTGTGAGATCAGCCTCATTGAGGAATTTGTCAGAGAAGAATGAGCCATCAACTGGGAGAAACCTGTTTAAGATTCTCCTCCGACAAGGTTTCTTTCAGAGAGCTGGTTAGCTCCTTGACCAGATCTCTCTGCAGACATGTAAAATGTGCCAAGTAGTTTAAAGCTCTCAACATAAAGGTAGTTGAGGTATACATGTGCTTTCCATATCTATCCAAAACCCAAGACTCCTTCTTCAGGAGATGAACAGAGGAGCTCTGTCTGGCAAGTTTCTTTTTAGTGGCTGCTGACACCACAATGGTATCAACTGGGACACCCTTATACCAGTATAAGCGATCAGAAGAACTCAAAAATTTGTCAGGTCGCTTGAGGATTAGCTTGACTGTGTTTGTTCCTTCCACTCCCGGTGGGAAAGTAGATCGATAAATTTGTCCGCCGGAGGAGTCACCTAGGATGTAAACATTCCCACCCCGAAAGCTTCCAGAAACACTGACTTCTCAGAAGAAGGATTTCAGGAAGACCAGCCACCTTTCTGTCTCTGGAGTTCAAGGATGTCTCCAAAGGAGAATTTGTCTGGTGGAGATCTGGGGTATCTTTCTCCTTCATCAAAATCACTGTCCTCGGTTAAGGACTCAAAGGGAGAGTCCACGTGCCTCCTCTTGTACTTTTTCTTTCAATGAGCCTCCAATGTATGATGGTCAGGGGAAGAAGCGGGGACCCCCTGCAGGGAAGTGGTCTGGAAACTTACCGGTGGGAGGGGTGGCTGATCAATGACAGGACGGATGGAATCAAAGCTCAGATGAGATGACGACTGGGTTGGATCCAGAGAATGAGGAGTCGCATCTCTTGGTCTAGACAATTTGCTACCAAACCAGCTCTCCTACAGTCTGCTAGTCATGAAAGTATATTTGGGTCTGGATGGGACTGCTGATTCTATACATTTATTTAAGTGTATATAAAACTTCTTGGCAAAATTATCTGCTGAGACTACGTCTGAGGTGATGTTCTTATAACTGAATTTCAAGACTTATCACAGAATTTGCAGAGATTTGCGCACTTAAAACTTTTGAATTCTGATATACTGTTTTTTGGAGAGAATAGTTTGAGGGGAAAGGTTACTAGCTTATGGCCTTGCTTAGTCAGAGAGGGAGTTACTAGTGGACATGTGCATGATAATGATGCTATAATTGTAAACACCAGGTCAAAAACATTTTGTCCTCCAGTTGAGATGTTAACAGTCTAAACCACTGAATTTTTATTTATTAGGTCTAAAAACCTCTCAGCATATCCTGCTTTTGTGGTGTGGGTACTCCTGACAATTGATTGGTAGTTAAAGTCTCCCAGAATGTTGGTAGTTCTTATTAATGGGGAATTCATCCACAACGTTCAGGAACCTGACACGGACTTCCAGGCTCATGGAAGGGATCCTGTAACATATGTTAAATTGATGTGTGTTTTGTTTAGTGTGCCTTGGAGTTTGATAAATCCAACTTGTGGGTCTCTGGGAATCTGTCTAGAGATGATATGGTCTCTGAGTTGCCACTGGGTCTGAAGGGGTGGTAGGCACTAAAGCTGGGTATGGAGGCAGTGATTTCTGGGTATTTAAACCATATTTCAGTGATTACACATATATGGATGCCTCAATGTCAGGCAGCCTGTTGTTTAGAGTTCTAATTTGATCCTCTTTTGATATTGATACTTTTGTTATATTGGCGTGGCCATTAACTAAACTTTGCCTAAAAAGGCAAAAGCTTTTAGCCAGCATGTTGAAGCCTTTGAACAAGATGTGCAGACCATCCTTTGCAAAGTAAACAAGACTGTCAAACATCCCATTCTATGCTGACACATACTGGATCCCACTATAATGAGACCATTTCTTTTTATCGAAATTGAAGACAATCATTTTTTCTTTGCACCTTGGCATCATTCGCAGAAAAGCATGGATTCTGCTAAGTATCAGGATCTTGCCTGCATTTGTGATATGCAGAGAGAGATCTCAAGCATGTCTCACTGCATCTCCTTCAGGGTGCTTCCCATAAAGTAATTTACCCCCTCCCCCATGCACAACTACCACATCATAGCTATGTGTGTCTGTTGCAAGGCTTCTAAGGGTCCTCGAGATGTCCGATAAGCTGGCACCTAAAAAAAACCTCACTGAAATCACTGCACCCAGTTTTTGTCCAGCCTAGTGAGTGGGAACTGTGCATATCTCACTAAGGAGTCACCAATCACTAAAACATTTTTGTTTCGGGAATAGTTTGGTGTACTGGAATGGAGACCTTTTGTCTTATGGAGATTATTTATTAAAGGTGAGATATTATGTGCCATGATGTTTGATTTTGATTTTTGTTGAAATGTAATCTTTATGGGTCTAGAAAGCTTAGATAAGGGCATGTATCATGTAGGGTGCACAGCATGTGATGTGTTAGTGCAATGCTCACAGTCTGTTTTTTTTTTTCCTTTTAATATGAGTGAGGCCGCCATATCTAAGTATCTGCACCTCTCACAAACAGAGTTATTTGTGTGTAGTTGGAGTTCACTATCTGTAAGCATGTGGCAGCTGCTACACTGCTTTAGGATACCTAACTCTATGAGGCTGGTAACAGATGTGAAACAAGTAGGCTGTCATTCCACATTGTCCAATGCAAAGTGAAACGTAATTTTCAGAGACTTGCGGAGTTTAGATTAGATAAAGGTGCATGGTCTATTAAAACAGAAAACAAGAAAGTAACTAGTGGTGTACCTCAGGGATTGGTGCTAGGACCCCTCCTACTTGCATATACTACTCTAACCTCCAAACCATAAATCCAGACCTACGACTAATTAAGTATGCTGATCACTGTAAGATGGGTGTTATTGTCCAATCACTCCTTGGTACAGTGTCACTGCACAAAGAACTAATCCTCACCAACCAATGGCATATTGAAAAAGGCTAAAATTAAATGTATTGCTGCATTTGGCAGAAAACTCTCATCACCAATTTACAATATAGCAAGCACCCCACTCCAAACTGATACAGTTATGAGGAATCTTGGAAACTGGATCTACAACTACCTCTCTTTTCATCACATCACAGCATTAGTAGTCAGGAAATCCTTCTATTTAGCACACTTGATATATAAAGATATCTCACCCAAGCTGAAAGAAGTTACTATCCCTCTTTACTCCACTCTAATTACACCACTCAAAGAGTACTATGTCCCCTTCGGTATGTACCTGTCCAGACAAATCATTTAGCTAGAAAGGCCTCAGAAGTTCCTAACCAAAAAGAACACGGGTATAAAAACTCTTAGCTAACAAGACAAGCTTTAAGTCTTATCACTATATTGGGTCTCTTCTAGACTCTTATGTGTACATTCTGTTACATTAAGAGCCCAACCCTCCTTGATCTCTTACATCTCTGTAGGACAAACAGCTCCACAAACCCTCAAAGTAACTATCTGAATTTCCACCAACATATAAATAAAATGGGTCTATTTCATGTCACTGAAAGCACATTTCACTGAAACTCATTTTGTTGAAAACTCATTTCACTGAAAATCAGTTTTTCAGACCCCCACCTATTTTAAATGTTGGAAACCACAGACATGGTTACTTACAAGTTGGATGAATAACGCTTTCCAGAAGATCATATATACCCAAACTAGGTGGGGGGCTGTGTCCCCCACACACCCCCCTTACTATATATACTAACTCCAGGATCATACTACAGTGGGGAACAGGGCATATACCTTTCAACGAAATGAGCTTCAGTGAATTGTGCTCGGGCAACTAATTTTCAGTGAAATGAGTTTCAGTGAAGTGTGTTTTCAGTGAAACAAAGTAGACCCAAATAAAATGTGCTGGAGGGACAAATGTATTATCTAATGTTCACCCCATCTTTGGAAAATACCCCCCTTACAGGTTAAATGCAGCACAACCCTCACATCCTTCAAGAATAACCTTCATGATTGGATGGACATCTGCAAATTCATCCTTTGAATAAAATGTTTCTCCTTTCTAAAATTAAAAGGTACATCATAAGGGTGGTCATCAGCAAGGAAGCAATGGTCTTATGACTTGCTTCCCTTGCACTTCTATGAACCTTCATCACTACTTTTATTCCTGTTCGGGCTCTCTGACTTTCAGTGTTCCAAAGCACCAATTATAATTTTATGAGGGACCAGGTGACTCCTTTAACCCTATTCTATTAATTCTACTATGTACACCAAACAGTAGCAGCAATTCCAAAACGCTCGCTGCTTCCTCTCACAAACAGAACAGCCCAAGGAAGACTAAGCTGTTAATAAAAAATCTTTTAATGAAAAACCAGTTGAGCGCTTTCACTCGGCAAAAGCGAGCTTCATCAGAACAATAATATGGGTGATGCGCAACCATTAAATAACACAATTGGCGCCTAAATAGCGTCACATATCAATTAAAAAACAATTAAATCAATTAAAACATTTTCAAAGGGATATTCTATATATATAATATAATCTGAAAGTTAAGTAAAAAGTGCTGAGTAAACAAAGAATAAATGACTAAGTGCATGGACTGGGTAACTGCTAACAGTCCAATAAAAGTAGGGGTTTAATAGAAAAATAGTCATTAATCCCTGGTGGTGTAAAAGCATCTGTGAAGACTTGCCACCAAAGTTCCCTGTAGGCCAAAAAGTTCTTTTGATTGCCTCCTCTAGGGTTCCTCTTAACTGACTCTAAGATAGCAAATTTGAACATGTGTTCACTACCATATTTTTGCTCAGTATGTCATTCCTATTATATAGGAAAGACTGAAAGACAATTTAGACAGAGAATATATTCACATCTCTATTGCATAAAAAAGCAGGATACTAAAAATGCCTTGTCAAGACATGTTTTGGAATATGGTAGTGAACACATGTTCAAATTTGCTATCTTAGAGTCAGTTAAGAGGAACCCTAGAGGAGGCAATCAAAAGAACTTTTTGGCCTACAGGGAACTTTGGTGGCAAGTCTTCACAGATGCTTACACCAGGGGATTTAATGACTATTTTTCTATTAAACCCTACTTTTATTGGACTGTTAGCAGTTACCCAGTCCATGCACTTAGTCATTTATTCTTTGTTTACTCAGCACTTTTACTTAACTTTCAGATTATATTATATATAGAATATCCCTTTGAAAATGTTTTAATTGATTTAATTGTTTTAATTGATATGTGACGCTATTTAGGCCAATTGTGTTATTTAATGGTTGCATCACCCATATTATTGTTCTGATGAAGCTCGCTTGCCGAAAGTGAAAGCGCCAACTGGTTTTTCATTAAAAGATTTTTATTAACAGCTTAGTCTTCCTTGGGCTGTTGTTTGTGAGAGGAAGAGAGCTTGGAATTGCTGCTACTGTTTGGTGTACTTTGTGGATCCAACTCGCAATTTTCTGGTGTTGTTATGGATTCCTCTCACAGTCCGGCCGGCGTTACTTCACCTATTCATTGCAATGAACTGGCTTGCCTTAGGGCGGAAGTTACATCGTTGCATGGGGAAGTAGCCAAGATTGTGGAGCTGTTTGGTAAACTTGCTGCGGGGAAGGACACGCAGCTTGGTATTTCTGTTTTTAAAACTTCGGCGCTTCTCGCCGCTGGTTTGTCTGTATCACAAGGTTTATCTAAGGTCGAGCAGCCTTGCAGACATTCTGTTGATGTGAGTAATGTGGAGTTACCCTCCACGTCTTCTCCGGATATTCCTAATGGGCAGGGACGAGTACCTTCATTTAATGGTGCTATAGATTTGCCAGGCACTGTACGTTCTACTGAAAATATCAGAACGGAGCTTTCTGACTTCACTTTTGATTTTTCTTTTGGGAATTTCACTGATGAAGCGAGGCGCATTGGCACCAGACCGAAAACTACGCAAGCTCCACGTACTTATGCTAATACCATCAGGGAAAACACTCAAACTAAAGGTACTGTCCCTATTTTAGTCCATAATTCTTCTAAAAGTGCTGACAGCCATAAAACAAATGACAATAAAGCCTTACAGGATTTTTTTCAATTTGACTGCAGATTTGATAAATTGTCAGCTGACAAGTCCTCGAGGTCTCGCCGTGTTAACAAAGGAACTTTGAGAGACACTATTTACCTTTTTGGTAAAAAATTGAATGTTATTAATGCCCTTAAACTTGATAATGCTTATTTGAATCACTGTTTGTCTTTAAACATTGTCCCAATGGGTTTAAGATTTTTTAAACTTCCTTTGGGTATAGACTTGAATCACGAAGTTGAAACTGAATTTAATTCCCTATTTGACTCTTTTGGAGTGGAATATATGAAACTTCTCATTAAGCACAATGATATTAAGTTATGCAAATGCATTATTGAGGTGGAAGAACTAAATAGCAGTATTTTGCAGGACTTAGCTTTTGCTCAATGGGAAAAGTTGTACCATAAGCAATTTGTATTAGCTGAGGATAGAGCTAAGAAAGCTTTTGAACGGAAATATAAAAAGATTCAGAGAGACAAGGAGCAATATAGAAGGCAGGTTAGTTATAGTTGGAACAATGGTAAATCTAGGTTTGACACAGGTTTTCAAGACAAACATTATGAACATCTTGAACCCTTGAATGTAAGTGAGCAGGATTTTTTTCAAACACCAAGACAACAATTTCAAGGGAGATGGAAAAAAGGAGCAAAATGGAGAAAAAAGTATTGAATTCCTGTCATATAGGTGCGAGGGTAGTGGAGGAGAAATCTCCCACAGAGCAGCAGGAAATAGTCAAGTTGGATGAAGTGATTAGTGAATATAAAAATTTCAAGATCTTTAACTATAGCAGTGTGAAGTTGGAGAAAGCACATTTTAGTCTTCTGTCCAAAGGTTTAAAATTTATTCCAACCCCCAGTTTTCGTGTAGTGGACAACATTTTTGAATTTAAGAAGTACATCAGGAAGCTCAATCTTTCCATTATGTTTAACAACAATGAAAGTCAAATTCCTAGTAAAAGTGCAGTTTTAAAGAAAAAAAGCACTTTTATTCCACCCAGTAATCCCACTGTTATGGTATTTGACAAAAAGGTTACTACTGAGATTTACAGATTGAATAGGCAAGTTCACAATACAAAGTACAAAGTGAACACCAATTTAACAGAAGAAGAAGTTTTGACATTAAATAATCTTAGACAGGACAAAGGCATCAGAATAATGAAACCTGATAAAGGGGGAGGAATTGTAGTTTTTGATGCCACTACATATGGGGTTAACATTCACCTTTGGGTATAGACTTGAATCAAGAAGTTGAAACTGAATTTAACTCTTTATTTGACTCTTTTGGAAAGGAATTTATGAAACTTCTCATTAAGCATAATGATATTAAGTTATACAAATGTATTATTGATGTTGAAGAACTAAATAGCAGTATTTTGCAGGACTTAGCTTTTGCTCAATGGGAGAAGTTGTATCATAAGCAATTTGTTTTAGCTGAAGATAGAGCTAAGAAAGCTTTTGAACGGAAATTTAAAAAGATTCAGAGAGACAAGGAGCAATATAGAAGGCAGGTTAGTTATAGTTGGAACAATGGTAAATCTAGGTTTGACACAGGTTTTCAAGACAAACATTATGAACATCTTGAACCCTTGAATGTAAGTGAGCAGGATTTTTTTCAAACACCAAGACAACAATTTCAAGGGAGATGGAAAAAAGGAGCAAAATGGAGAAAAAAGTATTGAATTCCTGTCATATAGGTGCGAGGGTAGTGGAGGAGAAATCTCCCACAGAGCAGCAGGAAATAGTCAAGTTGGATGAAGTGATTAGTGAATATAAAAATTTCAAGATCTTTAACTATAGCAGTGTGAAGTTGGAGAAAGCACATTTTAGTCTTCTGTCCAAAGGTTTAAAATTTATTCCAACCCCCAGTTTTCGTGTAGTGGACAACATTTTTGAATTTAAGAAGTACATCAGGAAGCTCAATCTTTCCATTATGTTTAACAACAATGAAAGTCAAATTCCTAGTAAAAGTGCAGTTTTAAAGAAAAAAAGCACTTTTATTCCACCCAGTAATCCTACTGTTATGGTATTTGACAAAAGGTTACTACTGAGATTTACAGACTGAATAGGCAAGTTCACAATACAAAGTACAAAGTGAACACCAATTTAACAGAAGAAGAAGTTTTGACATTAAATAATCTTAGACAGGACAAAGGCATCAGAATAATGAAACCTGATAAAGGGGGAGGAATTGTAGTTTTTGATGCCACTACATATGGGGTTAACATTCAGAACATTCTACACAATTCAGGCAATTATGTTGTTACATCTTTAAATGAAGTTCACATTGCCTATAGAAGGATTGATATGTACTTAGAGGAATACTTTTTGGAACAAAGAATTTCTGAAGAGCTTTATGAATTTATGAAGGTAGAATCACCTATTCTAGCTACTATAATAGGTATTCCTAAAGTTCATAAGGACCACCTTAACCCCCCTTTTCGCCCGATTATTTCGGGTAGTAAGTCTAAGACTTTTCCTATAGGTGTTGTTATAGATACCACTTTAAAATTCATATATACTGAACTTGACCATCTTGTAAAGGACTCCTGGGAATTTCTAAGAAAGTTTCCGGTGAACATGAACAGTAAGGGCCTTCTATTTAGCTCCATAGATGTGATAGATTTATTTAGTAGTATACCTATGGAAGAAGGTCTGGAAGCTTTTTCCAGAAGTCTTAGAAAGTACACGAAATTCAGTTGGGACAAAATTTCTCTACTGGTTGAATTAATGAGTATTGTGTTGGAGAATAATTTTGTCTACTATGAGGGGGAAATTTTCAAGCAAACCAAAGGAGTGGCAATGGGGGCAGCATGCGCCCCCATGTTTGCCAACATGGTTATGCTTGATTGGGAGGTAAATGTTATTTTTGACTGTACATTCTATCAGAATATTGTTTACTACTCCCGATATTTAGACGATATCTACATTCTTTGGAATGGAGACAGTATTACGTTTGAAGCATTTATGGGCTATTTGAATCAAAGCAGTGAATTTCTTAAATTCACTTCCACTATAAGTACTAATGGTGTACCTTATTTAGACACTTTTATTGCTCCTGATAGTAACGGTTTTAAATCTACTGTATATAGGAAGAACACGTTCACTAATTCTTAATTGGACTACAATAGTTACCATCCCACCAGAATGAAAAGGAATATTTTTAAAGGTCAGTGTATAAGGGCAATCAGGATGACTTCTACGTATGAGGACATGTTAAAAGAAATTAGCTACATTTCCACTCTTTTTGCTGACAGGGGTTATGACACAGAATTGATGGCTGACATAGCTACTTATGCCATTGGACAGTGGGGAAAGAAATATTTACCCCTGTTAGGGTCAGAATGCAATATTGCTTTAGAGCCTATTTCCATCACAGGGATAGACAATGCTATTAGACCTTTCACTGTTGAGCAATCTAACACAGATGAAAATAAGACTTTTAGGAGAGCCTGTGTTTTAGAATTTGGACCATTTAGCCATATTATTAAAGATATTTTAGTTAAAAATTGGCATATTCTCACTGTTACTCAGGACATTGCTGATATTGTAGGTCCCAGACCTTTGATAGTATACAAAATGGGTAGAAATCTTAAAAACATTTTGGAAGGAGACAGTACTCAAATTATAAACGCAGGGTCTAATACGACAAAATGTGGGTCCTGCAATCAATGTACGACCATCTGTGAATTGAGTAGCTGACTAACAACAATCACACTAGGATCTATCCAGCTAAGGGCAATTGTAGGTCTACAATGCTTGTTTATATTGCTGTTTGCTCAGTATGTCATTCCTATTATATAGGAAAGACTGAAAGACAATTTAGACAGAGAATATATTCACATCTCTATTGCATAAAAAAGCAGGATACTAAAAATGCCTTGTCAAGACATGTTTTGGAATATGGTAGTGAACACATGTTCAAATTTGCTATCTTAGAGTCAGTTAAGAGGAACCCTAGAGGAGGCAATCAAAAGAACTTTTTGGCCTACAGGGAACTTTGGTGGCAAGTCTTCACAGATGCTTTTACACCACCAGGGATTAATGACTATTTTTCTATTAAACCCCTACTTTTATTGGACTGTTAGCAGTTACCCAGTCCATGCACTTAGTCATTTATTCTTTGTTTACTCAGCACTTTTTACTTAACTTTCAGATTATATTATATATATGGAATATCCCTTTGAAAATGTTTTAATTGATTCAATTGTTTTTTAATTGATATGTGACGCTATTTTGGCGCCAATTGTGTTATTTAATGGTTGCGCATCACCTATATTATTGTTCTGATGAAGCTCGCTTTTGCCGAGTGAAAGCGCTCAACTGGTTTTTCATTAAAAGATTTTTTATTAACAGCTTAGTCTTCCTTGGGCTGTTCTGTTTGTGAGAGGAAGCAGCGAGCGTTTTGGAATTGCTGCTACTGTTTGGTGTACTTTGTGGATCCAACTCGCAATTTTCTGGTATTAATTCTACTATGGGACTCTAACTTTGATAATCCTGCTTGGGCTCCTATATTAAAGATGGCCATAATAACTAGTTATGTATTTCATTTGATAATATATATTCACTATGATGAAACTTTGCTAGACTGACTCATTTAGTCATATAAAGGTTGACTTATACAGCAAGCCGTTTGCTAACATATTAAATATCTTTTGTTTGTATAAGTCATTTTTGCTAATATACTGTAGAAAAACAGAAAGCAGATAATGCGGATTTTTGTTTTTATACTGCAGCAGATAGGACAGCATTAGGTTCATACTACATATACTAGCAAGATAAATCATAATGTGACATACTGTGCAACACTTTTGGGAAGATGACAATGTACAGTGTGTCATTTTAATGAATACCTGTTAGTCAACACTGATACTGGCATATCCTATTTGTGCACTATAACGTCAGTTTATCGATATCTTGACTATGATGTAAATGATAAATTGCTTGCATACCTATACAGGGAGCACAATATTATATGTCAGGTAGTCGACCCTTGACTTACTTTGCTGTGTGCATTATCATACAAATGACTGCTTGCTGTGACATACTGGTCAACCAGAAATACTGGATGAAATTCGTAAGTATTTATTACATTACAAGTGGAAGCAGCATAAATAAATGCAATGCAGATGAGTTGTGATGGTGGCATTATAAGTGTAGCAGCAGTATTTGATAGGGGACCTGAAACTTGTTGGAAGCCCCCAAAATGTCAATATCAGCCCTGCTGGCAAACTGAAGAAATAGCTTAAGCCAAGTTAATCTAACAACACAACCCATAATATCTAAAGAGGCATACAAGGCTTCAGATCTAGCATATTTCCCAAGCAGGTTTTCTAAAACTAGATAAAAATCAAGCAAACTACCCTTCAGGCAATAATACTAATTATGAAGTAAAACAATAGTATGTTTTCTGTCATATTATCAAGCTTAAACGTCCTAGTCATACATTACAAAATGAAACCTACAAAACTTTCTAGCAGACACATATACTTTTCAAAAACTATCAGGTAATGTTGTACTGAAATACTCACAGAAGCAAATCAAGTAAAATGCTGAGGTGTTGTGTTGGGTGGGGGTGCATTAACCCCACGCTACTTGTGTGATAACTGTAGAGCTAAGTAAAATAGCACAGTAGCATTACTTAGCTTTACAGTGATCACACAAGCAATGTGAGGTTAATGCACCTTCTACCCAACACAGCTCGTGTGCGCTACACACACACACACACACACACACACACACACACACACACACACACACACGGTAGAGAAAATCTACGGTGTGCGTCATGAATATGCACTTTGTTTTTCTTTCTTTTTTTTCCTTGTGTGTGTGTGTGTGTCTGCCTGCATCTATAAATACAGTCCTGAGTTAAACTGCTAATTGTGAAGAAATGCAGACAGTTTAAAATGTATTAGGGAAATATTACTCACTATGGTAGTGGGTTATCTTTGCAAAACAGGTCAAGCAAAAATATATACAGATTACAGTGTGTGGACATTTGTTTTAGCTCGTATAATAAACAGTATGGAAGCTATATGTCATAAGAAATACATTTGGGGACTCAAGTTTTTTTTTATATACAGTATATTGCCAAACAATCCCACATCCGCATTCTTACAGCTGTCAAACATGGAATATGTTACACTGTTCAAACAGAAATCTTTTTTGCCAGAAATTCAGCTTTTGTCTAACACGGGATATATGATCATATAGATTTGATTTTTGTAGCCTGAAAACATTGGCAATATGGTTCTACAGTACAAGACAGACTGTTTATTTTTGTTATTTAAGGCATGCTACTGTTCTTACTCTGCTGTCATCTTGAAAATTATTACCCCATCTGGTTCAACTTACTAGGAAAGTTTTAGAAATGTGAACAGAGGGGAGTGCTGCTGCAGCACTCCTTTGAATTACAGCAATGCTCTCAAACACAATGGGCCACCACTAAAAGCTTTTGTCTGAATCCAAGTATAGCTGCCTTCAGATGCCCAAAGCTGGGCACATCCTATAATGCTTATAACGTTTAACTTACAGCACAGGATGTCATATATCTTCACTGGTACACTTCCAAGAAAAATAAAGCACAAGAAACTCTGCTTCCATACCACAGTCAAATTACTTTTAAAATTCATGAAACTTTCTGCTTTACATATGTCTAGGCAATTTATTCTATCTTTTCTCTGCTTGCACCCGAAATCAGTCTAATTCTTCTGAGGTCCACCAGGACCCAGTACATGGTTATTTCTAGTATGTCTTACATACCTTATAACTGTTATCTATATTGTACTTTCTATAGCTTCATCCTTCAAACTTTTAAAGTCCCATACAAAGTTATCTCTTATTAAACTACAGTAGGCCGAATACTAACGTCATTTCTGTAGTCATTCTTCATTTTTGATACTGTATTTTTAAACCCTTTGCACCCTTTTCAGTTTATATATTTGTGATCATACATACAAAATACTAATCTACATTCCATAACTAGTCTTGTAATACTTTTATATACTGGGAGTAGTACATTTTGTCTCTAGAAGAAAAAGTTCTTAATATGGTCCTTGAGTAACATTTCTTCAAGACTCATCACATACCTCAGTAACAGTTATTTAATCTTAATGGACAGTTTGGATTTTCATTCCCATGTGCCTAATTTTGTAGCTGTTTGTATTAAAAATTACCCCATATGACTTGCCAAGAGATACAGATTATAAAGACTGCCCTGTAGGTCATATTGGACCTTCAAGGAAGTAACTAAGCAGCAGCCACTTTAGCAACCATCTGCGAATTTCACTGGCCAAATTACTGAAATATGAACTTATGCAAGGCAACACTATGCTCTCAATAAATGCAATAAGGCTTAATTTCATTTTAATACCAAAATGTATATTAATCAGATCAGACAACTGTAGTAGAAGTAGCGAAATTAAACTCGTCAAGTCAAAACAAAACAAAAAAAAAAATAATAGAAAATATATATTTTTTTGTTTGTTTGTTTTGGCTTAAGACGAGTTTAAGTTCGCTGCTTCTACTACTATTGTCTGATCTGATTAATATACAGTGATTAACTAGAAACATATGGACTGAAAATCTTCCACGATAAGTTTCTTACACTGTTTTGTTTTTGGACCCACTACACTTTAGTAGGTTATTTTAAGACTTCGGGGATACCACGGAGATTACTTGTTTGATGATTTATGAAGTTATACGTATGGCTGAAGAAACACTTTAATATTACATGCCCGACCACGGTTTTCGACAATACGTTAAAAGGAAAGTCTAACCTTAAACTTAATACCGTAGTCTAACTTTGAGTCTCTCAGATTACATCTGCTTTCTGTTTGGTTGGGGAGTTACTTTGTAAAGACATTTTCAATATATTTGCAGCTATCCTTGCTAGATCCCATCCCAAAGAAAAGCCAGATGCGATCTGTCTCTCTTCGTGTGTTTTCTCTGGTTATAAAGTTTCCACAAAAAATCAATGCAATGCTTACATTTTGGCACTGACCGATGTTGGCAGCCGTTCCATAGCATTTTCCACCTTTGGCCACCTTCCTTGAACATTCGCAGCACACGCCTTCATCCAACTGCTGCCGTGTATTTCCGAACATATGGCATTACGAATAACAGATACATACTTTCTTCTACAGTCTGCACCAAATAAAAGCCGTTTAGCCATCATAATGTTACACACGGCTCCTGAAGAAAAACACAAATTTTCCTCTCAGCTACTCTGAAAGGTCTGGTTCTACTGCGAAAATAACCCGTGAGAACGCTTGCTCTAACTTTTAAGTTCCCAAGGCTAAACATATCGTAACAGGTTACCTGGTTGTCAAAAACTTTATCAATCCTGTCTGCGATTTAACAGCTTACTTACGAAAAGAAAAGATTTCTACAGCTTTTGAAACTTGCAGAAAGCATACATGTACACTTTTAGAAGAATGCCCAATACTGAGACGTGCTTTACTCTTTTTAAGGCATCTTAACAGATAGTAAAATGTCACCACGGGTCACATTTACAGAGCATACCCGCATGACTAAAATTTTTCCCGAGTGACTTCGCCCGTACCACATTCTTTCCCCCACGAAGTTCCTTTACATTATTGGGGTTTTAGAAGGAGCAATAGGAGGGACACCAACAAAGGAAAACCACATTTAGTGCCATACAGGGGTGTTCCTGTCACTATCCTTTTTACAGCAGCGCTATACAGGTGTGTACTTTCTCATTTTTTTCACGCTGCTGACACACCTGTACGGTACTGTATACATTTTTCCTTCGTGGGTGTCCCTTCCATTGCTCCATCTTCCAAAGCCACAGTGGAAGTCACTCAAAGGAACATTGGGGGGGGGGGGGGGGGGGGACTGTGGCGTGAAGTCATTCCAGAAAACTCCCTAGGGAAGTCATGAAATAGACCACGGAGGTAAATCGGAATACTGTTGCAGAAATGCTGTAGGATGAGTTAGTGGACAGGAGGCCATGAGAAATGTTAATTTCTTTTGTGCTTCCATAAAATTTACAAACAGATGCTATATTTTCTAACCAGGTCAATTCCAAAGCAGAAGTAAAGAAGATGGCCACTTTAGTATGTTTTTTCTACACTGCCTAGGGCACTGAGTAACCAGGATACCTGCAAGAGTAGATTCCTCAATATGTGGGCTGTATTTTTCATTTGGCCAGTTCTTCATAATTACAGCCAAGCCACATTCACTGATCAAATTGGAAACAATGCCTGGCTTTTTCCATACATACATGGTATTGAAAAGAATATACCTAAATACAGCTTGTCTAGCAAACAGAAATCACTGCCTGACTCCAGGTACCACTGCCAAGTACTGGAAACACATATCCCAGCAAAGTTTCACCTTTATGTGACACTAAGATATCCTAAGCCTGACAGCCCACCCCGTCGTAAGACAAGAAAAACTGTCCCCTTTCTCTTCCCCTACCAAGTGACTCATTTTATACTTGATTTTGTACATTTAAGAGAGATCACACATCCAAATGATCAAACTAGAAAATGGCATACAGGAGGTCTGTATCACAAGAAAGCCTTATAAGAAAGTTTGTAGAGCAAGCACACTTTTAGAACTGACTGGAAGTAAACCAAATTACAAAGAATCACATAAACAAATCAAACTAATAAACCTAAAAAGTAACTGTGAAAACAATCAAAGTTATAAATCAATGTAGCCTCTCTAACAGTACTTCAGTATAAACAGGTATATAACCTTATCACAAATAAATTAAATAGCTAAAGTCACTTTAAGGCTCCCCCCCCCCAAAAAAAAAAATACAGAATTTTGAGAGAAAGGCAAAAATCACAAGTTTATAAAATCAGGTCTTAAATATTACTCTACCAATTTTAGCAGCAATATCACAGTAATCCAGGACTAGGATTTTTTTTAATTAAAGTCCATTGCCCATAGCTGTATGACAAAACAAAAGGTCATTTACATAGTAGGGCAGTTTTCATGACTAGTGATAAAGGCCAGTAAAGCATCATAAATCCAGTCTTATTTAAAATTATGAGACTAATAAACATAATAAGCTGTAAAGTATATATAGTAATCATCTTTTAAGTCCAGCCAAAGTGAAAACTGAAAAGCCAAATAAACCGAACAATAAGGTAACTAACAGCCACCACAAAAATCTTAAACAAAACCAAAAGATAATACAAAAAAATTGAGAAACTGGAAGCTCTTTTTTATGGATATGGATAGTAAGATACAAGCAGTGAAAATGTTTTTAGTCTCTTCACTTTTATATATAGGTCAGACATATTTTTATCAATCAGAGGAAAAGTTGTGGACAATAATTGATAAACAGTTGAAGGAATTTATTTGGGAGGGGAAGCAGGTGAGAATTAAGTGGGATATGTTGATCCTGACATAGAATAAAGTGGTTTGGGATTACCTGATTTGTATGGATATTTTAAAACTACACAGTTAAGGTTCATATACATAACACAAGCAGAAGGTTGTAAATAAAAGCATAAAAGGATGATGATAAAGCTGGCTGAGTTCTAAAAATAAGAATAGAGTAGTATGTTGGATGCATATCCTTAAGGAGAATAACAGAAACAATAAGCATACAGAGTATTATATTCATACAGTTGCAGAAAGTATTATAAGAACTAAGTCAATACGGGAATGGAGAAAGGAGATTTTGCCAATAGGGATGTCTACAAGTACAGATACAAAAAGTAGGCAAGATGGAGCTAGAATTTACTGGATAAAACTGACAAATGAATCAGGATATTGGCAGCAAATAATAGAGAGGGAAAGATAATAAAACGAGATGAGGCCAAGCAGAAGTTTGTACTGCGGGGTAGAGATTGCCTTCCCTACAAGGGATTGATATCAGAATATAGGCAAAGAGAAATATATAGGGAAGTCTTATGTGAAAGATTAGCACTAGTAGATGTTTTTGTCAAGTGAAGAACATAGGCTGCTTTTGAGAAAGGGATAATTTGTAGGGCATATAAAAGACTGAGAAGAGAGACTGGAAAGGCAATTTAGAAAGGAAAAATGGAAGGACATATCCATGGCTCCAAAGGTCCAAAAGGCTTAGGATTTTTGCTTGGAAGTATTTGCATAGGTGTTTTCATACCCTGAGTAGAATAATTTTTCCTCAGGTAGATAACAAATGCTGGAGTTATGATGGGAAAGAGAAAGATAAATAGGAACATGTTTTTTAGGTGTGTGATGAGCTGACAGATTTTGAAATTATACTACATAGTATTTTGTCAGAGATTATGCTTTTGAGCTGGGACAGAGGATCTGAATTGCCTAGACATAGTAAGGCCTTATTAGGTTTAATGCTACTGGCTGCCAGCAAAGCAATTCCTAAAAAATCAAAATCTAAACCATCTGTAACTAAAGTACTGAAAATTGTTAAAGAGACAAAAGAACTGAAAGTGAAATATTTAGAAAAGGGAATGAGTAAATTACTTAGAAATAAATGGCAGTTGTATGAACAATAATTGCAGAATAATGTTCAGGAAGAAGAGTGAGATTTAAGATAATGAAGGAATTATGCAATGTTGTAGTGTATGACAGTTGTTAACAAAGAAAGATATATATAAAATGTATAATGGTTTGTTTTCTTTTCTGTTAATGTATGTGTGCCTATACCAGACATAGAAAAACATACAGCAGAGTTAAAATCAGATCTGTAGGACCTCCAAGATGGCTGCACATTGAGTAAAAGCTTAATTCTAGCTCTCTCAATGTGAAAACAAAAACTCAGCAAAGAAGACCAGTAGATTTTTGTGTTTCTGGATAAATTTCAGTAACTCGCTAGTAAGTGCACTGCCTGGATGCCAGGAAAAAAAGAAATACAGAAGACCTGAAAGAAAATCAGCTACCAAAGGCAAGAAAAAAGCACTGACTGGGAAAAGTTCTGCAACTGTTTAGCAAAAAGCAGTGCAACCTCCAAATGTGACCTCCAGTAACCTAGAGGAAAGTATAAGACAACTGAATACAGACCCTGGTTAAAATAAACAAAATACCAATAGAATATATCAACTCAACCAGCAAATGGCTGGAAAAAATGGAAGAAGCTTTAAACAGATATTCAGATCAGGTGATAAAGCTACAAAAATCCGACGTCGAAATAAAGAAAAGGCTGGGTGAATATTAGACTGCTCAAGAAGAGATGTTTAAAAAAATAATATAATTAGAAGAGAGAGCACATAGGGAAGCCCTGAGATTTTCAGCTGTACCAGGGAAGCTGAAATGAACAGACTGTATTAATTTTATGAAAGCACAAATAAGTAGCTGGACTGCTATTCCACAGCACGGGGGTTGTTAGCTGAAATGGCATCTCATGTGTATGCTCCAAACCTGGTTATAACAAAGCAGCCTAGACCTTTAGTAATAAAGATGCAATCCTAATAGCAGAAGGAGTTGATTCTGACAAAATTGTGGTAGAAGGGCAAAATACTAAAAGTGGCAGACAGGAGAGTGTTTGTGAAGAATGATTACTCATTGTAACCAGGTGGAAGAGGAGTAAATTTAGTATACTATTCAGAGAATGTCAAGAAGCAAGCATGAGATTCAAATGACTATACCTAGCTATCTTCAAAATATTCTTCCCTGGAGGGACAAAATCATTTTTTGGATGAAGTATATTCTAAGGATGAAATACAAAAGTTTATCCAACAAAAAGTGAGCTGTGAAGCAGAAGGATATTCTGTTTCTTGTTCCTCTGGTAATAAAGACCACAGAGAGACTGTGTCAGTGAAACCTTTTCCAATGTTTCAATGGAAAATGCTGGAGAAAAGGAAGGGAGCATGATAGTTGGCTAGAAGAATTGAGAGTATATTGAAAATGAAGCAAAGACAGGATCTGGGAGACGGGGATGAACAGGAATAAAACCAGTAACATGGAAATTGACAAATGTAGATCGCAAAGCAATAATTATATTTGTGAAATATGACAGAACAAGAAAATCTGGAAAAATGGACTTCTTTGGACTTTGTTGGACTTGTGGAGGACTCTAAAGCATATACCCTACTTCATCTCATTAATCTTTGAAAAATACTTGGAGATGGGAAGAGGAGAGAGAAGGTTAACTGTAAATAAAACAAAATAATTTCTTAATAGTACTATTTTATAGTCTATGATTTTCTTTGAATACTATAAAGTAAAGTTTTCTCAGTTATTTTCAAGTGTAACTGGGATACTATTATAAAGAGGTGCTCCTGTTTTGTTTTTTTTTTTTCTTTCCCCCGTCTTCTCTCTCTCTCTCTCTCTCTCTTTCTCCTTGTTCTGTTTTAAGAACTGTAGGTAATGTATTGTAAAAAAAAGAAGAAGAAAAGTCTGGTCAAAAGAGCATGACAAAAGAAAAATTAATGTGCTTTTTTCTCATTCTTGCAAAGGTAATGACTGAATTAATGCCCTTAGCTTGATCTAGTAACAAGGCAAGTAAATGAAGAAGAATATTGAATATTATAAGTTTTTTTCCTAGAAAATAGATGTATGCTTAGTAGCAATTCTGTATCTGGTCCTCATAACTCCATGGAGGTAATCTGATAAAGAGAAATTGGCTACAATATGATAAAGAGAAAATAAGTAGAAAAAAGATAAATTGGCTAGAAGATAATGTTCTCTGAAAGCATTCAGGTGTTTTCCCAGCTGGGAGAGCTATAAAGATAAGACAAAAACAGACAGCACTTAGTAGAAGCACAGGCTGTACCATGCATCTTAATGTGGATAACCTTTCTTTTAGGTTAACTCAGGTCTATGAGTGTGGCTGTCAGTTTGGGGTATTTGTTCCTTTTAGGAAGGTAAACCTTCATTTGAAGATGTACACAGTTTTGTGTGTTAGTATTAAATTAATAGGTTTTAGGGGAGTATTGGGGTGTGTTTGTTTTTTTTTAGTATTTTTAATAAAACAAACATTTTTGTAAGATGAGACATGGGCTCAAATGGATATAACGACAAACGACTGTATACAAATTCAACCTGCCAAACAGTGTATGCATGTAACACAAAAGCTGGAACTAGACATTTTACAAAAAAGCTGTTATGCATAAAAAGGTGGGAATAATAACTTTTTTAATACAGTGATGCTTTCTGCAATGTCTTTAAATGTCAATGATCTCACATATAAATACAGAAAAGAAAGTAGTGAACTATATTAAAAATGTACAGTGCAAATAGCTAAGCTACAGGAGACATACTTGGAAAGAACTGAACATGTGAATTTGATAAAGAAAGGTTTTCAGGATGGTTACTCAGCAGAATACCTGGGACAAAGGAAAAGAGGAGTACTTATATTAATTGCAAGTGGAGCTCCAATAGTGATAGATGAGTATAAAAAAGATAATAATGTTAGATTTGTAGTACTAAGGGGGTACTGGCAAGGGGAGGAGAATGTATTTATATTCCACCTAAAATTCCTATAATGGAACTTAAGAAAATTCTGGGATAAATAATCAGCTTTCAGCAAGGAATATTACTTATAGATGGGGACTGGAATTTGATTTCCAGCAGTGAAGATGTATCTGGGTCAGCCCAGAAGGGTAAGTATAACAAAGAAGGGTATCCTTTTGAAGAAATTGATGAAAATATTTGGCATGAAAGATGTGAAGTCAGTAAGAGGAATTCAGAGTGAATTTACATATTATTCCTCAAGATACAAAAACTAGGCTATGCTGGAAAGAATTTACATTCCACAGGGACATGTGCATTTAATTGAAGGTCTTGATATGCGTCCAATAACTATTTCAGATCATGCAACAATTTGAGCTAAGATAAAAACATGGGCAAATGAAACAAAAATGAGATAGTGGGTGCTTTCCCACCTATCTGTTGGAAAGAGATGAATTTAAGGAATGGGTAGTAGAAATTATTCAGTAGCTATTAGAGAAGGTAGAAATAACTTCAGAAAACAATAGCTAGGAGTGGGTTAAAATTAAAGTGGAGTTTAAAAATAGGGTGGTAATAAAAATAAAGGGAACTATGGTTAAGAAGTAATTATTCAGATGGGCTGACAAATGCTCAAGTATTGCAGAATAGGGGGAATATCACAGAACAAGATGAGGAGCAACTGTAGAATGCTAAACAGGAAATAAGGGATTGCCTCAATATTATGAATGAGTTTAGACAGAGTGCTGTTAAGCAACTGTTTTTTGATAATAACTCTAAAGCACAAAAACTTTTAGCACAACGACTCAGGCAACAGAAAGTAGAAAGGGCTGTTGCCAAGCTTAGGGAGCCTGTAACAAGGAAAGTAATGAGAGATCTTGTAGAGGTATTAGAAATATTTCAGGAATTCTATGAAAGTCTGTATAAAGCAGAGAAATATGGAAATCAAGAAAAGATACAAATGGAAATGTTTATGGAAGAATTAAATATGCCAAATTTAGAGGTAGATGAGACTCAATTAATAACAATCCGGATAGGAGGAGATGAGATAAAAATGATGATATATAACCAATCTACAGGAAAGTCCCCAGGAATAGATGGTATTCCTGTGGAAGTTTGGAAGCTAGGAGGGAAAAACTGATAAACATCTTGAAGGTTTTGTTTAACAGTATTTTAAGAGGAGGAAAATACATCTTGGAAGAAAGCGGTAGTAGCTGTAATACCTAAAGAGGGTACTAAACCATGATTATAAAGTGTTTATGTCTATAATGACTTAAAGAATGGCAAATGTGATGCCAAAATTCATAGTTATGGAATAATGTGGTTTTGTGGAGGGAAAACAAACATTTAATAATATTAACAGAACATTGATGATCCAGAGGGAAGCAGAATGTAAGAAAATACCACCGTTGTTGGTGGGTCTTGATGAGGAAAAAGCATTTGACAGCATAAGCTGGAACTTTGTGAGCAGGTTAATGGAAGCATTTACATTCCCTGATAAAATTATAAGGTTGATTAGGAAGATATATGAGAGATTGGAGGTGAAAATTCAAAATGGGTAGGGTCTATTCTGATAATTTCTGCTTGAGCAGAGGAACCAGGCAGGGGCATCCTCTTTCCCCTTTGTTATTTGCATTATATTTAGAAACATTGGCAAAAAATAAGGGACTCAGAAATTCAAGGATATACTTGGTATGGTAGTCAAGAAAAGCTGACTCTGCTTGCAGATATTATTTTATGCCTGATAAAACAAGAAAGGGGCATTACAGTGTTGTGGAACATTTTGAGACAGTTTCAAATCTTTTTGGGATACAAAATTAACAAAGCTAAGACAAAGGCAATAGCAGTAAATTATGCATCCACACACAAATTGGTTCATCAATATCCATATTTATGGGGACATGATAAAATAAAGTATTTAGGAGTATGGATTATAAATGATTCCAGCGTGGCAGCTAAGGATATGTGGGAAGAGACTAAACAAAACATAATACAAAACTGACAAAATGGAAGCTCTGTTATATGGATATGGATAGTAAGATACAAGCAGTTAAAATGTTTTTAGCCCCTTTAGTCTTATACACAGATCAGGCATATTTTTTATCAACCAGAGGAGAAGTTGTAGATAGCAATTAATAAAGTGCTGAAGGATTTCATGTGGGAGGGGAAGACAGCAAGAGTCAAGTGAGATAAGCTGATTCTTCCAATTGAACAAGACATATTAGAATCAACCAATTTGAAGGGGCATTTCAGAGCAACACAGTTAAGGCTGCTATACATAGCACAAGCAGAAAACTGTAATTCAAAGTGGAAAAGATAATGATGAAACATGGGGAAGCTTAAGAAACAAAGACAGACTGGGATTTTGGATCCAGACCCTTAAGGAGAATAATAATAATCATGCAGAATATTCTATTCATAAAGTAGCAGAATGTATTATAAGAACTAAGCCAACATAGGAATGAAGAAAGGAGATTCTGCTGATAGGCATGCCTGCAATTAGGATACAGACAATAGGCAAGAGGGACTGGAATTTATTGGAGAAAACTGGCAAAGGAACCAAGGTATCGGGAGCAAATACTAGAGAGGGGAAAATAATAGAATGGGAAGATGCCAAGAATGTATTTGGACTGCAGGTTAGAGACTGCCTTCCCTATCAAGGAGTGATATCAATATATAGGAAAAGAGAAAGAAATAGGGGGGGGGGTCCTAAACAAAAGACCAGCACTGGTAGAGTTTTTAGTAGAATCTAGAACAGAAGTTGCCCTTAAAAATGAATAATTAGAAGAGCATATAAACTATTGTATGATAACTGTAAGAATCAATCAGAGGAGGTTAGAAAGGATTGGGAAGAGAGAGTGGATAAGCAATTCACAAAGAAACAATGGGTGGATATATGTATGCTTCCCAAATGTGCAACAAAATCTAGAAGATTTAGGATTTTTGCTTGGAAATGTTTAGAATTTTTCCTCAGGCAGACAGCAAATGTTGGAGGTATGACGGGGAAGAACGAGGTAAATGGGAACATATTTTCTGAAAGTGTAATGAGTTGGCAGACCTTAATGATTCCCTGAAGACTACTCTCAGAAATGTTGGGTGTGCAAATTGGTGTAACTAAGGAAATTATTTTTCTGAGCTATGATACAGAATCGGAATTGCCTAGTGTTAGAAAAATATGTAATAGTAATATGCATGCTTAGTGCATTTAGTGCATTCGAGATTTAAAAGGGTTAATGCATTTATTCTGTTCACACTGCATGAATCTGCACAGCCATTAGAAACTTAACAAAAAGCATTCTGTTTCTGCTAATGTCAGCAAATAACAAAATAAGTAATTCATTTCTGCTAATGTCATGAAACTTAACAAAGAGATATTCATTTATGCTTATGCCATGAGAAAACATGCGGCTGTTAGAAGCTATTGATAAAGAAAACAATAGATGCTTGAAAGTTTAAACCGTAGTCAGCATTACTTGTACTGAAGCTAGAAATGTACCTTGAATCTAGGTAAAATGTATTAGAACAGTACAATAGAAGAATTGAAATGCTGAAATGGACTGACATAAGCCCAAGGCCAGGTTGTTTTTCTCAAAATGTTTTGCAGAATGACAGATATTTTTAACTTGGTCAGCAATAAGTCTAACAATATTTTCTGTAAAACATACAGAAAGCTGTGTCTAACTACGTCAGCAATAGAATGTAACATTTTCTATGTGACAGGAAGAAAACTGTATAAGTATAACCTACTAATCATTAATCATTCAGACAAATCCTGTGCCTACATGCTTTGTCTCCTTGCTGCAAGTAATAAAGGGTGCCTTGCTTGAACCTAATGTGAATTGGTCTTTGAAGTTTTTTCCTTTGACAGATTGGTCCTTCGGACCAGAACCATCTCTTCACCTCGGATCAGACGGGCCAGATGGATGAAACCGTACGGGGAAGAAACCAAATCGGTTCTTCTTATATGAAAAGCCCTCCAACTGAATTGTCGTTCAAAAGAGGCCAGCCACTTTCTGATCTGTGACTGAAGGACGGGTCTCCGCAAATTGGTGATCAATCACGTGTGCTCAGGTAAGGTGAATCTACTTTTTTTCTGTTTCCTGTTTTAAATCAGTGACTAGATGCGTATTGTTTTTGTCAGACTGTATTTTTCTTACAAGTCAGGGACAAAAAAGATTACTGTCTTGTTATAGATCAGGAGAAACAGAATAAGTAGGCCGTCATTCTGAAGAGACTATAACAAAATCCATGGTACCACGTTAAAAAATAAGAAAAGTTACGTAACAGTCAAAGGGTAGAACAAAATGGGTAATAATTGCACAAAAAGACCCCAAAATCCGCTTTTAACAGAAGACGCAAAATATATGCAGTTGCAGCGAGCTGACAATATTAGATATTATTCAAAATGGGTTAATAAACACGAATTCAACGGAAAATTAGAAAAATCCTCACTTATCAAACTTATCAAACAGCTCAAAACCGATTCCAAAGGTCGGGTAAAAAAGCAATGTAAATTAGGAATTCCTCAGGCACACAGGTGGATTGAGGAAGTAAACCGTAGGGAACAAAAGAACAAAAATTCAAAAGCAATGTTTTTAGATAAGGAGGATAATAACGTAGTAATAGCATCAGCACCTCCACCTCCCTTACCGGAATATGAAGCAAGTAAACAGGTTAGTCCACCCCCATGATATCCTGTGGTCACTGAAGAAAGAGGCATTATGAAAATAAAACCATTTATTAGAGATCCCATCGAGACCAGGTCTCGAACAAAGGCAGGTAACTCAAATGAAGGCATTGAGTTATGGCAAATGGTTAAGAATTCACGATCTATAAGTGAAGAAGAAGAAATATATCCACTTATAGAAGTACCCAACCCTCAGGCAGGTCAGGACAATCAGGACCCAACTATTTTAGTGTATAGAACTTGGACTCCGGAAGACATCCGGAAAGCCACTGAGGGAATCCCCCATCCAAAGGTTAATTTTAGAAAATTCTCTGAAGACTTACAAGGAATGAGGCTGAGTTATAACTTGAATGGAGAAGAGGTAGAAAAGGTAGTTAGACAAATTGTTGGGCCAGATTGGCATATGATTAGTGGGAACGGGAATCCCCGTGACGCTGCACAAAGACCCCTCCCACATAGCAGCGCAGAATTAGACACCAGAGTAAAAGGTCTTACAGACCGCATCTCTGAAAAATGGAAACCTAGGGCAGACTGGACTTGCATTAATCTATGCATCCAACAAGAAGGTGAAACTATTGACCGGTATTATGCCAGACTATTAAAGTGTTTTAATAACCACTGTGGAATGCAGGTTCCTGAAGATCAAACACAAGATTCCCCATATGAACAGCAGTTAAAGAATGCATTTTTAAAGGGCAGTATTGCACCTATAAGCAGTTTTATTACAAAGCACATGGTAGATCAGTGTACAAGCAGATTACAATCATTACTTGAATATGCTAGGCATGCCGAAAGGCATTTTAATAGCAAAAAGAAAAAGAAAGCTCAAGTATTTTCTGTAGAAGATGGAGCAGAAGTTTATGTAGTACAGTCCGAGAAAAAGGGCAAGAAAAATGCACAGGGAAACAAACAATCTGATCAACGATCAGAGGACTTTGAAGGGCGAAAGAAAAGGGGAGAATGTTTTAAATGCGGTAAAAAGGGACATTTGGCAAGGGATTGCAAGAAAAACAAGAAGGCAACAACAGAAGACAAGGAGGGTGAGGACTGACTATATGGTAGTCAGGAATCCCTAGAAGGGGCTAGCAAAGAAGGGATAAATGAGAATATGATAGAGGGAGTAGAGGAAGTGCAGGAAGTTAGTGACAATGAAGAAGATGAAATATTAGACCTAGCTTTATTGAGCTTGGAGCTCTATTTAGCAGACACAAAACCAGAAGTTACACTCTTGGTAGAAGGGAGGGAAGTCAAATTCTTGTGTGACTCAGGGGCATCACGAACCCTGATACATCCCTCCAAACTACCAGAAAACACAGAGACACCTGATTACATACTGGTTAAAGCAGCTAATGGACAGCTGTATCGGGAGCCACTCTCCTGTGACATTGCAATAACTGATCCAGTTTCAGGATTGACACAAAAAAGCAAACCTGTTGTTTCTGCAAAATGCCCAGTAAACCTCTTGGGTAGAGACCTCATGCAGCTATTTGGTATAGCAGTAGTCCCAACCATGCAGGGTATGGAAGCACAGCGACAAATTGATACCTTTGCAGTGCAATCGGAGGGTGAAATGTTTTATTGGTACAGCCAGGACTTGGTTACGACTGGTACAGGGACTGTAACCAAAGAGTTAATGAATGTAGCCATCAGCAAGTTCCCCTCCCTTGACATTGATAAGCAACAACTGTTGCACTGTACCCTGTATTATTGTAATACACCAGGACCTGATAAGGAATATGAGCAATAATTGTTTAAGAATCATGCAAATAGATTGATATTGTGTAACCTGTACTGGGACACAGAAGGGAACAGTGTAGCCAGCTGTTCATTGCCCCAGGAGTTCTTTGCACTTTATAAATCCAATCGATTACCACATGTTAGCCTAACCAAAAACAGAAATATAGAATGGGCAGACCTAGGAGAAAAAGTCACGAGTTGGGAGAAACAGACAGAACAAGAACTGTCAGAACAGGGAATACAAATACAAATGTTGAATTGGATAACTCAGACCAACCCAGCTGTGCACTTACAGTCTGGTGAGGACAGCTGATTGACACTCCTGTTAGTGGAGGAAGAAAATGCCTTACAAAATATACCAGAGACTCTCTGGTCAACAGGAAAATCAGATGTAGGACTTATTCGTACAGCGGGACCAGTTACTATCATGCCAAAGTCAGCATTCAGACCACAAAAAAGACAGTATCCCTTAAGAAAAGATGCAGAGACAGGGATAAAGCCTATTATAGCAGCCTTACTTAAAGGAGGGATACTAATAGAATCTCCCGATTCACCATGCAACACACCCTTGTTTTCAGTCAAAAAAGCAAATGGAGAATGGTGTATGGTCCAAGATTTACAAGCTGTAAATGATGCAGTAATACCAAGAGCACCCACGGTGCCAGATCCACACATCCTGTTGAATGATTTAAAACCTCAACACTAGTATTTTTCCATGGTAGACATCAGCAATGCGTTCTTTTCAATACCGATACATCCTGATAGCCAGTATTGGTTTGCATTCACATTTCAGGGGAAAAGGTATACATATACGCGACTACCACAGGGATATTGTGAAAGTCCAACAATATTCTCACAAGAAATGGCAAGTAACTTGGCGGGATTCACCCCAACAAGAGGCAGTCAGATTTTACTTTATGTTGATGACATCTTGCTGGCAGCCCCCACCCAGCAGGATTGTAGAGAAGATACCATAGCACTTCTACAATTCTTAGCCACTGAAGGACATAAGGTAAATAAAAGTAAACTTCAGCTTTGGAAAAAACAAGTTAAATACCTGGGATATGTAATATCCAAGGAAGGCAGAACACTAGATGAGGACAGAAAGATAGCAATTTTGCAAGCACCAAAACCCACTACCAAGAAGGAAATGATGTCCTTCCTGGGTACAACTAATTTTTGCCGGAGCTGGATTCCAAACTATGCTTTGGAATTTGCACCGCTAACTGACCTTATATATAAGAAGCCTATGGCAGCACAAGATTTGTTACAATGGACACCAGAAGCAGAATCTGCTTTCTGCAAACTGAAGCAGTTAATAGCATCCTCATTAGTTCTGGGATTGCCAAACTACCATAAACATTTTTTCCAAACTGTAGATTGTAAGCAGGGTTACATGACATCAGTATTAACACAACAGCATGGGGATAAGCAATGCCCTATTGCTTACTATTCATCGCAACTAGACTCAGTGGCACAATCCTTACCCCACTGTGTACAAGCAGTAGTTGCAGCTGCAATGGCAGTACAGGCTTCAGCCTCAGTAGTCTTGTTCCACCCTCTCACTTTGAGAGTACCTCATGCAGTCACGATTATTTTGCTACAAGAAAAGGTGGCATATCTTTCCACTGCTAGGCATCTTTCCTGTATGACTATATTGTTGAGCCAACCTCACATGACAATTGAGTGATGCACAACTTTAAACCCTTCTACTCTGCTCCCAACCCCTGCAGACGGCACAGCGCACTGCTGCCTGCAGGTAATTGAGCAAAAGACACTACCTAGAAAAGATCTCACGGATGTCCCCTCTGATGATGCCGAGATGACATACTACGTGGATGGCTCGTGCAAAAGGGGTCCTGCAGGACAAAACCTAGTAGGATATGCAGTAGTTTCTGATACTGAGATTATAGAAGTAAAACCTTTACCACACAACTTATCTGCACAGGCAGCAGAATTGATCGTCCTGACACGGGCATGTACCTTAGCAAAGGGTAAATGTGTAAACATTTTTACTGATAGCCAGTACGCTTTTTCTACTGTACATGTTTTTGCGCAACAGTGGAAAAACCGGGGAATGATAACATCTACTGGCAAACCTATAAATCATGCACAATTTATTTTAGATCTTTTAGAATCTATTCAGTTACCTCAGAAAGTAGCCATTTGTAAATGCACAGCTCACACCAAGCAACAAGATAGGATTTCAAAAGGTAATGCGAGAGCTGATACAGCTGCAAAACAAGCAGCCACAGAAGTATTTCTTTTAAATGAGGAATTACAACCCTCTGAGATTTTAGTCTTAGAAATGTTAAAAACAATGCAGACACTCACTACGCAAGCTGAAAAAGAACGATGGGTAAAACGAGGAGCAATTTTCGAAAAGGGGCTGTACATCTCTAGTGAAGGGAAACCAATACTACCATATAATTTGTTTAGATATGCAGCTTTGTTGAGCCATGGGCAGTGCCCTGTCTCAACAGGGGGGATGGTACAGCTGGTGAAGCAGATGCTCACAATGTATGGATTTACAAACTACTCTAAAAAATTTTGTTTGACGTGTCAGATTTGTAACAAGCATCATGCACAAGGGGTGTTAAAGCCCAAGCAAGGGAGTTTCCCTACACCACCATATCCGTTTCACACTATCTGTATGGATTTCATAGAATTGAACAAATGTGAAAATAAGAAGTATTGTCTTGTCATTGTAGATATGTTTTCCAGGTGGGTGGAAGCCTTTCCAACCAAAAATCCAGATGCAGCTACGGTGGCAAAAGTACTTGTCAAGGAAATCATTCCTAGATTTGGCATTCTGGAAAGGATCTACAGTGACAATGGTACACACTTTGTAAATCAAACCATACAGCAGTTAAGTAAGCATTTTGGTATTTCTTTAAAATATCATCGTGCATATCATCCACAATCTGCAGGGCTAGTTGAAAGGCATAATGGTATATTAAAAAACAAATTGAGAAAATTGATAGCTGAGACAGGAAAAAATTGGATATACTGTTTAACCCTGGCACTGTTGAGCATGAGAACTGTCCCTACAGCAAAAGGATTGACTCCTTTTGAAAAGTTATTTGGAAGGGCTTATTATACACCCCAGTGGAAACTTCTCATGTCATTAGACCAGGAAGCTGATTTTACACTAGCTGAATATATGAAGAAAGTCATGAATTCTAAACATCTGTTGCAGTCAAATTCTGTTTCAGATAGAAAGCAAACCGAGACATCAGAAGTGGCAGTAGTGACACCTGGGGACTGGGTGTGGATAAAAGTTATCAAGAAGAAGAATTGGTTATCGCCAAGGTGGGAAGGGCCCTACCAGGTGCTTCTTTCGACACCCACTGCAGTCAAGATAGCAGAGCGAGCTTCGTGGATCCACCTGACGCACTGCAAACTTGTTAAGAACTTTGAACTGGACAAACATCTTACCTCTCCATCGGGGCCCTCAGCACAAAGTCTGGCTACAAAGGGGGTCAGATCAATAGGACTGATCCGTCTCAACCCCAGTGAAGAAACCATCGGTGCTGGAGGTCCTATTAGGGCAGAGAGTAAGAACACATGTCTGAAATAAAGATGACAGAATCCAGTAAGATCCAAATGCACCTATTCGGAAGAGTCGGAGAAAACAGGAATGCAGAACAACCGTTTCCTCGGAAGTAATGCATAACCATCCTATTGACTGTAATAGTGACAATAATTTTTTTGTTGTGGCCATTCCTTTTTACAGCCGCACAAACTGGACTGAACAAGCATGCAGAATTGTACGCAGAGTGGCACCCAAACTTCAACACTTACCAGGCAATCAAATATGTGTATGCTGAGACCTTCAATGTTTCGAATTGCTGGATTTGCACAGCTTTGCCAACATAATACGGGGGGTTATTGTTAACTTCAGTCCCCCTAGGAGCCAACAAGACCTGGGAAAACATAGTCTATGATACATCAGATGTCACATCACAAGATAAAGTAGCACTGCACTTGTCTGTTCGACAAAAGGGGACTGTGTGTTTTTACAAAAATGATACAGTTCAGGTGGGTTGGAGCAATTGCAATGTGACTGTTCCTTATAGATGCTACAATAAGACTGATAACACAGGGTCCTATTGCAACACGAGCTATGATTCATTTGTTGAACTGATGCATAGGCAACTGATGAAGTAAAACATAATGCTGACCTTTATAGACAACTGTCTATGATAGACAAAAAAAGTTTCATCCAGAGCCAAGACATAATATAGTTACTACCAAAGTAGAAGACTGTTCTTTTGTATGTGGTAGGAAAGCATACAAGTGGTTACCTGAGAATTGGTCCGGCAGTTGTTATTTGGGGTACCTGGTTCCGGCCATACAACACACAGCAGTTTTACCTCAAGGGAAAATTCGGAATGTTCGACGAGAAATCAAGAAGCCTGTCAATCCAGTGGGGCAAATCAATGAGGGCTGGAAAAACCATCATGCTGTGGGCTTAGGGAAAAATGGACTGTCACATATGGACTTGGGTGATACCATCATCTCGTGGGCAGGTGAACTGCCAGCATATGGAGCAACAAAATCAATCTGGGAACTGAGAAAATTGTCTAAGCTTCTCGAAATAATGAGCAATGCAACCTTTTCTGCCCTAGAATTGGTGACTGATGAACTGACTGCCATGAGAACTGTAGTGCTTCAAAACCGCATGGCTCTCGACTTCACCCTAGCAGTGAGAGGAGGTATGTGCGCTTTGATCCAGGAAGAGTGCTGTTCATATATTCCTGACCATAAACATGAGATAGACAATTATCTTGAGGTAATTCAGCAGGTGTCAGCCATGACCAAACCAGGACCAAATCCATTGATGGACTTTTTCCAGAGATTGTTTGGGGGGGTGGGGCAGTATCCTGATGAACATCCTGATTGCCATCTGTGTAGGAATGATCCTACTGGTGGTATGTGTGTGCTGCTGCATCCCCTGCATGAAAAGACTGATTAAATACTTTATAGACATGTCAGTTTCAAAAACCTTATACCAAGGTGCTGAACATGAAGAATTGTTAAAAACTGAAAATGCTTTCATAAGTTTAAACTGAATGACTCCCTTAACTGCAAACCCTGAGTAGGAAGAGGTTAGGGGAAGAAAAAAATTGTTTATGCTTATCTTGAAAGTAGAATAAAAGTATTAAAAGGGGGGAAATGTTAGAAAAATATGTAATAGTAATATGCATGCTTAGTGCATTTAGTGCATTCGAGATTTAAAAGGGTTAATACATTTATTCTGTTCACACTGCATGAATCTGCACAGCCATTAGAAACTTAACAAGAAGCATTCTGTTTCTGCTAATGTCAGCAAATAACAAAATAAGTAATTTATTTCTGCTAATGTCATGAAACTTAACAAAGCGATATTCATTTCTGCTTATGCCATGAGAAAACATGTAGCTGTTAGAAGCTATTGATAAAGAAACAATAGATGCTTAAAAGTTTAAACCGTAGTCAGCATTACTTGTACTGAAGCTAGAAATGTACCTTGAATCTAGGTAAAATGTAACACATGTATTAGAACAGTACAATAGAAGAATTGAAATGCTGAAATGGACTGACATAAACCTAAGGCCAGGTTGTTTTTCTCAAAATGTTTTGCAGAATGACAGATATTTTTAACTTGGTCAGCAATAAGTCTAACAATATTTTCTGTAAAACATACAGAAAGCTGTGTCTAACTACGTCAGCAATAGAATGTAACATTTTCTATGTGACAAGAAGAAAACTGTATAAGTATAACCTACTAATCATTAATCATTCAGACAAATCCTGTGCCTACATGCTTTGTCTCCTTGCTGCAAGTAATAAAGGGTGCCTTGCTTGAACCTAACATAAATTGGTCTTTGAAGTTTTTCCTTTGACACCTAGACATAAGTAAGATTTTGCTGAGTCTAATTACGGTAGCTGCCAAAAAAAAATTACTAGAAAATGGAAATTAAAGTCTAAACCAACTGTACTAGAAGCAGTGAATATAGTAACACAGATAAAAACAACTAGAATTGCAATCTTTAGAAAAGGGAAGGAGCAAATTACACAGGAAAAATAGAAATTGTTGGAACAATACATACAGGGGAGGAATAAGGTTTAAAAGAAGGCAGGACTTGCATGAACTGTGTAATGCTTGACTGACAATGATTGGGTAGGCTATAAGTGATGTATAATGCTTGCTACTGGGATTTTGTCAGTATGTTTTTTGATGTAAAATGCTTGCAACTAGGAATGTGTCAATATAGTTTGTTTTCATTTATATAAATGTATGATTGCCTATGTCATAAGTGATAATTTAATAAAGATGTTTCTTGTTTAAAAAATCAGATCTATAGACATTATGAAGGTAAAAATCATTTTGCCAGAGTGTGTTTGAGATAAAAAAAACAACTGTAAAATTCTAATGTTGTTGAAACTGAAAAGCAGTTAAAACCCAACAAAATGTTTGTGGGTACTTGAAGTACATTCAGTGAGAACACTTCATTCTAAACAAAATGATAATCCATTCAGCATTAAGTATAGTGAATGCATGTATATTATTAATTGTCTGAATGAGTTCAGAATTAAATTTTAGTTTGAAAATGTGTGGATTAAATGCAAAGGAGTAATGTGTAATTGGGTGATTGTGTAGAAAGCAATGTAATGGCTGAATCTACTTATAGAAGTGTTAAATTAATCTGTAAACTGAATATGTCTACAATTATACTATGGAGTTATTATGGACACAGAGTAAATCTACTGGGATATGTCTGGCTGAACTATGTGTACAAAAACAGATAAAGTAAAAGTCAGTTTCAGCTAGCTGCTTTGCAAACACAACCAAAACAACTGAATAACTTAGGGAGATAAGCCTATAAGACTTTGGACATTTTAAACAAAGTTCATACTACCCTAATACAGAATTAAATGTTATCTGTTGACTGAATAATAAGAATGCAGTGTGCAGTCAGATTGTGCAATCGGATGATACTGGAGGCATACAGATGCAGGTTATTGTGCAGAAACTATTGCAGTATAGGTGGAGTCAAATGCTCTATGTAGACTGCAGAACTCAAAGAAAACAATACATATTCAGAATTCTGCAGTTAAATAATCAGCCTTAGCAAGGACATGCAGTAAAAATGTACCTGTATTTGGCATTTATCTGTAAGAATAGAAGCATAAATCACAGAGTACTGAAGGTACAGCTTCTGTAGAATGGAATATGAGCAATATTCTCAAAGCATATTCCAATCTGTTTGAAGGCTTAAAATGTTTACATGCTAAATTTCATATAAAATTGTCAACTGAAGACATTCCAGTGATTCATGTTTCAGGAGAAGTATTTGTTGTACTTAATTGTAAAACGGAGCTAGAATTAATGGATATGGAATTGCTAAGAAGAATGTTTGGTCAGGCAGACAAAGCCAACAGAATGGGATAATAGCATATTGACTGTAGTCAAGTTAGACAAAATCAGAATTTGTATTGCTGCACAAGATCTTAACAAATGCATCAAGAAGAAATATTATTTTCTTGAAATTAATAAGGAAATGCTTACATATATGCGTAAAGTGTGAGTATTTTTAGTGTTTGATGTAAATTATTATTAGAGTTCTGAAAAAAATTCTTAAGCAAGCAATAATATCTGAGAGGGTAGTAGTGGTGGATTTTAATAGAGACAAATGAGCAGCTACCCATGGCCATCCAATGAAATAATTTAATTTTAAGTTATTCCATTTGTACCTATAGTGAGACAAAAGAAAGTCTCCTTTCTCCACATGGACTAGGGGCCAGGAAGTAGTAGTGAGATCAGATCTTCCCCTCCCCCGATAGCCAGTAGCAGCAGCAAATGCAGTACAGGAAACACTAGTAGCACACAAAAACAGCACAAAGCAGTTGAGGGAAAGTGTTCCAAAGCCAAAAATCCAAAACCTAAAAGAAGAACAAAATCACAGGAAACTCTCCAAGGAAACAAATTATTTCTTTCCTTGGATAGTTTCTTGTGATTATGTTCTTTTATGTTTTAAATACTAGCAGCATAACAGTACATGAAGAAGACCATGGGAAGCTGTCACCTGATTTGGTGACACATGCGTTCCTCTACACGTATTGCTCAATTACTGCTGAAATAAGAGTACAGAATGGTATAGCATGGGAAGTGGTTGCTTTGGGTGCAAAAGAAAGCACACAATGGATGAGTTCCACACTGCAGTTGAAAGTGCGAGAGTACAAGTAAGTGCAGCAGGTGTGTGTTTGTGTGTATGTGCTTCAGGAGTTTAACGCAGTCATTAGAATTCAATTTCAATTCCATTCAGTCTTTCCAGTTTCAGAAGTTTAGTGCAGCCATTCAAATTCAGTATCAATTCCATTCAGTCATTAGAATTTACTTCCTGTTCTAGCTGTTAAAAGAGATACTTATGCATTATTAGAAGCACTGCCTGGTTAAATGACTTGCTCAGAGTCACTCAGTAGGCAAATGGAGGTAAAAAGAATCAATAGCTGCATCCTTCACTATACAAACCAGCTCATTAAGAGATTCAAGTCTTAATCTTTTTCCGCTGTCAGACATTCACACACTTTTTCATTTTCTGATAAATCATTGAAGGTTAAAAGTCATTGAGGTTTATAATCAGTCAATAATACCAGTCATTAGAGCGCTGTGTGATATTAATGCACTGCTTTCTGTAGTTAAAGGTACAGAAATTTAACCCTTTCATCTCCATCTGCCTATTGTCGCACTATGAGAAAATGTAATTAATGGTCACATCTGTGTAATCTGTATAAATATTTGGTTTCTTTCTTCCATCCCACTATTTTACTTGTAACCCATTTCCTGTGTCAAGGGAGTGGGAGTCCTTTAGTCTGGCAGTTGGAGCAGAAGTTTAGGTAAGCGAGCTCTAGTTCCTGTGGTATAGATTTGATTCACTTATCCCTCATTTACTTACTGTGTGACCTGGAGCAAGTCATTTAACCAGACAGCACTTTGAGACAAGTAGATATTTGTGCTAGGCTCTTCAATTGTCAGCTGGGCTGCAAACCTACTAACTACCTATGGATGACAGTAGTTATGGTGTAAAGGAGGTAAAGTCATTATAGGAGCATCATCATATGAGCCATGTTGTTTGGATACGATCACTGGTTTCCTTGTTATTTTGACAATGTATTTATTATTTAAGTGTAAATAAATTAAAATTTTAAATTTTAACTATGTCCTTCGGGTCTGAGTGAGAGGCACTATTATGAAAAAGTTCGGGTTCAGGCACCTAGGCGGTGCGACAACCCACTGTGAGACAACTGGAGGTGGACAGATGGCAGTATGGAAGTTTAGCTGCAGTGACAAATGCCTGCAGACAATTCCCTGTGAAAAGAAAAGAACCCCCTGCACCCTAACCACAGGTGTGAGACAAAAACCCGTATGTGATCTACACACTACACCCCGTAGAAAACACCGTGTGCAACTAACACTGTAACATGTGCCTAGAATAGGATGCCAAGTGGGCATCAAAGTGGTACACTGAAACCTGTGTGCTGTGGGCAAAGCCTTTATTAATGCAAAATGTAAAGTAATGTGGGAAGTGCTTGGTGCATACTAAACCATGATATAATCATAACTTATAGAAATGTGCCACAGCACACAGGTTTCAGTGTACCACTTTGATGCCCACTTGGCATCCTATTCTAGGCACATGTTACAGTGTTAGTTGCACACAGTGTTTTCTACGGGGTGTAGTGTGTAGATCACATACGGGGTTTTTGTCTCACACCTGTGGTTAGGGTGCAGGGGGTTCTTTTCTTTTCACAGGGAATTGTCTGCAGGCATTTGTCACTGCAGCTAAACTTCCATACTGCCATCTGTCCACCTCCAGTTGTCTCACAGTGGGTTGTCGCACCGCCTAGGTGCCTGAATAGTAGTGTTGTAAATTATTTCTAATTTTCTAACATAATTGAAGAAGGATTTGTAGTCATCCTTTGTCTCAACTGCTAGCCAGAATTCATAGGATTCATTGTTGATCTTTATGGTTGCCTTCAGTTTGCTAGTTAGGATTTTTATATTCCTTCACAAAGTGGTGTTCTTACCCTACATGGTACTTTAGCATTTTTTTCTTCTGTTATTCAGTTTGTCTATATTGGCTGACCACTAGGGTAGTTTGTTTTGAATTTTCTACTGGGTTTAATTCTAGTAGGAACTTCCAGGTCAATGCATTTGTTTGATTGGGCATAAAGAGCCTTAGTGTATGTACATGGCTGTATATCCCAGGTCAACTGCGGAGTTTATTGTGGGTAAATTTAGAGATTTTGTAATATAAGTATAATAGATTTGCCTTCTTGTAGTCACTAAAGAGGGTGGTGTTGGCTATCAGGCGAGTGGATGTTCTGAGAGTAAAGTTAACCAGTATGTGGTCTGATTTTAATAAGGGACCAACCGGGAGGGGGGGGACAGAATGGAGCTAGGTTTATGTGAGGTAGGTCAAGAATATTCCTGTTCCACATGAAATTGAAGACCAGTTAATCCGGGGAGTTATTTTTAATCCAATCCAAGAAGCATTGGGCATTCCCTACATTGGTAGTGCAGGTGCTCCAGTCTATTTAGGGATAGTTGAAGTTCCCAAGGATTAATGAGCTATTGCTTGTTAGGGATGTTTGTGATCATGTGGGGCCATGGATGGGGATTAATAACAAGCTATAAATTGGAAATTTGACTTCTCTATAGTGACATAATGTTCTGTGAGCTAACCAGGGGTCTCTGGGTATCAGCTTTGATAGGATACTGTCACTGACAAACACCAAGACTCTACTTCAGTCACCAGTCAGTTTAAAGGCTTGCTAAGCATAAAACTCAGGCACAGAGGTGGTGCTGCCTTTATGTTCAAACTATGTCACAGTAACAATACAAACATGGACATGTTCCAAATGGAGAAGTGTTTCCAAATCAGGCAGTTTATTGTTAAGACTCCTGGCCCTGAGAAGGGCCACTTTGATGGTACAATTTGAGATTCGGAACCCTAACCTTACAAACAGTATGACCAGACATCTGCAGCAACTGGAGAGACCTCAGAGGTCTCTCACCAAGAAAATTCATGCCCTACAATACATGACCTACATGGACAGACTGAAGGCTGTATCACTTTGATCATTATCATATACACTGCTTAGAGGCAACTTGTGCTTGGCCTATGGAGCAGTCTCAGACTCTGTCTTGATGAAGCTGCTGCATATCTGCAAATCCAATGGGACAAGATTCACTCACTCTAGGGATCTTAACCTAGCCTGAAATATTAACAGGACATGCTGGAGAGACAGACATGTCTCCCAAAGGTTGCCACTCCTCTGGAACAAATGCCCAATTCATGTAAAACAAAGCTCCTCAATGACCCCATTTAAGCGTAACCTGGACAATTGGATGGGAAACCATAAATTTACACCTAGGGTTTCACCTATGTCCCTCTTAGACAGGGGCAGCTGGTGCTGATCTTAGATTCATGTGCAAACATAGACTATATATCTTGGTCCATAAGGGAACAAAGGTATAACATGGCTAGGCTTGAAGAGGTCTTAAGGTCAATAGCCTAGTAACCCCCTCTGCTCCTATGATGATCCTATGGATGTTCATTAGATGAACTCTGCCTAAAAAAGGCACAATGGGGGCAGCAACACTTTGTGTACAGAAACCCTTGAACAAAAGGCATAGACTGTCCTCTGAAAAGCAAGTTAGACTGTCCATCATCTTGTTCCAGGGAAATACATACTGGATCTCCCCATAGTGGCATCAGCTACTTAGCTAGCTGTCAAACCCAATTATGTTTTTTTGGAATCCAATCACCATTATTGGTGGAGGGAGAATACCACATTATAACCATAGTTTTACCCTTGACTAAAGCTTGCATAGCAATACTTTTTCTAATCATCATTAGCATACACTATGGGATGAATCATGGAAGTCCTCTTTTAGAGTTACCTATCTCTAGGTGAGCCACAAAAGGTCAAGGCAGAGAGCTACCCCAAGTATGGAATCAGCTCCAAAGCTAACAGTTTTACACAGACCATGACTTTACATTAAGCAAGGTGCAGATTTCATAGTTCATTTTACTACCTCTTCCTGCATGGTAAGATGTCCAGTGGTCATCTTGTTGGTAAGTGGAAAAATATATATTTTTTATTTGATTTAAGTAGTTTGTGATGGTAAAATGTATTGGTGTATGTTAAAAATGTGATGTTGTCTCCCAGCCCCCATTTCTCTTTTGTCACTGCAGCTCCCAGTTCCACTACAAATATAATAATGACCCGCTGACAGGAGTAGTAAGGGACCACATGTGGCAGTCTTGTCATAACATACCACTGCACAGGTAAAAAGATGGTATCTAATCCAGAATTATGAACCACAGTGTTTTCTTCCTTGTAAAAAACACACAGAGTATAACTGATGCAAGCAGTGATATATGTGGGCTATAATGTGTGGTGTATGGTCCGTTGTCACTATTCATCAGACATTCCTCCATTTCATCTTTAAATATTTTTTTTTTATTTCAGAAAAGGTACTCATATTATTGTTTATAAAAGTCATGCCTGAGAGCTCACTGACTCCTGTTTAGCGATGCTGTAAGACATCATAGAAGAAATAATCACATTTTAAATGTTTTGCACAATGCATTCTACTGAGGTGGTGTTCCTAAGTTGAAACATACTGAATGTCCTGAAGTGGCACAATTAATAAAAAGTGTTATGTCAGTATTTACCATGAGTTTATACCTTGCAATTGAATAAAAAACATAGTTCATTGCTTTTTATACTACTCAATGTTTCCTCAGTTTTAAGATTTAAATGTTTCAACTAAGTTAATGTATTCTGTTATGGTACTGCATTTCAGACTATTTCATTTTTTCATATACAATAATATGTGCCGTCAGAGACAAAAAAATATCATACTCTGTGCAGTGGTGAGGGTGAAGTGGCTACATTCTTTGTTTACATGGCATTTTAATTTTTGTTATTTTTTTCTTAGTGTTTCTCTGAATACATGTGTATTACTACTTTAAAGTTATATGTAATTGCCAGATGTTAACAGTGATAAAGCACATAGCATTAGTGGTGTTAATTACTGCAATTTTATGCTATCGACCTACAGTTTTCCTTCCATATTTCTGTTAAGTTTTAAGCAATACCATTGTAGGAATGAAATGCATGCAGCCGAAAAATGTCCTAAGACTGAGTTACAGTGTACACTCATTTTCTTAAACTTTATTTGATAACTTATTTCCCCTCAAGTTAAACAGTGACATCTCTGTGTGAAGGTTGTATTATAGGTAACGTAAATGTTACACTTGAATCACAGTAGCTCAAGGTCAGATGTCTCATACACATCCCCTGAAGATAGGGTAGGTGATGATGCAAGTGGTTTTGAAGAGGGGCTGTCATGAGAGCTGGATGGTGAGTTGGTCTGATGTCATGGCCTGCTTGATGAAGGTGATCCTGCAGACACTGATCTGACAGTACTGCAGGACTGGGACCTTGAATGAGAGGTTCTGCTAGATGTAGATGAATGCTGACTTGTTCTGCATGAAATATGAACAGTACCCCAACCTCTTCCCCTTCCAAGACTGACTCCTAATTGAATAGCATACAAACTGAGGCAGCTATGGATGATTGGTGTGCCACCATATTACACATCAATTGGTAAAATGGTTAAGGTCTTTGCCTTCCATGCACAAAATACATAGTTTGATCCTGATCTCCAGCCAATGCCTGTATGGAGTTTGCATGTTCTCCCAGTGTCTGTGTATGGTTTCTCCCATCTTCCAAAACATGCTGATTGTTTCCATCTCAAACTCACTGAAGAATGGAGCTGAGGGCAGCAGCACAGACTCTAGATGATGCCTAAAGGGGGTAGAGTTGTATAGACCACCAATTGTGCTGGACATCAAATGTGGTGCACAGTATCCTCAAAGTAGGAGAATATGGATCACAGACTGTGTACCATGTCAGGGTTAGCCACTCAACAGTGTAAAAACTGACTCTAAGTGATTTGATTTTGTTGACAAATGTTACCAAAACTGAGCATGGGTATTTTCCAGTGTAAGTGAGTTAAGGACCTGGCCTAATCTGACCTGCACCAGGGACAAATGTTAACAGTTGGGGGGGTGTATGTCAAGGCACATGGGATGAAACAGTGTGCAGATAAGACAGTTGAAATGGCAGGAAATGGAGGAAATCAGAAAAAGTTGAGGACTGAGATAGAATAGAAAATACTGGAACAGGTTAACAACTTCAAGTATCTGGCAGGGGTGGTTGAGAAGAAGAGAAGTTTGAATGAGGAGGTCAAATCTAGAATTAGAGGGACTGCAACCAACAGAGTTGCAGCAGTAGTCTATGACAGAAAAATGACAAAGAAGCTGAAAAGTAAGGTATTCCAAACAGTGGTGTGACCAGTACTACTATATGGTACAGAAACCTGGGCAGTAATGCAGAGCAGTTGAGGAAGCTAGAGGTGATTGAGATGAAGTGCCTGAGATGGATGGTAGTATATGCACTGTAGGAGATGAAGAAATGAGGACATCAGAGCAGAAGCCCAAGTAGCTCCAGTTGCAGAGATGGTCAAAGAGAATAGATTACAGTGGCTCAGACACCTGTGCATGAAAGCAGAAGGAAATCTGGTTGAGAAGATTTGGAAAAACAGGAATAAGGTAAGAGGAAATGAGGGCATCCAGCTAAGAGGTAGATAGATGGATTGTGTGAGAGAAGACCTGCAACAGTCAGAAATGACTATCGAAAAAGGTAGGAGAGTGGCAGTCAATTGAGAGATATACTGACAGTTGGTATGACACCCCAACCATTTGTAGAAAATGTGGTTGATGATTAGTGTGATGATGGCATTATTCCTATTCTCAGCCATTTCCATGTAGTGCTAGAAATCCTCACATACAACCTGGAGAACTCTAACCATTTCCAGCTGACTCTCTGTGGCACTGCTCCAAGTCCAACAATGTCATGGCACATTTGCTGCTGGGCAGCTGATACTTTATGTGTTTTCTGGGGTAGCTGTGACAGATTCCTGCATCTGGAACCCCTTTGTAAAGGTGATACTGTTGACACTGTTATCTCTAAATTTCTGCCATCATCCTGAAAGTCTGAAGAAGTCTCAGAGATGAAAGTGCTTACTGCAGATATTAAATTGAGTGTTTTTTCACTCCTTTGGTTGTTTTTTTCTTTTTTGCTTCTGCTGTCACTTTTGTATGACCAGGCTTTCTCCGGAAATCTTTTGGTGTATATCATCCTGAAAGTGTTCATCTGGGTTTGGGGATACTGCTGTAGAGATGCATGGGTTTTCTTCCTGTGCAAGCGTGAGTGCAATTTTATCATGTTCCTGACTTTGTCAAGCACTACTACTTGCTGCAGAGTTCTTAACATGTTGTGAGGTGTGAGATCCCACCATTAAACTTGGGGAGTATGTGCCACTTTCCTCAAACTGCCTCATAAATATAATTATGCTAACATCATTATTATCATCAACAGCCATTCTGCTACTGATATTCACCAAACATACTGGTATAGTGAAACTGTTTGTTTCCACTGCTGACCCTGTAAAAAAGAAATTGAATAAATTACTAATAAAGAAGTAGCATACACTACTGTATGCTGAGTAAGGAAGTGTGGAGGACACTTATCATGAACACTGCCTTCACTGGCATTATCTGCTGAAGTGTAGGGTTCACCTGTTAATAGTAAGTGCTATGTGTTAAATGTAATAATTGCATGTCAGCATTTAATTCTCTATATAAATATGTTACTGTTTTTATACCAGTAATTTAATTCTCCATATAATATGTTACTGTTTTTATACCAATGTGTAATGCTGCCACAGATGTTGGTAATAACCAGTGTGTACACAAACTCTTATTATTCCAGTCCCATCATCTTCTGTGCCACAGTCATCCCCACAAATGTAGAGGAAGTATTCTTTATCCAGTTTTAAAGGGATAAGTGAGAGAGAATCCCCCCCTGTACTGGTAAAGCCACTTGTATTCTATCTCATCTTGGCACTGGCATGTCCTACCCTATCATTTACACTCTTCTTGCATTGTGTTGATATGTGGTTCCTTCCATCAACAGCATTTATATCCATAACCACTTGATTCCAGTCCTTTGCCCTCTCAGGTTATTTGGGCCCCCTTTTCCAAAAAGGTATTTACTGTATGTCCTAAGGGCTGCCATCAGGATGCGGTTCTCCTGATGGCTAAAATTATCCTTTCTCTGTCTTAATCCCTGTTTTTGCATCATGACTGCACCTAAAATAACATGCCAAAGTTATACACTAAAAACATTTGATGTATATTCATCAGTTAAACAATGCAGCAATGAAAACATGCCTGCTTTCATCACAAATAAATCAAACACTTGAGTATAAAGCCACAGATTAGGTGACACAAGACCCATATTTATATAGACATGGATAGTCCCAATGCAGCAAACTAAGGTTGTGTTGAACTAATGTTTACAGCATTGTAAAAATATTCGCACTAGTAAAGCAAGTGCTTTGTTAACAGACCTGTATCCCTTCCCTACCACTTTCCTGTCAATTTTCATTTAGGACTGATAATGAGAAATCACCCAGTAAAGCACCATGTATGTTGTGCCAACAAAACATACTTGAAAATTCAGTACAATTCACACAAGTAAATCACTGCAAAGTATTTCATTCTACACTGTGCACAATCACAAAGTGACACCAAAGTAAACTTATCTTTTTCATTGCTTTAGGACTACCTTACTATGCATGTCCACTGCTACTGTAATGAATTTAAATTTAGAAATGACAGTTTTATAGTATTCACATAAGTTATCCAAATCTATCCATCATATCTATAAAGCAAAGTAAAGCAAACATTTCTTCAAGGAAACCCAGTAATTAACATCATTTTGAACTGTTTGATATTAATTTGTAATATTTCTAATATTTATTGCTTACTTCAAAAAGTCCACTGTTTTCTAAACCATTTACTGCCTGTCTTGAGTGATCACAAGTTAATATGATGGTATTAAACTTATTTGCATAAATTCGGGGTCACGTATGCATTTTGATTGCAAATTAGACCCTTTTTATAATTACCTCTATGAATAGCAGTAATAAATAAAAGTATAAGGCAACTTATCCACTTTGTCAAGCCTTGGATAGTTGTGAACGTAGTGAGGATGGCAGTAGAGTTTGTAGAGCTTGCAGCAGTCATCAGCAATCCCCAGAAGCCATCAGGAATGACAAATAATCTCAGTTATTCTCGAAGTTGATAATGTTTAGAAAATTAAGTCATATACATGTTCATTTGCATAACCATATAGCCCATACCCAACTTCTTCTAACCCATAAAATACTATATAACCCATATACTTGTCCTTCTGTCTCCTCAGTACTTGATCACAATTTCAGAAATTGCCCTGTGTGCTCTCAAGACAAATAAACTGCTTGAAATCTGTAAAACAAAAAAGTATGGGACAAAGCCTATACTCACACTGCATAGCCAAATTGTGGAACTCTATCCCATATTCAATCAGAACTATATAAAGCCTCCATGTATTTAAGTCCTCTCTTAAAGAATTTCTCACTAACTCATGTCTATGCCCATGCACCTTTACTGTATGATCTCCATCAATAAATACTTTACATTCTTACTAACCTTTCATTATATTATCCATCTATACCTTTTCGACACTTGCCCTCTCCACATTCTTAGGGGAGACTTGTATCATCTTTTTTTGATTATTTCCTGGCATAGTAGACTATGCTTTTAATACTTTTGTATATACTGATTAGCATATTTCATTGTACTTTTTTTCCTTTTATTATTACATCACTGGTGTCTTCTCATGTTTTATTGTAGCCTATTTATTCCACTGTCAAATTGTAGGTATATATGCTTTTTAACTGCATCTTTACTGCTGTTTTATTGATGTTATTTAACTCTCTAGTGCTTTTCTCCCCAGGCCTCCACTGACAATGGGTACTTATTACTCAGTCAGAATTCCCAGGTAAAGAAATGTCAATAAATAAATAGTAAATAACTGTAGTATAATCCCTGCTTAACCAACATCATCTGGTACACCTTAACTTCAAATCAATCAACATCTTCTAAAAGTTAATACTGGCACACATAGTAAGATTTATTTCAATAGAAATAAATCATCAAAAGCCAAAAAATTAATACTGCTGCTGTACTATAGAAGGAATGCAAAAAGAAGTTATTCCTTCCTGATGTTCAGGTATCACACTCTAAAATGTTTTATTAGCAAGGCACACAGGTATTAACAGTTGTAAATAATATACAAACTGATGGTTTCATTAATGACTTTTATCCACCATATAAATGAAATCTGAATGTATTCCTTAAAATAACATGTGACATTGGTAAGAGGGAGTAGTTCTAAACTTGTAGACCACATCCATGCTCATACTTTCTTCATTCTGGTACTGGCACTTCTAGTTATGCAGCACCTGTGAAAGCACAAGGCCATGCTCCAAGCTGGTTTGACAAGCAGACCAAGATTATGCTCTACCTTCTCAGGGATTCATACTTGGAAAAGGCTGAATCCTGTGTAAAAAGTTCAGACTGGAAAAAAGACTGACATTAATCAAGAGTTGGATGAGCATGTCAGCACTGATAGAGCTTACCTATTGTGGACCCCAGTGCCAACACAGGTACGATGACCTACAAAAGCACAGGCCTTACCATCTGGCTGAGTGAGTAGATCAAGTGATAATAAGAAATCCAGAGTTCCACAGTAAGTATTTTAAATCATATCAAACATAAGTTTAAAATATAAAATAAACTATAGAAATGTTGCATAATGAAAGTATAAGCTAGAAGAAATGTTTATGTAACTAATGTAACTATGGAATGTTTATGTGATGACATACTTTTGTGTAAAAATACAAATCTATATAAGTAAAGAAATAACATGGATATACATGTATATATATATATATATATATATATATATATATATATATATATATATATATATATATACATACACACACACACACACACACACACACACACACACACACACATATGTATAAATATATACGTCTGTAAAATATACATGTACATCTGCATAAGTACATTTACAATTATTTTTTCATGTGTAGAAATGTATGTATTTATGCACAAACAAATATTTCCATTACCACATAATTTAAAGGAAAATTTCACCCTAGAACTCAAAAAACATGTTTCATTGCATCTTTGTTTTCTGAGTTATGTTAATGCCTCAAATCACTCCAAGCGCTTCTTTACAATTTTAATGTGTTTCCCACAAAATGCCGGGATGATGAGGCCTGTCTCAGTAACATGATCTTGTTTTCTTGTTTTCATTCCTTCTTCCTAGAATACATTTCAAGTCCTCTTTATTTGAGTCATACTAGACATAAGGAAGTAGTGTTGTTTTCTCATGCCATAAAGATAGAATGGCAAGACTGTGAAGCACTGTCATCTAAAACACCTTCTGTAACAGAGCTACTTTTTTCTTTCCCTTACTGAGCCTCAATTTTGGGTCTGTCAGAGCTTGTTCTGTGCTATTAATAGCTGTTGGCTTCTTCTTCTTTCAGCTTTTTCCCGGTTAGGAGTTGCCACAGTAAATCACCTGTCCACTCATGATTGGCAGTGGAGTTTTACAGTGTCGAGTTGCCAGCCCGACGCCCAACCTTCCACAGAAGGCACACACACTCACACCTAGGGCCAATTTAGAGTGTCCAATCCACCTACAGCATGTCTTTGGGATGTGGGAGGAAACCGGAGCACCCGGAGGGAACCCACGTGACCACAGGGAGGACATGCAGACTCCGCACAGAAGGCACCCCAGCCGAGAATCAAACCAGAAAACCTCTTGCTGTGAGGTGGCAACGTTAACCACTGCACCACAGTGGCCGCCCTATAGCTGTTGGCTACTTCCAGCAAAATAGAGTAGGTAAATAGCAAGCTTTTGTAAATGGATTATTTTGTAGTTCTAAAAGAATTGATAGACCTTCCCAAACACTATGATGCTGAGGTGTGAAAACTCACACTGCAGTAAATGATCCCTGCTGTATCATGCAGAGGTGACAAGTAGTACTCAAAAGGACTCTAAAGTAAGTCTGTCTGCTACTTCCCAATGCCTTCAATAGGATTTTTTTCTCTCTTGTGACATTGACAAGGACTGCACGTGCAACTTATAGACAATGTGTGACAGTGAATAAGTAAAACATTAAACAACATTTACTAGAATGTAAAGATTAATAATGCTTAACTCTATTGTGTTAACTTTATTATAAATAACAAACTGTATGCACCCATATTGCACAAGCCGCAGCACTATAAGATGTAACTGTACTCTAAATTACTAGGAATCAACAAGTAAATGCTTTCTGGCTTCATAAAAGAAAAGGACTAAGGTATATTATATTTGCATCACCTCAGTTGCCCTAAGATAGTATGAAAACATACTAAACCTACACAATTTGGAGTGGAGCAACCATTGCAGTTGAGCCTAATAAATATGGTAAAAAAGATTTGGAACATATAGAAAGTATGAGAAAGGAGGTTGATTAAGATTATGACAACTAAATAATACACTCATGCATGCATACACCCCAACTGTGTGATCTGTATATGTGTATGTTATGTATACACACACGCACACACACACACACACACACACACACACACACACACACACACACACACACACACACACACACACACACGTGCACATCCATATGTCAGTGCATGTGTGACTACTTACAAAAATATCTATTGCATATTTCTCTCTAGATGTATTCACACTGTATTGTATCCCACATATAACATTATACATGCTGCATACATTTTTATGCACACACACACACACGTGTGTGTGTTTATGTGTAGGCATACATATACAGTTACACAAAATTTCCATAGGTTCATAGATTAGTACTAGGCTAACTACCCTTGTGGGCCATTTTAAGCCTAGCCAATTACCCCATGGGAGAATCAAACCCTACACCTTGTGTCTGTAAGGTAAACACCTTAACCATTATGCCATCCTTCCACCCCCAAATTTGCTTTTTTTATGTAAAGGACATGAAGTACACACACAGGCATATAGCCTATTTCTCCGTTATACATACACACACACACACACACACACACACACACACACACACACACACACACACACTCATATGTTTTTGTACATGAATGTAAGATGTGTGCTGCACACATACTTTGTATATACACATACATATATACATACACACTGAAAACAGGCTGCACGGTAAAATAATTTTATTAACTTGAACACAAGCGCTTTCGTCCTGCCACAATGCAGGACTTTTTTAAGTGAATAAATGGTGGGATGTTAGAGCAGGTATTGATGGACCTAGAGGGGGAGATTGGGAGAACTGGCTTTGCTGCAGGGAAACATACTGGCAGTTTAAGCTGAACGCTACTGCCCCACCAGGGTTAAGCAACCACATTTCAATTAAACCTTACCTTAAGAAGAAAGCTAATAAATTCTAGGGCTGAATTGTATTTCTGTATTTTTTGAAATGTTTAATATGACATTATACTGCTGTATTTTTTTCTCTCTTTTTTATGATATTCATTATTATGTAAATGTTTTTAATTTTTGTACATACATTTGTTTGTGAGTAGATCATCGTTGAATTAGGTTATATGAATAACAAGATTTTAATTATGAAATGAGTGGTTTTATTGGATGTAGCACATAGTTTTTTGTCAAGTAATGTATCTTTAAGTAACTCTGGCGCCTTTTGAAGTAACCAGGGTATTTAAAAGATAGGAGAAAGTGGTTTGTTTATTCACTTGAAAAAGTCCTGCATTGTGGCAGGGCGAAAGCACTTATGTTCAAGTTAATAAAATTATTTTACTGTGCAGCCTGTTTTCAGTGTGCCCTAACCCCTTAATTTTCTTATTAGTTTATGTTTTGCGGTTATTTCTGTTATTTAGAGATATATACATACACAGATACACATACATACTATATATATATATATATATATATATATATATGTGTGTGTGTGTGTGTATGTACATATATGTACATACACTCACACACACACACACACACAAGTGCATTTAAACACAGGTAAGTAGTTCTGAATTCCTTTTATTAATATTTTAATGCAAGGGCACATGGGAAACATATGTTAAATTCAGCTGTATATTATGATTGCCATCAATGGTCACATTTCCTCTGTGGACTAGAAAAGGCTCATGCACTCTGCCACTAAGGACTGACTCAAAATCAGTTGGAGTCTCTTACTATGAATCTGTGTGTACCAAATATGCATCCCCCTCTGGAAAGATGTCACAAAAAAGCAGAAACTACCTTTTTATGAGCAGTATAAGTGCACCTAGTTGATGGGGTTGCACTTGTCTTTCTCTGCAGTTCTGTCCTGTTTGTGTGTGTGTGTGTGTGTGTGTGTGTGTGTGTGTGTGTGTGTGTGTGTGTGTGTTGGGGGTGGGGAGCTTGAAAACGGTAAATGTCTTGATAGTTTAAAAAAATATTATCTGACTTTTCTCTAAATGTCACAGAAATCTTTGATACTTCTTCTTTTCCTGGTTAGGGGTCACCACAGCGGATCACCTGTCCACTCATGATTGGCAGTGGAGTTTTTATGGTGTCAAGTTGCCAGCCTGGTGCCCAACCTTCCACAGAAGGAACATACACACACACAGGACCAATTTAGAGTGGCCAATCCACCTACAGCACGTCTTTGGGATGAAACCGGAGCACCCGGAGGAAACCCACGCGACCACAGGTTGGACATGCAGACAGAAGGCATCCCAGCCAAGGATCGAACTGGAGAACCTCTTGCTGTGAGGTAGCAACGCTAACTACTGCACCACTATGGCCACCCCACAGAAATCTTTGATACTACATTTAAGTTATCTTAACATATAAACTATTTTAAATAGCCAACATTTAAAGCTTAGTATTTCAATACTGTGATGCTGCTTATGTAAATTTGTGAGAAGAGGTGACAATTGCCTTTAAACCCCTTTGATCTAATTGCTTTGTTTTGCTATTAAAGGAGAGTGTTAAGCGTTCCTCCTCTCTTCAATAAAAACAGTGGAAAACAGTTCCACAGCTTTGTCTTTTTTATAGCAGCTGCTGTGCTTCTAACATTAGCAGGATTAATTGCCCATCTAAGACTGACAGCAGTACCTGACAGGGTAAACTACTGATTTAGCTGTGTTTATGGTATGTCATGCAGATGGAGATTTTTTTTTCTGCAAAATATGTGAGACGTTAAGCTTAAAAAAGTAGGCGGGCTTTCCCTTTGACTCCAAGGCAAGGAAATGAAAGTTTTAAAAAGTGCAATCAAGTTTCTGGTACCTACACAATACTGGAAACATATTGTAGGGAGAAACAAAATCAAAGGACTGAATTAAATTGTAGTAGAGGAAGGAGTTTTCTTTTAAAGTATAGTAGATATTACTTTAGTTAGAACTTTACTGCGGTGGTGGTGCTGCGGTAGCGTTGTCGCCTCACAGTAAGACATTGTCCTGTTTGATTCTCAGCTAAAGCGTCTGCTGTGTGGAGACATGCGTGAATGGGTGTACCTTCGTTGAAGGTTGTGCGTCAGGGCTGGCAACTCGGCACATAAAAATCTACTGCCAGTCATTAGCGGACCGGAGTTCCGCTGCGGCAACCCCTAACCGGGAAAAGCCGAAAGACACAACAACAACTTTAGTTAGAACTTTAAATACATGAGGACATTTTTTGTAAAGACAGGATTTTGTTTGAGTAAGCCAGAAAATATTTATTAGTATGATGATTTGATAATTGTATAAGACAGTCATTTTTTTCCATAATATTATCTGTACATACAAGATGGCACAAAACCCTAGCCAGAGTGGAGGTTGGGGGAGAGAGGTAGAGGTTAGATTATCAAGTGAAGGACCAGCATATAATTTAGTGAGTGATGGCTGACTGTATATTATTCCTGTATACATTTCTACACAATCCCCATATATGCTTACATTTATTAAGAATAAAATTATTAAAACACACACAACCATAGAATATATGTACTGTATCCATCTGTAACAGTAAATTAGTGAAGATTAATCTGGAAGGAAGTTAAACATTTCCTTCAACTGTTGCATTTTATGTGTGTACAGCTTCTGCTTTTGTGTAAAGAAAATTCGCAGTGTATTACTTGAAACTTCAGCTTACATGTACAAACTATAATAGCTTTAAGAAGGACCTACACTGAAATGTATGGCAAGATTCCAGACAACACTCCTCCCCTAAACAAACAAGCTGTACACATATATAAAAGTGTAACAATTTGAAGAAAGATGCATTCTTACTATTTCAACATGCTTTAAAGGAATTATTAACATATCATGACTATCTATATTTTATTTTATATTTCAGATACAAATAGTGCAGTTTACATTTTAGATATGAATAAATGTTTAAAATAAGCACATATACTAAGCAGAGTAACACTAGTAGTTATGTCAGAAATATTAAGGAAACAAAGTGAAAGGTAGGTATATAACCATGTTGTTATGTGCTCTCTATGCCGCTCAAGAGGAAATACAGTACAACTAAGCTCAACAAAATAAGAGACTGGCAAAATTGACTGAGGGTACTATTAAGATGAATTAAAACTTACAATTAAAAAAAAGAAATGTATATATTGCTGTGAGAGTATTTATACACAAAGACAATAGGACCAAAGGGATTTTCAGTATAGCATTGTAGCCAAATCTATATCGGACAGAAATTTCAAATGTATTACCATTAGTATCAGTAGACTGTAAATGTAAAAACCACCAAGACTTGATAGCAATATATTGATTGTTCCCATGTACATATAATCATTTCAATTGATTTTGTTTTAGTTAAATAAAGATTTAATAAAAATAAAATTAAAAGACTGGGAAAAATGCAATACTATGTATGAATTTATTGTGTACATTTTCTTATTTTAATTGTGAATTACTTTGTCCTTCTTTATTTTCTTTCTCTCCCATTTCTGTTAATTTCTCTACAGATCCAGAATCCATAGGAGCAGCCCAGTTGCGTGCCTCCCAGGTTTGGTAATGCTCACCCTCTGCCCATTCAGAGACGTCCTCTCATGGATGGGGCAATGACACCAGTCCTGTACATACCCTGGTACTTGGCTGCCTGGCAGGCCTATCTTACTGTGGATTTTGGGACTTGGTTGAGGACGTGGTGGAGCAGGTAGTGGACAGATGCCTGTAGCCAGTCCAGTATTCTCTTCAGCAGGTAGAAGACTCACTGCCCAGGTTAGCACTGACCACCATGCCACCACAGGCCCCTACTCCTCAACATTGGGTTTCTCCACTGCAGTAACATCAGGCATTACAGACATTTGAAGTCCTTTCGACAGATTATTCTTATTGGGCTGGACTCCTCTTTACCCCTTTCCTTCTCTTATCATCTGTCCTACACCTTACCCATTTTCTACCCAAACTACCCTCTTATATAAAAACGTTTGAAAAATATGGGAGGGGACTCTATCCCCTGACAAAAACACCTCTCCTCTCCCACCTCATCCATTACAATCCTCTTAATATTTTCCTTCTGTGTTCCCTTATTTGTTTTATCTTCCCCTTTTCGATCTTTCCTATCTCTCCCTTCCCAATTCTTTAAAGCAATCAACAGGATGTCCACATAAGGATACCCCCATATACAACCTATTAAACCCCTTTATTTTTTTAAAAACTATTAATAATAAAAGCTGCTATGTCTGCTACTTGCCTTAAGCCTATCAAGAATGACTGCCCATAGTTGGGTTCATCCTCAATATCTATTTATGTACAAAATCATAAGAAGCCTAATGTTTTACATAGTCCTTCACACATACTTAAGGATTAGCTTCAGTTACTTAACTTCTTTGCCACAAGTGGGTGTGATTTTTAATTAGTACAAATAATATTGCATTTGGAAATAGGCATAGCAGCACTAGTGTGAGACTCAGAACCATGAATATCCCCTATTGACTTCAACAAAATTTCCCCAAAAATAACAGCAACGTCCACTCCTGCCACCTGTCATGAAGTACAGGCTAAATTGAAGGTCACTTTAGTATCCATACAACACACAACTTACTCTTAACGATATGGTCTCTAAAACTACAAAAACAAAAATTGCAGCACAAAAACGTTAACAGATTAAATCAGAAGGGAGAGGAGAGAGGGCAGCAAGCCCTACAAGAAAAAGGAAAATGACACACCACGGTTAGGGGGAGTTTCTTACACAAACATACTATAGTAGGTTTTTTTTTTCCTCCTGAATTTTCAGTATTTACCACATTTGAAAAGAAAAATGAATCATGAATCCTACAGGAAACAGAAAGGCCCTACCTACATACAGTAACAGTTTGGTAGAAAAGTCCAGTACAGCTTTAGGAAGCAGATGTAGCTTGTAGTGCAAAGAAAAGAAGACCAAATGACAGCCTCACAGACATCAATCACCAAGGAGACTCACAGGTTCATAGGTATGTACTAGGCTATCAGCCTAAGGGCCTAAGTAAGCCTAGCCAAAAAGTGTTCCCTGGCTTTCGCCACCCAAGAAGGTTATTTCCCTGTGCCCGTGTCAAGCAGAGCCACAGATGTGATCCCTGGGGTGAATTTCGTATTTCTCATCCACTCATCAAGATTTTTCTTGAAGAGTGCTAATGAGGAACTCTGCTTGACATAAATGGGTAGTTTGTTCCAGTGTATGGGAAGTCTCTGGGACAGGAATCTATCCCTCCAGCATGTTCTGTTTATTGTGGTGAGAAGGTTTAGATTCTTAGAGTCATGTAGCTCAGAGGGACTGGGATTTCTTTAGGTTTAGCATGTCCAACAGCTCTCGGTTTGACATAGCTTTGTATGTTAGGCAGAGATCACCTTGGAGTAGGCAATATGCTACAGAGTAAAGCTGGAGTTTTTTGAGACGGTCAGCGTAGGGCATCTGTTTGAGGCTGGTAATCCTCTTTGTGAGGTACTTCTGCGGCCTTTCCAGCTGTTGTAGATGTCTTGTGAGGTACATTCCAAAAGGGGCGCTGTACTCTATAATGGGTCTAATGAGTGACGAGTAGAGGGGAACAATGATCTCTTTTTTCCTGGATGAGAACCCTTTTGTGATGAGGCGTGCCACATAGAAGGATTTCCTGACCACTGTAGCGATGTGATTATCAAAGGAGAGACTACTGTCTCCCTGGGTCCCAAGGTCTCTTATCACACATTTGGCGTTAAGTAAAACCAAGAAAAAATGGACTTGCTCGATGAAAGTTTAATCAAAGACAAATAAATCCACAAAGAACGAATGTCAGGCAATATCAGATAAGCGCTTTCATTTGGCTCCTGCCAAACTTTTTCAAACAGCTTACACATCACTTCCTACTGGTTAAATAATTTTTAACAGTGATGTAAGCAATTAAAACCATTCAAAATGTTAAAGAGGCAGCATGCCTACATAAAAGAACCTTTAAAAACAATACAAGTAAAGCAGTTTTTTGCGATCCAAACAATATTTTACAATCAAAACAATGTTGTATGTACCGAACAGAAGGTCAATGAATATATGCACAAAGAACTTATGCATATGTGTGCTTAATGACTGCATGTTAAAAATGCCAAAAATGCAAGAAATGCACACAAAGTAGACTGCTGTCTATGTGGTAGTTTATGGGTGCAGAGTTTTTACCAAAGGGGATGACAATGCACTTTTTGGCATTAAGCTTAAGGCCATGGCTCTAACAGCAGGCATCTGTCTCAGTGAGGCCCTTCTGTAGGATATCCACGTCATTTGGGGACTCGACTATGGCTCCTAGTTTGCAGTCATCCACAAACTTTGTTAGCCAGATACCTTCTGTGTTAGCGTGTACTTCAGAAAAGTAAATACCAAACAGCAGAGGACCCAGGACTGAGTCCTGTGGTACTCCACTTGTCACTGGCTTGAAGTCGGATTTGGAGTCTGCAAATTTTACAATGTGGGTTCTGTCAGTGAGCCAGTTGGCAACCCATCTTGTGACATAGGGATTTATACCTAGTTTAGTGAGTTTATCTATAATTCCAGAATAGGGGGATAGTGTTGAAAGCATTGGCGAGTCAAGATAGGCTGTGTGAACCACCTTACCTGTGTCTACGGCTTTGGTGACTGCCTCAAAGAAGTCAATCAGGTTCAGAAGACATGTTCTGCCTTTCATAAACCCGAACTGGGTGGGGTAAAGAGTTTGGAGGTTACCAATGTCTTTGTTTATAAGTTCCATGAGGACACATTCCATGGCCTTGCAGATCAGGCTCGTCAGGCTAATAGTGCGATAGTTTCTGGGGTCCATGTTAGCTCCCCCTTTGTGGAGTGGGATGACTGTTGCTGTTCACCATTCAGTGGGCACAAAGCCTGTCATTAGGCTATGATTGAACATGGTACTTAGATGGGGAGCCAGTTTGTTCTGAAGTTTGTTTAAAACACAGCCTGGGATGTTGTCCAGTCCCATGGATGCTGTGTTCTTGGCTTTAGAGAGTGCAGTTTTTAACCTGTGTAGTTGTAATTACAGGGACTCTGCATTCTTCTGGTATAAATATAGGCCTTTTAGGGGGTGAGAGGGAGGTAAAGTTAGCACAGAACCTATCTGCCAGGATGTTGGCAATATCAGTTGGTTCTGTAATTTTCATGCCATTGTACTGTAACTCAGAGCAGATCTGGGTGTTGCCATTGAGATTCTTGACATAGCTATAGAATGCTTTGTGGTTGTCCTTAGAATCAGTGGTGATTTTGTTTTCGTAACTAGCTTTGGAGGATTTTATGAGGGATCTCAGCTTCTTACTGAGGCTGACCAAGGAGCTCCTTCACTCATGGGATTTTATTCTCTTTTGCAACAGTTTTTTCCTTCTGTTGTAGAGTTTGTTTATGACAGGGGACCACCAGATTGGCTTCCTTTTTTTGCAGGATAGCTTCTTGATTCTGTTAGCGATAGCACGATCCATGCACTCATGTAAGTGCTTATACAGTGCATTTGTGTAGGGTTCAGTAGTCATAACTGTATTGTCCCTCTGCATGAGTATCATAAATTTCACCACTTCTGTCTTAAGAAGCAAGAAGTTGGCATTGGAGACATTTTTTTATGGTGATTTCCTTAATGGGGGGGGGTGGGGTGGGATGTGAATATCTAGGTTGATTAGCTTATGGTCGGATCTGACCAACAAGGAGTTGACTTCAGGTGTGGAACACAATTCACTCATGTTGGTAATGACTAGGTCTAGGATATTGTTGCCCCTGGTGGGGGTGTGAATAAGTTGATCCAGGGGGATTGGAATTTATGAATTCCAAAAAGCGTTGCGCGAAGGAGTTGGTACATGAGTACTTTTCCCAGTTAATGGTGGGGTAGTTGAAATCGCCCATTATTAGGGTGTTTAGTTAAACCCTAATATTTTCCAGTATAGCAAGAAAAGAGGAGTGGAAATCCTGGGGCATGGTGGGGGATCTGTAGCAAGCTACAATGTGGATTGCAGTTTTGCCCAGAGTTAGTTGCACTTGGATAATTTCGGATCCATTATGCTGAGCAACTAGCCTGGAGGTGTGGATATCCTTAATGAATATGGACACACCTCCACCTTTAGTGTTCCAGTCCAGGTTAGATGGCCGAAATGTATGGTATGAATTATAGATGCAGAGGTGCTCTCTGAAGCCTTGAACCAGGTCTCAGTCACTGCACAGATATCAATGTTCTCCATTTTAAGGAGTGCCTCAAGTGAGTCCATTTTGAGGTTTAGACTTCTAGCACTGAGTAGCATTACTCTCAGTTTTTGCTTGCCTGTACCTGTTATGGTGGTGAATTTGTCATTTGAACCTTGCCTAAAAAGGCACTAAAGGGATGGCAAGAGCCTTAGCCAGTATCCAGAATCCCAGGGGCGACAGGTGCAGGCCATCCCTGGCAAAGCATCATGGTCTTTCAACCATGTCATCCCAGGCAGACAGATACTGGATCCCCTTAGAATGACACCAGAAGCTTAGCCAATTGTTGAAGTCAATCATTTTGCCCTTGTACTGTGGTATCCTTCTGGGCAATGGCAGGATACTACTCAGCTGAATTCTGTCCTGCCCCCTTTATGCCATGGAAAATATGGGCCATTATCTACTAAATGAGGGGCGCAAGAATTCTTGCAAAAAGATATATAGAGAAGAAGGTGCGATTTACTTGCTTAAATCATTCAACCCTAAAACACCCTTTCTGTATATTTAACACTCATAGCTTCTTATGGCATCAAGAACTTTTTTGGGTCCAGCTTCTTTAACTAAGCAATTTATCAGCTAATAATAGACAATATTAGAATAAGCAAGAACTTATTAACAAAATGCATTATGATTGTTAATGTACAATGTACTACAGTAGAGAAATTAATCACCACTTTGCTACTTACTATTCACGTTTTTATATTTATGGTCATATTTTCAAAGCTGAGACCTACATGCTACTGAGGAGTATGGTGTGAAATGACATGTTGGGAGACAGGTAGATTAATTGTCAATGTCCATTTATATCACTCTAGATTGGAGATATTGCTAGTTGTTTCTTAGAACTTATGATAATAAACAGTATTTCCATTTGTACTTAATACTTCAAAAAAAAAAAAAAAAAAACAAGTGACTTACAGACTTTTAGATGGAATCAGGTGAAACTTTATATGTTGCTGAAGAAAACTGACATTGATATTTGCACTGTAAATTGCACATTCTGAGACATATTCACTGTTGTTTTCACTGATAATTATGCAAGTATGCATATGTTTTCATATTTCTGCAAATATCTCATTAAACATGCAGTCAGGGAGGAAGTTCTAGATACCATGTGAAAACTTATGTCTGATTAACAAAAGTGTTCTAACACTATGCATCTAGATTGTAGAGTTTCCAAGATAAGACAATTTATTTGTGAAAGTTTAGCAAAAGTATAATGCTGGATTTGTCTGCACTATAATATACTGAAGTATTTATGGAAAGTCTATGAATGTCCCAGCTATTATCACTGTAAAGAATACTTCTCACTGATAGCATTGTTATTTGTACCATTAAATAGCTTTTGTTGTTCACAAAATAATTGCACATGTTTATCTTGTACTTTTTAAGTTGATTTTTGAGAAAGTGCTATGGAATGCAAGGATGTGTGTAGGCTACTAGAGGTATGACATTCCACACCATATAATTGCCAATGAGTTGAGATTTGATCAGTAGAACTGTTCTAAATATATTTTTAAGCACCTTTACTGAATTATTACACGTGAATTTAGGGAAATTTACATTTACATTAAAGTAATCAAACTGTATTAACAAAAGTTCACATTTACAAACATTATACTTCACATATATTCCTACATATTATATAATGTAAGCAACATTACATAAATTATTCAATTCCTGCCTATTTTTTAAACAATGAACATCTTTATTAAACCATCACTTACGACATAGACAATCATACATTTATATAAATGAAAACATACCACACCGACACAATCCTAGTTGCAAGCATTTTACATCAGAAACCATACTGACACACTCCCAGTTGGAAACATTATACAGCATTTATAATCTATCCAATCATGTTCAGTCAAACATTACACAGCTCATTTAAGCCCTTCCTTCTTTTAAACCTCATTCTTCCCCTGTATGTATTGTTCCCACAGTTCACATTTTTTCCTATGCAGTTTCCTCCTACCCTTTTCAAAATTCTCAATTCCAGTTGTTTTATCTGTTACTATATTCACTATTTCTACTATAGTTGGTTTAGATTTTGATTTCCATTTTCTAGTAATTGCTTTTTAGGTAGCAACTATAATTAGACACAGCAAGGCCTTACCATGTCAAGGCAATTCCAATTCTGTATCATAGCTCAAAAGCATCATCTCCATCATCACACCAATCTGCCCACCCAGCATCTCCAACAGTGCATCCCGCAGGGAATCTTTAAAGTCCGCCAACTCACTGCACTTCCAGAAAATCTGTTCCTAATTACCTCTTTCTTCCCCTCCACACCTCCAACGTTTACTATCTACCCGAAGAAAAATTCTCTGGAGTCTACTTGGGGTATAAAAATATCTATGTAAACATTTCCAAGCAAAAATCCTAAATCTTCTACATTTCTGTTGCATATTTGGGAGACATACATATATCCTCCCATTGTTTCTTTGTAAATTGCTTATCCAGTCTCTCTTCCCAATCATTTCTAACCTCCTCTGATTGATTCTTCTAGTTATCATACAATATTTTATATGCTCTGCTAATTATTCTTTTTTAAGGGCAACTTCTGTTCTAGATTCTACTAAAAACTCTACCAGTGCTGGTCTTTTGTTTAAGACTCCCCTCCCCCCATTTCTTTCTCCTTGCCTATACTCTGATATTATTCCTTGATAGGGAAGGCAATCTCTAGCCTACAGTCCAAATAAATTCTTCTCATCTTCCCGTTCTATTATTTTCCCTCTCTAGTTATTTGTTCCCAATACCTTGGTTCCTTTGCCAGTTTTCTCCAATAAATTCTAGCCCCTCTTGCCTATTATCTGCATCCCTAATTGCAGTCATGCCTATCAGTAGAATCTCCTTTCTCCATTCCTGTGTTGGCTTAGATCTTACGATTCTTTCTGCTACTTTATACGTATAATATTCTGTATGATTATTGTTATATTCCTTAAAGGCCTGCATCCAAAATCCAAGTCTCTCCTTGTTTCTTGAGCTTCCCTCCTCCCCCAATTCATTATCAACCCTTTCTACTTTGAATTATAGTTTTCTGCTTTTGGTATGTATAGGACCCTTAACTCTGAAATAGCCATTCAAATTGGGTAGTCCCAATCTGTCCTGTTCTACTGGATATCAGAAATATTGTTAAGCAAAACCTTCTACATCTTTATTATTATTTTTCCCTCACAGCTTCCAGACTTCCACAGGAATACCATGTACTCCTGGGGACTTTCCTGTAGATTGGTTATACATCACAATTTTTATCTCATCTTCTATTCTAACAGTTAGTAATTGAGCCTCATCTACCTCTAACCTTGGCATATTTAAGTCTTCCATAAACATTTCCATTTGTATCTTTTCTTGATTTCCATATTTCTCTGCTTTATACAGACTTTCATAGAATTTCTGAAATATTAATAATACCTCTACAGGATTTCTCATTACTTTCCTTGTTATAGGTTCCCTAAGCATGGTGACAGCTCTTTCTACTTTCTGTTCCCTTATTAGCTGAGTTAAAGGTTTTTGTGCTCTAGTGTTATTGTCAAAAAAGCTTGCTTAACAGCAATCTTACTAAACTCGTGTGTATTACCGAGGTAATCCCTTATTTTCTGCTTAGCATTCTGCAGCTGATACTCTTCTTGTTCTGTGAAATTCCCACTATTCTGCAATACTTTAACACTTGTCAGTCCCTCTAAATATTTTTTCTTACTTCATAACTATAGCTCCCTTTCTTTTATTTCCACCCTATTTTAAACTCTATCTTAATTTTATCCTACCCCAGCTATATTTTCAGAAGTAATTTCTATCCTCTCGAATAGTTCATGAATAATATCCACTACTCATTCCTTAAATTCATCTTTTTTCAAAATATAGTTGGGAAAGCACCAGTGTCTCATTTTTATTTCATTAACCTGTGTGTTTATTTTAGTTATTACTAGTGCATGATCTGAAACAGTTATTGGGTGCATAACAATACCTTCAGTTAAATGCACATGTTCCTCTGAAATGTAAATTCTGAGTAGCCTAGCCCACTTTTTATAGCTTGGGGAATAATATGTAAATTCACTCCAAACTCCTATTACTGAATTTGCATCTTGCATGCCAAATATTTTCATAAATGTCTTCAAAAATCTACCTTCCTTTGTTATAATTTCCATTCTGGAGCCCCCAGACACATCTTCACTGCTGGAAATCAAATTCCAGTCCCCATCTATAAGTAATATTCCTTGCTGAAAACTTATTATTTCTCCCAGAATTTTCTTAAGCCCCATTATAGCAGTTTTAGGTGGAGTAAACTTGCATGCCAGTGTAATCCTCCTCCCTTACCAGTAGCCCCTTAACACTACACATCTGCTATTATTATTGTCTTTTATTCTCTTCTATCAATATTGGAGCTCCTCTTACAATTAATATAAGTACTCCTCTTTTCCTTTGTCCAGGATATTCCATTGAATAACCATCCTGAAAACCTTTCTTTATCAAATTCACATGTTCAGTTCTTTCCAAGTGTATCTCCTGTAACATAACTATTTGCACTCTGCAATTTAACAAAGTTCACTATTCCTTCTTTTTTGTATTTATCAGTGAGACCATTGACATTTAAAGATATTACAGAAAGCATCATTGTATTAAAAAGTTGTTATTCACACCTTTTATATATAACACCTTTTTGTTAAATGTCTAGTTCCAGCTTTTGTGTTACATGCATACACTGTTTGGCAGGTTCAGCTTTTATAGAGTGGTTTCTTGTCATAACCATTTGGGCCTATGTCACATCTTACAAAACATTTTGATTTATTGAAAGCTCTCAAACAACTTTAAAACCTATTAATTTAATATTAACACATAAAACAATATATACCTTCAAATATTGATGTTTTACCTTCCTAATAGGAACACATGTCCCAAATTGACAGCTACACTCATAGACTTGAGTTAACCTGAAAGAAAGGTTATCCATGCTAAGACACATGGTGCAGCTTGTGCTTCTACTAAGTGCTGTCTGGTTTTGTCTTACCTTTATAGCTCTCCTAGTTGGGAAGCCCCCTGAATGCTTTTAGACATTATATCCTAGCCAGTTTCTCTTTTGTCCCCAGCCAATCACTCTCCACTAGACTGTAACCAATTTCTCTTTATCAAATTGTCTCCATGGAGACTTGAGAACCAGAAAAAAATATTTCTCATTATTAGATTGTCTCCATGGAGACATGAGAACCAGACAGTTAATTTCTCTTTCTCATGTTGTTTTCATGGAGACATGAGGGCCAGATGCAAAATTGCTATTAAGCATATATTCAGTTGCTAGGAAAAAGCCTCATCATATTCAATATTCTTTTTCATTTACTTGCTTTCTCTTAAAACTTATTACTAAATAATTTAAGGTCATTAATCCAGTAATTCCCCTATGCAAGAATGAGAAAAGGTATGCTAATTTTTCTTTTGTCATGCTCTTTTAACCAGGTTTTTTTATTGCAGTGCCTGCATTTCTTAAAACTATACAAGAAGAAAGAGAGAAGGGGGAAAGATAGGGAAAAAAAAGAACAGCAGCACCTATTTACAATCCCCATTACACTTAAAAATAACTGAGAAAACTATATATAGCATGCAAAGAAAACCATACACCACAAAATAGCTCTATTAAGAAAAACAATCTTTTCTTTACTTACAGTTAACTTTCTCCATTCTCTTCCCCTCCCTAAAGCATTTTCCCAAACATTAATGACATGAAGTAGGATATATATTTTAGAGTCTCCCACAAGTCAAACAAATTCTGAAAAAGTCTAATATTTCCAGAGTTTCTTGTTCTGTCATATTTAACAAAGATAACTATTGCATAGTAATCCAAGATTAAGTTACTGGTTTCATTACTGTTCATCTCCATCATCCACACCCTGTTTCTGCTTCATTTCCAACATGCTCTTAATTCTTCTAGTCAGCTCTCATGCTCCCTTCCTTAACTCCAACATTTTCCATTGAAACGGTAGAAAAGGTTTCACAGGTACAACCTCTCCATGATCTTTATTACCAGAAGAACAAGAAGCAGAATCTCCTTCTGTTTTGTAGCTCAGTTTTTGTTGGACAAACTTTTTTTATGTTTTCCTTAACATGTACTTGTCCCTCCAGGGAAGAATACATTGAAGACAGCTGGGTACAGCAGTTTGAATCTCACCCCTGTGTCTTGACATTCCTTGAATAGTGGAATGAATTTATTCCTCTTCTGCATGGTGTACAATGAGTAATCATTATCTGCACTCTGCTGTCTCCCACTGTTAATATTTTATCTTTCTGCCACAGTTTTGTCAGAAACAACTCCTTCTGCTGGTAGGATTGCATCTTTACTACTAAGGGTCTAGGTTGCTTTCTCATAGCCAGGTTTGGAGCATACACACAATGTGCCCTTTCAACTAACAACTTCTACTGTGGAATGCCAATCCAGTTGGTTATTTGTGCTTTCATAACATTAATGTAGTCTGTTCTTTCCAGCTTCTGTGGTATAGCTGAATCTCAGGTTTTCCTTATTCTCTCTGTCTTCTAACTCATATTATTTTTGAAACATCTATTCCTGAGCAGTCTCATATTCAGTCAGCCTTTTCTTCATTTCAACCTCTGATTTTTGCAGCTTAATCACCTCATCTGAATATCTGTTTAAAACTTCATCCATTTTTTCCAGCCTTTTGTTGTTTGTGATGATATACTCTATCAGTGTTATTTTAACCAGGTCTGTGTGTAGCTGTCTTATATCTTCCTATAGGTTACTGGAAGTCATGTCTGAAGGTTGCATTGCTTTTTGCTGAACAGCTGCAGAACTTTCCCCAGTCAGTGTTTCTTCCTCACTTATTGTAGCTGATTTTTTTCCAGGTGCTCTGTAATTCTTTTTACCTGACATCAAGGCAGTACACTTACTAACCAGTTGCTGAAATTTACCTATAAACACAAAAGTCTACTGGCCTTCTCTGTTGAGTTTCTGTTTTCACACTGGGCGAGCTAGAGCTAAGCTGTTCCTCAATGTACAATCATCTTGGAAGTCAATTGGAATGGAATGATGAATTCTGAGAAGAAGGTCTCCTTTTATATAAAGGCAATCTTCTTCCACTGCCAAAGAAGCAGAAATTGTATCTTTTAGACATGAAATATTTTTGATAAAGTTTTCTTTTTCTACTACTTATTTTTTTCCTGTAGTTCCTGAACATAATCAAGAACTTTTAGACCAAAATTAATTCTAACAACTCTATGAGAGCCCTCTTATTCAACACAGTCCACAGATGGAGTACCTCATAAATCAACCATGTCTTCTGAACATTAATATAGATGCAGCAGATCTACCTAAGGAAAAAAGGCACACCTAAGTACATTTGTAGATAAAAAACAACTATTTTCTCTGCTGTATTTACCAGACAAGCAACCTTCTCTGGTCTTTCTTAGTAAATTATGATATCTAAGAAGCCTACAAAATGTCTGTTATTTCAAAATAAAATTTATCTGAAGTTCACCCAAATAATAATGACACAAAGGCTACTATACTTCAATAAATGCCCATTTTACATGGAATGCTGAATGAATATTCAGCCTCTAGAGTAGACCATTTCACTGTACTGGTGCTTCAAACTAACTACCAAAAGATAACGTGTCTACAAGCCAAAATAAAGCCTACTTAGTGTACATAATCTTGTGTTCAGAGCTTAAAACAGCCTCAGTTCTCACTAACCCTAAGCAGATATTGTCATAACTTGACATAGCTAAATTTATACAAGCTGCAGTATACTTCACACACTGTCTTTCCTGAGCTTCCAACTTCACCTTCTTATCTAATCTCTCACATCCCCTAATTCATTGTGCTCTCCCATTCCCTATATAGTTTTCTTCTCCTTACTCTCATTGCTCCCAGTTTTACTATCAGCCTCTTTCATGCCCCATATGTTGCTCTACACATGCTTGTTTTTCCTTTCTTTTCCATCACACTTTCTACTTCCCTATGTCACCCAACAACTACTTCCTTCATCTCAGATCCTATTCATATCCTTATCAGACTATTTGTAATTATTAAGTCTTGCTCTCCTTGCCCTTCTGCCTCCCCTTCCCATTTTATGGTTATCCTCCCAAACAACTCCCTTCATACCTACTTCCCATCCTCTGACTTGTTATTTCCGTAAAGACTACAACTTATTAATTTATGATCTCCAGCTACACTACATTTACATTTACTATGTGAGATTAAAATATGCTCTGCTACATATGTTTTCTTAAATCGTACATCAGCTATAGAACACCAAGATGAAAAGAAAGTTGTCAATCTGTATATAAATATATTCAGCACATAAAGTTAAAATTGTATAATTAGTGTTGAAACATACCTGCTTGCTTCATTGCTACCATGCACTCTACACTTTCTTATATGTGTATGTATACTGCATACTTTTTCTTTATATACAGCTGGAGGTTTTCTCCCAGACCACCACTGTAAATGATCTCTGACCAGATGAATATTTCTGTTAAATGACTGGAATCATTCAACACTAATTATACAATTTTATAAAAATAAAAATAAATAACTGTAGAGAATGAGACATAACAAAAAGCATGCATACTATTTTTCTATCATGCCATGAACTTAGCATCCTTGTCAAATGGAAAAATTAACTATATATATATATATATATATATATATATATATGTATATATATATATATAGATGGATTCCATACATTTGCTCAAATTACACTTAGTCGAAAGTGATACCAGGCATTGCACTTCACTGAAAGCTCACTTGACTGAAAGTTCACTTGGTCGAAGTTCATTTGGTCGAAAATGGAATATAGCCCCTGCACCACTGCACTGCAACCCTGGAGTGAGAATATTAAATAAGGGGGGGGGGGTGTGGGGGCACAGCCCCCCACAATGGGGGTGTGTGGGGGGTGTAGCCCCCCACATAATTTTAATTTATTCACTATTATAAGAAGGTATATCCATTAGAAATGCATTATATATATCTTTAGTAAAAACTATTGGCATAATGTGGGGGGCGTAGCCCCCCACACCCCTCAATCCACATCCACCTTATTTAATATTCTCACTCCAGGGTTGCACTGCAGTGGGGCAGGGGTTGTATTCCATTTTCAACCAAATGAACTTCAACCAAGTGAGCTTTCAATGAAGTAAGCTTTCAGTGAAGTGAAATGCCTGGAATCATTTTCGACCAAATGTATGGAATCCATATATATATATATATATTTATACATATATATATATATATATATATATATATATATATATATATATATATACATACATTCATACATACGTACATACAATATTATGCAGAGGACAAATCAACTTCCTCTAAATGAGGTTGTACTATCAAAAGGCACAACAAATGAGCTCTAACCAAATTCCTGAAAGGGTAAGGTAACACTTCGGGTGTTAAGAAAGAGTGTGTACATAAAAATTACAAAAACTAATATAAAGAGATAGATAGTGTAAGAGAGACAGAGAACTCAGATTCCATTAATTCACAAGACTTCCCATTTCTTCTCACAACATGCAGGTCTAACCTAAAGTTACCTGACATTAAGCTGCAAAATTACACAAATAATGCCTCAGAAGTGCTTCATCCTCATTCTGCTCAACATTACTGTCATTCTGTACAAATTAATCTAAAGAATTATTCTCCTCAAGTTCAGAAAATAAAAGCAAAGGAGAAACTGTAATTTTTTTCTATACTCCATTCATAGCAGAGGTGGCAGACAAACAATCAACAGTTTCTTCAAAAATTCAACAGTAAATGATTCCAAAGAAAGCATTTATTAGGAAAGTTCACTGAATTCCCTGGTTATGGTTTCACATTCAGAACTTGCCTTCTCTAAAATGCCTTTATGTATGCTATTCATGGGCACAAAGATTCTTAGAAACATTTATGTCATTTTAAGTGTTTTAGTGGTCAGTACAGGCAGGATGGAGTGGGTGGAGAAGAGTGTCAGGAGTGATTTGTGACAGATGAGTACCAGTAAGAGTGAAAGGGAAGGTCTACAAGAGGGTAGTGAGACCAGCTATGTTATATGGGTTGGCGACAGTGGCATTGACAAAAAGGCAGGAGTCAGAGCTTGACATGGCAGAGTTGAAGATGTTAAGATTTGCACTGGGTGTGACGAGGATGGACAGGATTAGGAATAAGTATATTAGAGGGTCAGCCCAGGTTGGAAGGCTTGGAGGCAAAGCCAGAGAGGCAAGATTATGTTGGTTTAGACATGTGCTGAGGAGGGATGCAGAGTATATTGGGAAAAAGATGCTAAGGATGAAGCTGCCAGGTAACAGGAAAAGAGGAAGGCCTAAGATAAGGTTTATGGATGTGGTAAGAGAGGACATGCAGGTGGTTGGTGTGAAAGAGCAAGATGCAGAGGACAGGAAGAAATGGAAACAGTTGATCTGCTGTGGCGACCCCTAATGGGAGCAGCCGAAAGAAGAAGAAGTGGTCTCTTTTGAAGGTTTTCAAGAAGTATTACATCTTCAGTTTCCATTTTATGTTTATTTATTTTAACAGAGTCTTCCTTTTCACAAAATGTCTCACCGCAGTTTAACAGTTAGCTCTTAATAGCAGTTAAATAGTTAGCACTTAATGGCTTCAAAACTCCAGTACAACTCTGACTTCAAGCAAAGCAGTTAAGCAGTTTCACAAAATTGCCTTAAAGAAGGTATCTGCACTTTTTTAGTTTGTTCTGGGACTTCAGTCGTTTATAGTTGTGTGAAGATTATGTATTACTACAATATTTCAGCATTGTTTATACATTATATTTCTATTTTCATAAGTAGAATTGCATATAAAAGGTAGCTTTTGCTTTGTATTTTGAACCTAGTATAAGGCCTCACTGTTGTAGCTTCTTTCACAATTTTGACAGGACTGTGATCTACTGCCAGATTTGAGCCTCATTCTGTCATTTATTACAATGTTACTGATACATTTCTGTATAGTCTGGTGCCTTAATCTGTAGATGGACTGCAGTACTGTCAGTGTTGTGTTGTGAATTCTGATACAGGATTGTGCTTCAGTAATTTTTATAGCTGTATATGCTTGCTTAAAGTTGCATTTCAGTGCCTTTCTGTTTACCTTGCTACTGTTTCCCTCCCTATTTATTGAGTCTGCCCCACCACCTCCAGCGGAGGCATTAAGCTAAAACTTTCTGAAATTCTAACCATAGGACTTGAGCTCCAGCTTGACATTTTTTCCCCAATACCCTACCCTTTTATTGTTGTGGTTTTAAAAGGCTGCATCTCTAACTTCCACCCCTTATGGTAATCTGACTTCCAAAGTCCCTCCCTCCCCTTTTCATTGCTCTTGTCTGTTGTGTAACCTATTATGATGAGGTGTGCCACGTAGAAGGACATCCTGACTGCTATGGTGATGTGATTATCAAAGGAGAGACTACTATCCACCTGGGTCCCAAGGTCTCTTATCACACATTTGGCATTAAGTAGACTGCAGTTTATGTGGTAGTTCATGGGTACAGCGTTTTTACCAAAGGGGATGACAATGCACTTTTTGGCATTGAGCTTGAGGCCATGTCTCTGACACCAGGCATCTGTCTCAGCGAGGCCCTTCTGTAGGATGTCCACATCATTTGGGAACTTGACTATGGCTCCTAATTTGCAGTCATCTCTGAACTTCATTAGCCAGAGGCCTTCTGTGTTAGCCTGTACTTCAGAGAAGTAGATACTAAACAGGAGAGGCCCCAGGACAGAACCCTGTGGTACTCCACTTGTCACTGCTTTGAGGTCAGATTTAGAGTCTCCAACTTTTACAGTGTGGGTTCTGTCAGTGAGCCATTTGGCAACCCATCTTGTGACGTAGGGATTTATACCTAGTTTAGTGAGTTTAGCTATAATTCCTGAATGTGGGATGGTGTCAAAAGCCTTGGCGAGGTCAAGATAGGCTGTGTGAACCACCTTACCCTCATCTACGGCTTTGGTGACTGCCTCAGGGAAGTCGATCAGGTTCAGGAGGCATGATATGCCTTTCACAAACCCGAACTGGGTGAGATCCAGAGTTTGGAGGTTACCAATGTCTTTGTTTATGAGTTCCATGATGATACGTTCCATGGCCTTGCAGACTAGGCTCGTCAGGTTAATAGGTCGATAGTTCCCGGGATCTGTGGTGGCTCCCCCTTTGTGGAGTGGGATAACTGTTGCTGTGCACCATTTAGTGGGCACAAAGCCTGATGTCAGGCTATTATTGAACATGGTGCTTAAGTGGGGAGCCAGTTCGTTCTGAAGTGCGCGTAAACGCAGCCTGGGATGTTGTCCGGTCCCATGGATGCTGTGTTTTTGGCGTTAGAGAGTGCAGCTTTTACCTGTGTAGTTGTGATTACAGGGACTCTGCATTCTTCCTGTATAGATATGGGCCCTTTAGGGGGTGAGGGGAGGTAAAGTTAGCACTGAACCTATCTGCCAGTATGTTGGCAATATCAGTTGGTTCTTTAATGTTCGTGCCATTGTGCTGTAACTCAGAGCAGATCTGGATGCTGCCATCGAGATTCTTGACATATTACTACAAGTTGCCTCCTGTTCATTTTCCCAGAGCTTCCACTCCGAGGGGGTCCTGAGTTAATCCTGCTCCATCCTTTGCAGATAAGAGATTTATTTTATTGTTCTGCTCTTCACTTAACTGCTTGAGTGCTACTGGTTTGTTTTTGCTCTATTTGTTGATTTCACCTTTAAATCAGTCCAAAGGTCCCTAATACTTGAACTTGCCTTGTCAAGGTAGTATAAGCTATTTTGTTGTAGTACTACACATGCAAGAAATCTTTTTTTGGTGTTATTACATCAAGAGGTTAGTAGTACCTTGTACAGACACAAGTGTCCAGAAATTTTATCTATAAAACTTCCCTTAGAACTGTCATCTGTAACTTAGTGTGTCTAAAACAAAGTCAAAGCTCATAGACAAGCTTAGAGCAATTAGTTTGCATATTAAATATCACTACTATAAAATCTTAGCACAGTCTAACCTAGTCTAGTGCCAAATTCCACAGACCATCCATGGAGACTTCTGTATAATCCAGTCCATGACCCAGAGTAGCCCACCCAAATACAGATCCAGACAACATGGATATGCAATTTCCAAATGTCTCTGTAGCCAACATGGTAGATATGGGCATCCTGAGATAATGTAGCAATTGTTTTATGTTCACAGACAACCATTTAATCCTTAAAAAAACAAACGTAGTATGCGAGAGATGTACATACCCAATTTTACTAGAGGCAAAATTCTCACATACCAACAAGGCTGTCAAGAACACACATACATCCACCATATTTTATTTTATCATTTATTTAACATTTGTTAACTGGGAAAGTCCGACTTGGAACAAAGCCAATTTTCAGCAGAGGCCCAGGGAAAAACACTCCAGATGCATGTCTTTATAATATGGGAGGAAACCGGAGCACCTGGAGGAAACCCACACGAATGCAGTGAGGACATGCAGACTCCGCATAGAAAGCACCCCAGCTGAGAATCAAACCAGAGAACTTCTTGCTGTGAAGCAACAATGCTACCGCTGCACCACTGCACTGTCCGACTGGTGTATGTGTGTTCACCTCACACATACACCAGCCTATGCTGAGTTACTAAAACGCAATCTTCCCAAATGTCAAAGACCTCCTTAGCCTATAAACAGCAATGCCTATCCTCAGCAATCTCTAAAACACTCACCAAAATCAAGACTAAACACCATGCATACTCCTACACTCACTGGAGCCCCAACAGCAAAACCCATTATGAAAGCCAACCCATTATCCAGGATCTTGTCATAGGGACTCCATTGTACAGCACACAGATGCCCACTCACCAGACTGAACAAGGAGAAGATAGTAGTTAGTTGCTTATCTGGAGCGAGGATCCACCAAATTATGGATGCACTCAAGTCATTACATCACAGGTACCAGTATGATTCTATCATAGTCCATGTGGATGTTAATGACCTGAAACATACCTCACTGAACTATATGAAGACAGACATTGTTGATGTCTTGGAATATGTGTCTCAGACAGGTATATTCCTTACACTGAGCAGCATTCTACCTTCATCAAGGATGATGTCACAGTATGAGCATAAGACGATTGACTACAATAATTGGTTTTGCTTCTAGTGTCTTTCCCAGGGGATTCAATATTTGTCAGCATGGGAGAGCATGATTAACAGACCACATTGTTTTGCAAAGGATGGTCTGCACCTGTCTCCCTTAGGCTTTTGAATGTTGGCTAAAACTTTATCCAACCCCTTAGAACCTTTTTTAGGCAATGCCAAACTGACTAACCAACTGACATACCAAATACAACCCAAAGAAACTTAAAGGTGTTACTGCTCAATGCTAGGAACCTAAACAAGAAACTCTACACCCTACAAGCTCTCCTGACTCTGGAGAATATACTGAGACTTGGTTTAAATCCATACAAAGTACTCCAGTAGTGCAAGGTTTCCAGTGTCTTCCACACATTTAGACAATCAGCTGCACAGACAGGGACAAAAGGTGGAGAAGTTTCAATCTATATTAGCAGCAAGTGTAAGCCCTGATAGACCACAATGCCCCGAAAACTATCCACATGCAAATCAACATAGACAAAGTCCCATATAATATCCTAGCAAGCTATAGGTCACCCTCTATGTCCCTAGAATCCCATAAGTTGTACTTAGACCTAGTGGAGACACTCAGCCTTAAACCAAATATCCTATTCATGGGAGACTTTAACTACCCCTCCATAGACTGGGAAACATACACTCTCATACTCACAGGCACAACAATTCTTGGACTTTATTAACACAAATACCCTTTTTTATTTAAACACCTTTATTGAATTATCACTTGTGACATAGGCAAACCTACATTTATTTAAGAGAAAACTAACCATATTAACATGTTCACGGTTACAAACGTACATCATATGTAATCTTCTGTACAGTGTAATCAATCCAACATTCCATAAGATGGTCAATTCATGCCTTCCCTTATTTAATTTTTCCTCCAAAACATTTTTCTGCATGCATTGCTCCCACAATTTCCAATTATCTATGGAATTTGCTCCTACCTTTTTTAAAGATCCCGCTTCCAGTTCTTTTATCTCTGTTACAGTACTCACTACTTCAAATATGGTTGGTTTGGACTTTAATTTCCACTTTCTAGTAATTGCTTTTTGGCAGCAACCAGAATTAAACTTAACAAAGCCTTACAATGTCTAGGCAATTCAGATCCTGTATCCTAGCTCAAAAATATAATTTTCTTAGCTACATCCATCTGATCACCTGTTATTTCTGACAGAGTACTTTGTAGGGAATTTTTAAAGCCTGTCAGCTCATATGTTCCCAGATACCTCTTTCTTCCCCATGACACCTGCAAAATTTGCATCTACCTAAAGAAATATTCTTTGGAGTCTGCCTGGGGGTATAAAATACCTATGCAAACACTTCCAAGCAAAAATCCTAAATCTTCTAGGTTTTGTTGCATATTTAGAAAACATACATATGTCCTCCTATTGTTTATTTGTGAATTACTGATCCAGTCTCCCTTCCCAATCTTTTCTATCCTCCTCTAACTGATCCTTATAGTTATTGTGCAATACTTTATATACTCTACTAATTATGCCTTTTTAACAACAGCGTCTATTCTACATTCAACTAAAAACTATACCAGAGCCAGTCTTTCATGCAGGATTCCCAAATACCTTTCTGTATACCTATACTCTGATATCAGTCCCTGATAGGGAAGGCAGTCTCTGTCCTGCAGTCCAAATGTCTTCTTGACCTTTCCCCATTCTGTTACCTTTCCCTCTCTAATTATTTGTCCCCAATACCTTTGCCAGTTTCCTCCAGTAAATTCCATCCCCCTCTTACCTATTCTCTATAGCCATAATTGCAGTCATCCCTTATCAGCAGAATCTCCTTTCTCCAATCCTGTGTTGGTTTAGTTCTTAGAATATTTTCTGCTACTTTATGAATATAATACTCTGAATGACTTTGTTATTCTGCTTAAGGATCTAAACCCAAAACCCACTCTTTCCTTATTTCCTGAATCCCCCTCCTCCTGCTTCATCATCATCCCTTTCCACTTTCAATTGTAGCTTTCTGCTTTAGTGTTATATATAAGAGCCTTAACTGTGTAGTTCTTAAGTATCCCTTCAAATCAGGTAATCATAAATAACCTTGTTCTATTCGAAGGATCAACTTATCCCACTTGACTCTTGCCCTCTTCCCCTCACAGATAAAATTATTCAACTATTTATTAATTACTATCCACAACTTCTCTTCTGGTTGGTAAAAATGTGCTTGCCCGCTGTATAAAATTAAAGGAACTAAAAACATTTTTACTGCTTGTATCTGGCTAAGTTATCCATATCAGTATCCATATCAATACACAACAGCTTCCAGTTTCTCACTTTTTGTATTATTTTTTGTTTAGTCACTTCCCACATATCCTTAGCTGCTGTAACAGAATCCTTTTTTAACTCATACTCCTAAATACTTCATTTTATCATGCCCCCATAAATATGGGAATTGCTGAACCAATTCATGTGTGGATACCAAGTTTAAAGCTATAGCCTTTGTTTTATTTTCATTAATTATATATCCTGAAAAAAAACACGAAAATGTCTCAGAATATTACACAATACTGGGGTGTCCTTTTCTGGTTTTATCAGGTAAAAAATAATATTTTCTGCAAATAAAGCCAACTTTTCTTAATTTTCATAACAACTATATCCTTGAATTTCTGAGTCCCTTATATATTTTTTGCCAATGGTTCTAAATATCATGCAAATAACAAAGAAGAAAGAGGACACTCCTGCCTGGTTCCTCTTTTCAGACACAACTTATCAAAGAGAAACCTCCGACTTTGATTTTTGCCTCTTAATTAACCTTATTATTTTATCAGGGAATGCAAATCCAGGAGGCTGGATATCCTGTGTATCCAAGAGACAAGACAGAAGGGCAAAGCAGTGAAGCCACTTGGCTTGGGATCCAGAGTCTACGACTAAGGAGGAAGACAGGCTAGAAATGGTATTGGAACTGTGGTAAGATAGAGAGAGAGAAAGAGGCTTCAGAAGGCAGTGAGGGGATGTCATCAGAATTAGTGACAGACTCATGGCAATCAGACTCCAGTGTAATGATAGGGTAGTATTCAAAACATTTCAGCCTATGCCCCACAGCAGTATTGTGACAGCGAAGAAAAGAGTGCATTCAGACAGCAGTTGCAGGACCTACTAGATAAAGGAGGACAACATGAACTGGTGTTGATAATGGGTAACTTGAATTCACATATCGGGACAGACAACAGGATATGAGGACTGCAGAGTTCACATTGGTGGGCCAACAGGAATAAAGAAGGAGAGGCCATTCTAGACTTCTGTCTGGCAAATGGCCTGACAGTAGCCAACACGTGATTCGGAAAGAGAGACAGACACAAGATAATATACAAGAGTGGCCAACATGCAACTCAAGTACACTTCGTCCCAGTAAGGAAAGGGGATTAGGATAGAATCAATGATTGCAAAGTCATCTCCAGTGAAACAGTCGGCCAGTAGTATAAACCACTGGTTGCCACAATCAGCTGCAAGCAGTGGTCAGAGAAGGCTCTAAGGTCAACAGAGACCAGGCTGAAGACCTGGAAGTTGACTTGAGAGAAAGTACAACAGTTCAAGGAATTACTCAGGGCTCTAGCACCCCAAGAGGAGGAGAAAATAGGTGGAGTCAAAAAAGAATGGCAGTGCCTCAAAACAGCATGTGTGAGGACTACAGAACAGATATGTGGCAGAGCCAGGTATGGAAATAAGGTATATAAGAAAAGTTGGTAGTGGAATGCAGAAGTCCAGGAAGTCATCAAAAGAAAGGAGTGCAGGAAAAAGTGGAAGATAGAAAAGACTGACCAGGCTAGGAAGCAATACAGCTTGGCTAACAAAGAAGCTAAAATGGAGTTACAATAGCAAAGACCAAGGCATCAGAGGCAAGCTACCAGCATCTGGAAAGTGACTCAGTAGGTAGCACAAAGAAACTATATCAGTTTGCAAGGCAAATACAGAAAGAAAAAGAAGCTAGTCATACACCCTTCATAAGGGATGTCAGCAACAACCTGCTCACCAGTAAACAGGACATCAAAGGCAGATGGAAGGAGTATTTCCAGCAGCTTCTGAATGAAGAAAACCCCACAGAAGCTGTACTGTCCCAGGCACAACCTATGATGAGAGAAGAAGAGGACCCCACCCTAGAAGAAGTAAGAACAGCACTACAGAAAATTAAGTCAGGAAAAGCAGCAGGCTCAGATGAGGTCACAGCAGATATGATAAAGATGCTGGGTGAGATAGGGGGGAAAAGGGTCCTGGGAGGGGTCTATATTAAAACCCTGAAAGATCTAAAACACGAATGTATGTACATCGACATATAAAGGTCGATGTACATACACAACGAAACACATAAATGGCAAAAATCAAAATGCCGAACATGTTTTGTCAGCAAAACGTGCCACACAGGTAAGTACAAAATAAAAAAAATACATTAACACGCTTATGCAGGGGGGCAAGCCCTGCACCCCCCATGTAGGGGGGGCTTTGCCCCCCACACCCCCTTCTTAAATATACCAACTCCGAGACTGCACTATAGTGGGGAAAAGGATATATTTCTTTATCCCCACCACTGCACTGCTGGCTAGAAAACACGTTCAACGTTTTTATTTTCACCATTTACGTGTTTCGCTGTGTTGTACATCAACCTTTATGTGTCAATGTACATACATTCGCATTTTAGATCTTTCAGGTTTCTAACAGGTAACCCCTGAGGGTACTCATAGCAGTGTGGAGAGAAAGGCATACCCCAGATGACTGGAGAATAAGCATACTAGTGCCAGTATAAAAGAACAAAGGGGACATACACAACTGTGGGCAGCACAGAGGTATCAAACTCCTGTCACATTGCATGAAAGTTCTGTAGAAGGTGAGTGATAAATGGATATACAGAGTAGTAGAAAGAAAGATGGGAGGTGAGCAGTTTAGATTCAGATCAGGATGTAGTACAACTGACCCGATGTTTGCAGTGAGACAGATAGCTGAGAAGAAGCTAGTGATGAGGAAAGAGACCAACTGGGCATTCCTAGTCTTGCAGAAAGCAAATGACAAGGTCCCAAGAAAGCTGATTTAGGCAGTACTGCTGTGGTTCAAAGTTGCAGAAACATTGGTAGAATTAGTGCAGGCTATCTACAAAGACCCAATAACTCAAGTATGAACAGTGTAGAGTCTCACAGAGGGATTCCCAGTGGGAATGGGTGTGCAACAGGGTTCAGCTCTGAGCACACTGCTGTTCATACTGGTGATGGACTACATTAGCAAACAAGTCAGAAGGGACAGATCAACAGAGCTGCTGTATGCAGATGATGTGGCATTACAAGCAGACTCTGAGCAAGAGCTTCAGCATAGGATGGGGAATGGAATGTAAAACTGAAGACAGAGATAAGATAGTAATAATGTCAGCAGATTGGGGAAATGAAAAGAAGCTGATAACTGAGATAGAAGGGAAGATAATGGAACAGGTTAATAGCTTCAGGTATCTAGGAGGGTTGATTGAGGACAATGGAAGTCTGACTGAAGATGTCAAGGCTAGAATCAAAGGGGATGAAGCTAACTGGCATAGTGTCTCAGGTGTAGTGAATGACAGAAGAATGCCAAAGAAACTGAAAAGTAAGGGGTACAAGACAGCGGTGTGAGCAGTACTACTGTATGGTACAGAAACTTGGGCAGTAAAGGCAGAGCAGAGGAGGAAGCTAGAGGTGATGAAAATGAAGTGCCTGAGATGGGTGGTAGGATGCACACTGTAGGACAGACCAAGAAATAAAGACATAAGAACAGAAGCCAAAGTAGCTCCAACTGCAGAAAATATCAAAGAGAACTGATTATGGTTGTTCAGACACGTGCAGAAAAGAAGAAGACAATCTGGTAAAGAAGATTTGGGACAGACTGGAAGAAGTTAAGAGGAAACAAGGACATCCAGCAAAGAGGTAGAAGGATTGTGCAAGAGAATATCTGCAACAGTCAGGCATAAGCATCGAAGAAGGCAGGAGAGTACATTGAACCAAAACAGATGGAGACAGTTACCATGATACCCCGACCCCATGTAGAAAAATGGAAAAAAAGGGGGTTGTTGATGATGATGATGATGATAATGAGGGAATGCAAATGCTTCCATTGCCCTGCTCAGAAAATCTCAGCTTACTTTGTTGTATGCTTTCTCTGCATCAAGACCCTCCAACAACAGCTGTATTTTCTTACATTCTGCTTCCCCCTGGATCATCATTGCTCTATTAATGTTGTCAAATGTTTGCATCTCCTTCAAAACCCGGTGATCTAGTGGTTAGGATTTGGTTCTGGCACTACCACAGCCTGGGTTTGACTCTCAGTCAGGGAATTTCACTGAATTTACAAAACGACAAAACAGCGCCAGTGAAGCCAAATAATTTATTAGCACACAGACATTTTCTCTTAGTCTCTAGCGCCTCAACTAAACAGTCTTCCAGGAGATAATGGTACAACACAACATTCATCCACATTAAATAGTAGCATCAATTAAATTATTACATCATTAAACAATTATGTTATAAAACAATAAAAACAACAAATTACAAAAGATATTTCCAATTACACTCTTGATTCAAACCAAAAGGAGTCAAAGTGTTATGTTTTAAAATAAAAACTGCTTCCTTATACAACAGCCTATTTTTTTAATATTGTCATTAGCAGCAAAATCATGTATATACTCCAAAACACAACCTTTCAAAGAGTCATAATTGCCTCCATGTATTGAATTATAGTGTCAAGCAATGGGGCTCTCCGCCTTTTTATTTTTAATGTCACAAATATGCTCCTACATCTCTTGGTTTCACTTATATAAAAAAGGTTGCAGGAGCATTTCAAGGCATAAACTACACCCATTGTATTACATGAATATTCAGCCACTGGATGAAATCTTACACCATTTATTTTATCAAAAAAAATAACTATTTGGAGCAAATGGAACACTTTCCACATGCATTAAGTGCCTGTTCTCACAATGCCTTGACATACATTTTCTTTAGACATGTTAAAAGTCCCGTGCACCAGCATATAACTTAAAGTTCGACCTCTCTTAAAAGAGGTTAAAAATTGTTCACATAAATTTAACACCTTATATTTACCTTCTAAAAGAAAAGGCCAACACTGTCTAATACTTTGTATTATTTCATGGGACAATATATTGAAAGAGGTAACAAAATACACTTTCCTCTTATTGTCATTACTACAATTATGAACTTTATTCATGTCATAATTTTCATTATTTTTAACTTTCAATTTTTTTTGTTTTGTCCCACATAATTTATTCAAGGCCCCTTCAATAACATCCATATCATAGCCTCTTTGTTTAAACATTATGCAACTATTAATTATCTCCCTCTCTAGGTCATTTGACTCATTACACAACCTGCTGACCCTTAAAAGCTCCCCATATGGAATAGAATTAAGTATATGCCCAGGATGGCAATCTGTCTAAAAATTGACCCCCATCATCAAATTTCCTATGAATACAGGTTTTGATACATCCATTCTCTTGGCCCTGCAAAATTAAATCTAAAAAATAATTTTATCTCCACTTTGAAAACCTTCAAACTGAAGACCAAATGGATTCTGATTAAGTAGCACTAAAAATTCCTGCAATTTTGATCTACCTCCTTCACATAAAAAAAATAAATCATCTATAAATCTGTAATACAAAAAATGTTCTTTAAAACTCATAAAATCTCATCTTACTTTGTTCTATGCTTTCTCTGCATCAGGACCCTCCAACAACAGCTGTATTTTCTTAAATTCTGCTTCCCTCTGGATCATCATTGCTCTATTAATGTTGTCAAATGTTTGCATCTCCTTCAAAACCCGGTCATCTAGTGGTTAGGGTTTGGTTCTGTCACTACCACAGCCTGGGTTTGATTCTCAGCCTGGGAATTTCACTGAATTTTTATGGGGGTTGGTATAATGGTTAAGGTGTTTACCTCACAGACAAGAGGTTTGATTCTCACTAAGGGAAATTGACTAGGTTTAAAAATGGTCCACAAGGGCAGTTAGCCTTGAACTTACCTATGAACATTGATCCATATCTATCAATTTTTGCAAAACCTTTGCCATTGTTTAGCCATGATGGGCATAAAAACTTTGTAATCATAGTTCAAAATTGAAATGGGCCAATATGAAGCTGGATCGGATGGGTCTTTACTGTCTTTAGGTATTACAGCCACCACAGCTTTTTCAGGATGTTGGTACTTCCCCTCCATTTAAAATACTGTTAAACAAAGCCTTCCAGATCTTTATCTCTTTCTTCCCTCCTAGCTTCCAAAATATTTTTTAAACATCTGTTTTTGAGCAGTCTCATCTTCAGCCAGCCTTTTCTTCATTTCATCCTCTTATTTTTGCAGTTTTAAAAGCTCATCTGAAAAATATCTGTTTAAAGCTTCTTCTGTTTTTCCAGCCTTTTGTTATTTGAGTTGATATACTCCTTCAGTGTTTCATTTATTTTAATCAGCTCTGAGCACATTTGACTTATTTTTTTTCCTCCACATTACTGGAAGCCATGTCTTGCTCCAAAGCTGGAGCTTGGACTGCTTTTTGCTTTACAGTTTATTTATTTATTTATTTATTTAAATTTGTTGACCAGGAGTGTCCGACTGGACGTAGGTCCATTTTCAGCGGAGGCCCGGGGAGAAAAGCTCCACAGTTAAAATAAACAGACAGTATTTACATTGGATTACATAGTGATTAACAATTTACATAGCAATTACTTACAACATATTTACAGATGAAGAACATAGTACATCAGTAGACAACTAGAATCTTTATCTGTGAAGTACATACCAGACATTAACAAATGTTACAAGAAGAAGAAGTTTGTGCTGTATAATAAGTACTGGCTTATGAGCATCTGAGCTTGCTATAATCAAGTTAGTTAGTGGAGTGGAAAGAAAGGTAGTGGTTGGATGGGGTGGATGATATTAGAGTGGGAGTTGCAAGGGCATAGCCAGCATGTTTTTAGTTGCACTTTTAGTAAAGTTTTGAAGTGGGTGCATGATGGTATGGAGGTAATTGTGGATGGGAGTGAGTTCCATAATTTGGCTATGGCACAAGAGAATAGTGCTTCACCAGCAGAGTTATTGGCTTTAGTGATCTGCAAGTGATTTTTGCTACTGGATCTTAGTGGTCTGGTGGTGCGATAGGGTTGGAGTAGATTCTGGAGGGATGGGACATTTAGTGGATGGTTTACTAGTTTGTGGGCGAGTGAGAGTTGATACCACTGAAGGAGGTGAGGGAGTTCAAGCCAGCCCAGTTCAGCAAGTGAGAGACAGTGGTGACTACGGTAGGATGCCCCTGTGGCGAATTTGGCGATTTTGTTGTAGCAGGTCTCTAGCTTGTTTAGATCACATTGCCTTAGGTTGGTATATATTGGAGAGGCATAAAGTAGGGTGGAGATAAGGTGGGAATTTGCTTTTGAAATCTTTGCTGCTTGGGTGAGAAATTGCTTATTTCTGTATAACGCTCCTAGTTTTTTGTGGACTTTTTTATAGTCATGGATATGTGAATGTCAAATTTTAGTTTATTGTCTATTTCCACTCCTAGCAATTTGGTGTGTTCAGTTGGGTATATAGTGGTGGTGTCTTTTGCCGTGATGTTAAAGTGAGAGTTGTTTTGAGTATGTTTGGTGGGTTGGAAGATGAGTAGTTTAGTTTTGTTTGGGTTGAGTATTAATTGGGCATCGGATAACCATGTTTCAACAGAGGAAAAGGCTTCCTGTGTGACTTTTTGCAGTTTTGGTAGGGACTGGGCTGAGCAGATGATGGTCGAGTCATCTGCGTATTGTATGAGTGTGCCATGTTTGGTGGCAGAGGCTAGATTATTGGTGTAAACAAAGAAGAGTAGGGGTCCAAGGATAGATCCTTGGGGAACCCCTATGGAGACAGGTAGTTGGGGAGATATGTCATTCTGCCATATAACGGATTGTTGGCGGTCAGACAGGTAACTCTGAAACCAGTTGGTGACCGATTGTGAGAAGGATAGGTTATTGAGGACAGAGATAAGTTGTTTGTGTGGGACCATGTCAAATGCTTAAGATAGGTCTATGAAAGTAGCAGAGGAGAGATAGCCATTGTTTTTATGCTGAAGGATAGTGTTAATAAAGGAGAGTAAAGCAGTGGTGGTGCTATGGTTTGGTCGGAAACCATGCTGAGTACTGGAAAGGAGGTTGTTCGTAAGGAGGTAGTCTGAGACCTGAGAGTGTATGCATCTCTCTAGTATTTTGGAGAGTGGAGAGAGAGAATAGCTATGGGGCGGTAATTGGTTAGTTCTGTGGAGGGTCCGCCTTTGTGGAGGGGAATTATATGTGATACTTTCCACAGTGTGGGAACGTAACTTTCTGACAGAGATTGGTTAATCAAGATGGATACTGGGTAGGCCAGAGCATCAGCTGCGATTTGTAGGTATTCACTTGGGAGGCTGTCTGCTGCTAATTTGGTGGGTTTAAGTTTAGTTAAGAGTTTTTTTATGTTGGAGGTAGGTATAGGAGAAAAAGAGAAGGCAGTGGGGAGATTACTAGTTGAAGGTGTGGGTTGGAAGGGAGGGGGGTTGTGTTGTTTAGCTAGTGATAGTATGGTTTGGGTGAAGTGTGTGTTGAATGAGGTAGCAATATTTTCTGAGGAGTGAGGGATGTTAGGAGGAGGGGTACTGACTTTACCTGGGTGGAGGATGGAGTTTATGGAGGACCAGAATTGTTTGGGGCTGTGTTGTGAGGAGTCTAGGGCAGACTGGTAGTATTGGGATTTGTCCTGTTTTATTAGCTTTTTGACTCTATTGCGTAGTTCTAGGAATTTCTGTCTAGCTGAGGGGTTTTGGTTTTGCGCCAGTGCTCCCAGGCTTTATCCCTGTTTTTCATTTCTGACTTAGTGGTTTTCTGTAGCCATGGGGAGGGTTGTGCTTTGGTTCTGGAGTATCTTATGGGGGCATGGTAATTAAGGATGTTCAGGAAGGTAGTATTAAAAAATTCAACTGCATCATCTAGACTGAGGTACTTTAGAGGATGCCAGTTACATTCTTTGAGGGATGAGATGAATGTGAGTGGGTTAAAGTATAGTTTTTTACGTATTTGACGGTAGATGACAGGTTTAGCTTGGTATAGGAATTTTTTGAGTAGGAATGTTGGGGAGTGATCACTGAGGCTATCTGATAAGCAGCCTGTTATATATGACTGGGGGCTCTTACTGACTAGTATCCAATCCAGGGTAGTGTGCTTGGTGGAGTTTTTATTTATCCTGGTTGGTGACTGGACTAGTTGAGTGAAGCCGTGAAGGTGTACATGATGGGTTGGATTGTTGCCAGAACAGGATTGCCAGTCAATATTGAAATCACCTAAGATGATAGTTTCTTGGGGGAGATGGTGGGTAGACCAGCTGAGGAGGTTTTCTAGGGGAGGGATGTTTTGGCCAGGTGGGAAGTAGCATCCAATTATGTTGATGGTTTTGTTTTGGTTAATTTTGAGGTTGGTATATATTATTTCTTCATTGCCTATTTGTGGAGCTGATGATTTTAAGATCTGGATGTTTAGATGCTGTTTAAATATTATAGCTACACCACCTCCTTTTTTGTTTAGCCGGTCTACTCTTAGTATGCCGTAACCTGTAGGGAGTATTTGCTCACTGGTAATGTGAGGTTTTAGCCAAGTACAACTGCAGGATTCTTCCCAGCCAGTGTTTTCTCCTCACCTTTTGTGGTTGATTGCCTGGCAGGTTCTCTAAATTTCTTCTTTGCCGGAATCCAGGCAGTGCATTTACTAGCCAGTAACTAAAATGTACCCAAAAGACAAATCCATTGGCACTTTTCTGAGTTTCTGTTTTCAGACTGGGAGAGCTGAAATTAAGCTGTGACTCAGTGTGCAGCTGTCTTGGAAGTGTCCCCCTATTAAGTGATAGTTTTTCAAAATTCAGCACCCCTCCCAACCCCAAGTTCACTGCAACCTATGCGGAATTGTTCACATAGACCCTGTACAACCATGTAAATAGGTGTATAGAGGCTGTGTACCTACTAGAAGTAAACCCAGACAAATCACATTGGTGGAATCCTAACCATAAGAGGGTATATAACAAAAGGAAAAAGTCATGGCTAAAATCAGGAAGAGCAACTCCCATAATAATAGGAATGCGCTAATTAAATAAAACAGGAATCTAAGAAGAGTAAATAAATCCAATAAGTCCAGTTACAAGGCAAGATAGCCTCACAGGCTGAAGACAGCCACACGGCCTTCTACAGCTATGTCCAACACCTCAAAGGCAGCACACATCAGTGTACCGAGCTAGTGGTGCCACCTTCACTGAACAGAGCAACATAGCAAATTTTCTGGCTGACAAATTCAGCTCAGACTTCACCCACAGACCCCCCACCTCCTCCCATGAAAAACCTACTAGAATACCCCCCCCCAAATATTAACAGGGAGTAGACCTTTAATATTAAGAATGCAATCCTACCAGCAGAAAAAGTTGATTTTGTCAAAACTGTGGCAGAGGGACAAAATACTAAAAGTAGGAGACAACAGAGTGTTTGTGGAGAATGATTACTCATTGTATACCAGGCAAAAGAGAAGTAAGTTCATTCCTCTATTCAGAGAATGTCGAGAAGCAGGTGTGAGATATAAACTGCTGTATCCAGCTGTTTTCATGGTATTCTTCCCTGGAGGGACAAAATCATTTTTTGATGGAGTGCATGCTAAGGAGGAAATACAAAAGTTTGTCCAACATAAACTGAGCTATGAAACAGAAGGAGATTTGGCTTCTTATTCCTTTGGTAATAAAGACCATTGAGAGACTACATATGTGAAACTTTTTCCAGTATTTCAACGGAAATGTTGGAGAGAAGGAAGGGAGCAAGAGAGTTGACTAGAAGAATTGAGTGTACATTGGAAATGAAGCAGAGACAGGATTTGGGTGATGGAGAATGGTAATAAAATCAGTAACGTAATGTGGGATTACAATGCAATAATTATAGTTGTGAAATGTGACAGCACAGGAAAATCCGGAAATATTGGACTTCTTCAAAAATGTGTTTGCTGAGTGGGAGACTCTAAAGTATATGCCCTACTTCATGTCATTAATGTTCGGAAAAATGCTTCGGGGAAGGAAGAGAGGGGAGAATGATAACTGTAAGTAAAGAAAACACTTTCTTTTCTTAATAGTACTGTATTTTTGTTGCATGGTTTTCTTTGCATGCTATTTTTGGGTGTAATGGGGATTATAAACAGGTATTTTTATTTTTCTCCCTTCTCTTTTTCTTCTTGTGCAGTTTTGAAAAACATAGGCAATGTAATGATAGAAAAAAAAGGGGGAGCCTGGTTAAGGGGCATGACAGAGTTCAAATTAATGTGCTTTTTTTCATTCTTGCATGGGCAAATTACTGATTAAGGACCTGTGTTTTAAGACAGAGAGCAAGTAAATGAAAACACATATTGAATATTATACAGCTTTTTTTCCCTAGCACTTGCAAATATGTATACTAAGTAGCGTTTCTGCAACTGGCCTTCATGCCTCCATGGAAACAATCTGATAAAGAGAAACTGGAGACAGTCTGGTGGAAGGGGATTGGCTGAGGGAAAAGAAGAAGAAAGAACAGAGAAATTGACTTGGGCATAATGTTCCCTGAAAACAATCAGGGGTTTTCCCAGGTGTGACAGCTTTAAAGATAGTACAAAACCAGTTAGACTTGAAGTAAAGTTCTCTCAGTTTTTTTTTAATTCAATGGGGATACTAATATAAAGAGGTGCTTTTGTTGTTTCTTGTTCACCCTTCTTCTCTCTTTTTCTTTGTTCAGTTTTGAAAAATGTTGGCACTGCGATGAAAAAAAAAAACAAGGAGGGTAGGAGATGGGGGAAGAGTGGAAGGGTCTGGTTAAGACAGTATGACTAAAGAAAAATCAGTGTGCTTTTTCCTATGCTTGCATAGGGAAATGACTGAGTAAAAACTCTAGGCATTATCCAGTAACAAGTTTATTACAAAGCATGTAAATGAAAAAGAATGTGGAATATTGTAAGGGTTTTTTCTGATAAACAAGGTAGGTACCCTTGGCAGCTTTGTGTCTGGTTTGCATGTCACTAGAAGACAATTTTATAATGAGAAATGGCTTGGAGAAAGTGTTTACTGAAAGCATTCAGGTGTTTTCTTAACTGGGAGAGTTATCAAGATACACAAAATCAAATAGCACTTACTAATAGCACAGGCTGCTCCATGCATCTTAGCATGACCAACCTTGCTTTTTCGTTAACTTTTGCCTGTCTGTGTATCCATCAACTTAGAACTTATGTTCTTACTAGGAAGCAAAAACTCAAATATTTGAAGATGCACATAGTTTTGTGTGTTATTGTTAAGTTCATAGGCTTTAGGAGGGTTTTTTGGGTGGGGGTGTTTGCTCTGTTTGAGGGCTTTCAAACAAACAAAAAATTATGTAAGATGTGACATAGACACAAATGGATATGACATGAAACAACTGTATAAAAGACCAACCTGCCGAATAGTATATACATGTAACATAAGAGTTGTAATTATACATTTAGCAAAAGAGCAGTGATATATATAAAAGGTGGTAACAATAACTATATAAGAAAATGATGCTTTCTGTAATGTCTTTTAATCTGAATGGTCTTACAGATAAATATAAAAAGGAAAGAGTAGTGAACTATATTAAAAATGCAGAGTGCAAATAGCTCTGCTACTGGAGAGGCACATGGAAAGAAGTGAACATGTGAATTTGATAAAGAAAGGTTTTCAGGATGGTTATTCAGCAGAATATCTGGGGCAAAGGAAAAGAGGATTACTTATATTAATTGGTCTCCTAAATGAAAGACCAGCACTGGTAGAGTTTTTAATAGAATCTAGAAAATAAGCTGCTGTTAAAAAGGAATCATTAGTAAAGCATATAAAATATTGCATGATAATTATAAGAATCGATCAGAGGAGCTTAGAAAGGATTGGGAAGAGAGGTTGGATAAGCAATTCCCAAAGAGACAATGAGGGGGATATATGCATATCTCACAAATATACAACAAAGTCTAGAAGATTTAGGATCTTTGCCTGGAAGTGTTTACATAGATATTTTTATACCCCAAGTAGACTCCAAAGAATTTTTTCTCAGGTGGATAGCAAATGTTGGAGGTGTGACAGGCAAGAAAGAGGTAGATTGGAACAGATTTTTTAGGAGTGTAATGAGCTGGCATACTTTAGGGATTCCCTGCAAAACACTCTGTTGGAGATGCTGGGTGAGCAGATTGGACTGACTCGGAAGATGATTTTTTTTTTTTTTAGTTATTCTACAGAATCTGAATTTCCTAGACATAATAAAGCCTTGCTGAGTCTAGTTATGGTGGCTGCCAAAAAAGCAATTACTAGAAAATAGAAATCAAAGTCTAGACAGACTTTACTAGAAGTAGTGAATATAGTAACAGAGATAAAACAACTGGAGTTGGGATCTTTAGAAAAGAGAAGGAGCAAACTACATAGGAAGAAATGGGAATTGTGGGAACAATATATGCAGAGCAGGAGGGTCTATATTAGAAGACCGAACACTTAGGTGATCGAACACCTAAACATCAATCTTCTAATATCGAACCACACAATGTTGAATGTCCCAGGGAAACACGTCCCTCAGCCAGAACACAAAAAACATTAATTTACATCTAAATTAATTGGGGGTTTCGCCACCCACACCCCTGATGTGGGGGCTGTGCCCCCCCCCCAACTAAATATACCAACTCCAAGATCACTCAATTGTAGGGAAATAGCAAACTCCAGCGAGCGGCCAAGGGAAGTCTTTGCCTGCGTTAAATCGGCCGTCCACCGTTTTTTGCTTTCGTTATTAGATGATCGATGTTTAGGTGTTCGATCACCTAAGCGTTTGGTCTTCTAATATAGACCCAAGTAGGAACGAGGTTTAAGAGGCAGGATTTGAATGAGCCATATAATGCTTGATATTGACTGAATGGTTTATAAGTTATGTATAATGTCTGCAACTACAGTTGTTTCACTGGTGTCTATGATGTAAACAGTTTGCAAGTAAAGTGGCATCACTTTGTAAGTTTTTCATTTATATAAATGTAAGATTGCCTTTGTCATATGTGAAAATTTAATAAAGATGCTTAGAGAAAAAAAGCTGACTTGTCTCAGCAAAAAAAAAAAAAAAACACACATCCTCCCTAGGCTCCGAAAATATGCTGGGATGCCTCCTAAAGAGCTTGAAATGTGACCTATCAGGACCACTTGAGTCACTTTTTAACTATAGCCTCAAAATGGGCTTTGTATCATGAGAATGGAAGACCACAACTGTTATCCCACTTTACAAGGGTGGACCATCAACTGAACCTAGAAATTACAGACCTATTAGTCTTAGTAATCTAATATACAAATGATCAACCAAGACATAGGCAAATTTCAGACACTGGCCTCAACCCAGTCTGGCTTTGTCAAGGGCAAGTCATTCCCACTAAACCTGGTGGACTTCTTTGAGAAGGTCACCAAGGTAATGGATGTGTAGAAAACTGTGCATACCACCTACCTAGACCTGGCTAAGGCATTCAGTACAATACTCCACTCAGGTACAGCTGATAAACTCACTGAACTGGGCACAAAACCTACATAACTTGCTGGACTGCCAGCTGGCTCACAAATAGGACCCAGGAAGTCAGGATTGGTGATATCACCTCCACTAAGACACCAGTCACCACCTCAGGGACCCAGGAAGTCAGGATTGGTGATACCACCTCCACTAAGAGACCAGTCACCACCTCAGGGTCCTGTGCTGGGACTGTTCCAATTTGGCATGTACTTCTCAGAGGTAAAGGCTAATGTCAAGGCCCTTTTGCTGACCAAGTTCATAGATGACTGCAAATTGGGAGTTATCATAGAGTCTTCCCCCCACATCACACAAACATCTTACAAGAGGGTCTAACACAAGCAAATGTAAGGTGCCCAAGTCATGGGCTAACACTCAATGCCAAGAAATGAATTATAGTGCCTTTTGGGAAAACTACCACCCAAGCTAATTGCTTCATCAATAAGGCACCCCTAAGACCTGACTCGGTAATCAGGGATCTGGAAACATATGTAGACAGTAATCTGGCCTAAGTAGATAGTAACCTAGCATTTTACCAACATGTGGCTAAGACAGTAAGAAAATCATTGGGCATAGAATCCAGGTCCAAGGAAGTCATAGTACCATTTTATTTGTCCATCAACAAACCGACCATTGAGTATAAGACCTCCCTTCAGCATATACATGACCAAACATATGTAACAGTTGGAATGCCCGCAAAGGTTCCTTACCAGGAAAATCCAGGGTATAAATACATTGTGCTATATTGATCACCGTAAAGCCCTATCATATAATCTTTCTCCTCCAGGTTACCAAGATTCCATCTGTGGCTGGCATACCTAGCATACAAGGCATCCTCAGATCTAGCTCTGATGGACCTTTTACACATCCATAAAATGAACAGCATCAACGACCATTAGATCCAAGGATATAAATTTTGCTTGTGACATAAATAAGTCATATTGATGAGACAAATACGTGTCTCAGAAGATCCCCATGCTCTGAAACAGGTTTATTTAAGCATAACCTTGACCAATGGGTGGGACATTGGAAATTTACTCTAGATCTGGCTCCCAAGTCTCTGATAGACAGAGGCAGACAGTAATGCCCAAACTAACATATCCCCCCCAACATAACCTATATAAAGTTCCTGATATAACCCCCTAATAAATGCCCGTGATACATAGGGACCAATTTAGTTGGATTGCACAGGTTCATAGGTTCATAGGTTCATACTAGGCTATCTGCCCTAGGGCATTTATAAGCCTAGCCAGAGTGTGTTTGGCTTTCGCCACCCATTTTAAATTAATTTTGCTATGCCCTTTTTCGAGGTTAGTATACTGTGCCTCTGTCTAACAGTGACACAGAAGTGATACCCGGGGTAAACCTACAATCTCCCATCCACTCATTAAGATTCCTCTTGAAGGGAGTCAATGAGGGACTCTGCCTAACCTGGACTGGGATTTTATTCCAGAGTGAAGGGAGCCTCTGGGTTATGAATCTGTCCCCCCAGCATGTCCTATTTATTTCAGTGCTGAGGTTCAAGTCTCTCGAGCACGTAGCTCGATGGGATTTGGATTTTCTGAGGTGCAGCATGTCCATTAATTCCGGGTTGGACATGGCTTTATACGTCAGGCACAGATCGCCTCTGAGCAGGCGGTATGCCACTGAGTAGAGCTGGAGTTTCTTTAACCGGGCAGCATATGGCATCTGTTTGAGCCCTTTGATTCTCTTGGTGAGGTACTTTTGGGGTCTTTCCAGATGCTGCAGGTGTCTGGTAAGGTACATCCCAAAAGGGGCATTGTACTCAATTATGGGCCTGATGAAGGATGAGTATAAAGAGGCACGATGACCTCCCCTGATCTAGATGTGAATCCCTTCATGATTAGGTGGGCTATATAAAATGTTTTTCTAACCACTTTGGCCACGTGGTTGTCAAATGAGAGATTGCTATCAACTTGGGTCCCCAGGTCCCTAATTTCTTCTTCTGTACTTAATGGATTACCACCTATGTGGTAATTTGTGGGCACTTTGTTTTTGCCAAAGGGGATGACTATACACTTTTTGGCGTTTAGCTTGAGGCCATGGCTCTGGCACCAGTTGTCTGTTTCTATGAAGCCCTTTTGGAGGATGCTTGTGTCGGCTGGAGAGTCGATTATGGTGCCCAGTTTGCAGTCATCTGCAAACTTGGTCAGCCACAGTCCTTCCGTGTTGGCCTGTACCTCCGAGAAATATATACCGAACAAGAGAGGTCCCAGGACTGAGCCTTGTGAGATGCCACTTGTAACTGGTTTGGAGTCTGACATGGCTCCAGCAATTCTAACCATGTTGGTTCTGTCCTTGAACCAGTTTGCAACCCATCTAGTGACATAGGAGTTTACATTTAAGCTGGTGAGCTTATCTATAATGCCCGAGTGGGGTATTGTATCGAAGGCTTTTGCGAGGTCCAGGTAGGCTGTGTGGACCACCTGCCCCTCGTCAATGGCCTTGGTGACTGTTTCAAAGAAATCGACTGGGTTTAAGAGGCAGGATCTGCCCTTAACAAAGCCGAACTGGGTAGGATCCAGTGTCTGTAGGTCCCCAATATCTTTATTTATGAGGTCCATGATGATCCTTTCCATAGCTTTGCAGACCAAGCTAGTCAGGCTTATGGGGCGATAGTTTCCAGGATCCGTTGAGGCACCACCTTTGTGGAGAGGGACCACTGTTGCTGTACGCCACTCTTTGGGTACATATCCTGTAGTTAGGCTGAGACTGAACAGTAGTTTTATGTTTGGGTTTAGCTCTTCTTGGAGTTCATGTAGGACGCAGCCCAGGACACCATCTGGTCCCATTGATGCTGCGTTTTTTTGCTTTGGAGAGGGTGGCTCTTACCTGAGCATCTGAGATGTCAGAGGGGCAGCACTCTGCTGGGATAGATATTTGCCCTTTTGGTGGGGAGGAGGGGAGAAATTTGCGCTGAACCTGTCAGCTAGGATGTTGGCAATGTCTGTGGGTTTGGTGTATTTTTTGTCATTTTGGACTAATTCTGAGCATATCTGGGAATTCCCACCCAGGTTCCTAACATAACTAAAGAAAGCCTTGTGATTATCCTTAGTGTCCTGTGCAATTTTTCTCTTGAAGCTGGCCTTAGACGATTTTATGAGTGCCCGTAGTTTTTTGCTAATACTGATCAGAGATGCCTTCCCTTTTTGGGATTTTGCTCTATCATGTAGTAGCTTCCTCCTTCTATTGTATAGTTTGTTTATGGCTGGGGTCCACCAGACAGGACATCTGCCTTTGGAGGATTGGGTCTTGGTTTTATTTGGGATTGCATGATCCATGCATTCCTGAAGGTGTTCATAGAATGTGTTTATAAAGGATTCTGCGGTCTGGGCCGTATTTTCCACAGGCCCGGGGGCTTTGAAGGATTCCACCTCGGTTTTGAGGAGTGTGAAATTTGCTTTAGAGAAGTTTTTCACTGTGGTTTTCTGGGCGGGGGGTGGGGTCGGGATGTGAATATCCAGTGAGATTAGTTTATGGTCTGATCTTACCAGTGAGGGATACACTTCTGGTCTGGAGCATAGAGTCCCCATGTTGGTGATGATCAGATCCAGTATGTTTTCCCCTCTTGTGGGAGTGGTAACAAATTGTTACATAGCATTTGAGTTTATAAATTCTAGGAACCTTTGGGCTAGGGTGTTGGAGCTAGAGTAATGCTCCCAGTCTATATTTGGGTAGTTGAAGTCACCCAGTATAATGGTATTTGGAGAGAACTTCATATTTTCCAGTGTTCTCAGGAAGGCTGAGTGGGGTTCCTGGGTTTGGGAGGGTGTTCTGTAGCAGGCTATAAACTGGAAGGCAGTTTTACCCACTGTTAGTTGTACATGGATAGTCTCTGATGCTTCGTGTTGTGCCACCAACCTGGAGGTGTGGGTATCTTTGACGAATATTGATACTCCCCCTCCTTTTGTGGTTCGGTCCAAGTTTTGGGGCCGAAAAGCATGATATGAGGTATAACCTGGTAGTGCTGGGGTGCTCTCGGGAGCCTTGAACCAGGTTTCTGTTACTGCACAGATATCGATGTTCTCCATGATAAGGAGAGTTTCGAGTGCGTGCATCTTGAGGTTTAGACTTATGGCGTTGAGTAGCATTACTCTTAGTTTCTTATCCCTTGTGATACCTATGGAGGTGGGTTTGTCTTTTGAGCCTTGCCTAAAAAAGGCACTATGGGGGTAGCAAGAGCCTTTGCCAATATCCGAAAGCCCTGGGGTGACAGGTGCAAGTCATCCCTAGCGAAGCATCGTGGCTTGTCGCGCATGTCATCCCAGGCTGACAGGCATTGGATCCCCTTTGAATGACACCAATACTTAAGCCAATTGTTGAAATTGATCATCTTGTCTTCATATTGTGGCATCATTCTTGGTGAGGGTAAGATGCTACTCAAGGTCAGGGTCATACCAGCCTGGGCTACATGCTCAGAGAGCTCCTCTATGTCTCTTTTCATGTAGTCCAGGGAGGTACGTCTCAGGTCATTCACACCAGCATAGACAATGACTGAGTCATATTTGTACTTGCCTTGGAGTGACCTGAGTGCTTGTGTTATGTGGCAGATCCTAGCGCCTGACAGGCAGCTCACCATGACCTTCTCCTTGTTCAGCCTGGTGAGTGGGACGTCAGTGTGCCTGACGATAGAGTCACCTATTACAAGTGTATCAGGTGTGTTGTTTAGCCTTAAGGGCTGTGACTGTTCGGCACATTGGCTTTGTGAGCTATGTGTTGCACGTGTTTTGTTTTGGGGTAGCAGTTGCTTGGGTGTCTGCTTTGGAGGTCTCTGCTGCTTAGGCAGATTTTTATTTAGAGCCTCCGAGTATGTTTTTGTGTGTTTATGTGTTTGGTTTGCTGTCGTGGTAGGTCTATGTGAGACTGGAATTGTAGTGAGTGTGGTTTCCTTCTCCTCCTGACTGGTTACGCCAGTACTGAGTTGAGAGAGCTTAGCCTCCAGTTTGGCTATATGGTTGCATCTCTCACATGTGTTGGAATTTGTTGGAAGGAGGAGAGGGTTGTCTGTGTACATGAGGCAGTTGTAACATTGCCTCAAGATTCCCAGCTAAGCTTATAAAGGCCCTGGTGGTTATTAGCCTAGTATATACCTATGAACCTATGAGAATTATGATTGGGTCTCTGAGTTTTGCCAGCTTGCTATATATTTGAGACATGGATATAAAGAAATTCTCTGAAATTCGAGAGGTGAATCTTGATATCCATATCAACACATACAAGCTGGGTAAGGATTACAGAGACCCGATCATTACTCTTTGTAGTACATGGGACATTACTTGCTGTTATGTACTACAGTATAGAAGCACTGAGTGTTTTACAGCCTTGAAATATGTAACATTCTTACTGCAGCTACACATAGAGCAGCCATGACAAAAGCGCAGCAGGAGACACAAACAGCTTTAAATGGTGTTAAACACTCCATTTATTTAATTTTTTTGGAGGCTGATTGATGTATTTAATAACTTCCTGCAACTTTTCTCTGTTAGCCACTGACCATTGTTTGTGCTAGTGCAAGACTAAAACTTAACAGTCTTAAGCGGTGCTTAACAAAACCTTGTTAAGTACCTTTCTGATATCAGAATGGCATTTAACAAGCTTGCCTTTTCCACCAATTTTGGAGCATAACTGTGATGCTGCATGGACCACAAAATAGTAATGTCCAAATTAAAAAAAAAAATCCAAATCCCTCTAAAAATTAAAAAAAAATACAGGAAGACATACAAATTCAAGCATAGGCTCAAATACCAAATATAGAAACACTGAAAATGTATATTTATTTATTTATTTGAAATTTGTTGACTCAGTATCTCCGTCTGAGCATGAGCCCTTTTCAGTGGAGGCCTGGGGAGAAAGACTCCCCCCAACAGTACATATAGCAGATACAAACAGAAATATTGTTTGAGACTATACAAAGCATTTAAAACAGTCATTAATTTAACAACAAAATTTGCTATCATATGCAGAACAATAATTCAAACGAGCAATATACTTTGTTACAATGAGTCAGATGGGTAGTCTAGTACAATGTGGGCAAAGATATTAAGTGACATAGGTTAAGAGGTGAAGCAGCTTTAAGAACAGATAAAACAACATAACAATGTAAAACAAGGTAAGTGAGACATACGAGAGAGAGGTAAGTGAGACATAAGAGAGAGAGAGAAATCTATATACATTTTTGAAGAAAGGTAATAGCCGGGGACTACTGATTACAAGGGGAAGCTTATCCAATAAGGTTGGATGATGATATGTAATACAGCTGTCACGTTTTTGTTATTTTTATTTACTATTACCATTAGGATCTTCAGATAGTACCAAATCAGACGTTGCCTGCTTCCAGTATGACTCACTGACTTATATCTTGGATGTGAACATCAGATCATAACCTGGTTCAGATGAAAACCAAAAAAGTGTGATTTTTGCCAATGAGCAAGCTCCTTATGCTTCCATACCCCCAAAGTTATATACACCATCAACAGCTGCACAAACATGAAGGAGGAAAAAAATCTCCCAAAAAAAGAAAATCACTACTGGAGCACAGCATAAATCCACACTGGCAATGATTTCTTGTGGAAAGTAGCAATCAGGGAGTACAGCTTTACTGCACTGAACTTGACCAGATGGCATCTTATCCATTTTTAGCTCTTAGAGGTGTGGGGATACTACAGTGGCTTACAGACTCACAAAGGGTCTCTTCTAAATAACTTACAAGCAAATGAATATGGTACCAATTCCTCACCTTTATGGCTAGTGCATGCTTTCCAAACTTATGATATTTTTCCCAGTAAGGAATTAAATGTTTCAAAACTGTTTAAGGTAGAATGTTCAAAGGGTGCAAAACAAAACAATATTAGGCCAGCTCAGTAAGATATAGAGAGGGAGATTGATCACCCTGGAGTGATGATTAGACATGCTCTTTAGAACTACATGTGCTGTCAGACATGCTTTTCTGCCTGGAAGATACACACACTATGGTGTTAAGGGGGTCTATATTAGAATACCGAACATTCAAAATTTCAGTGTTCTAATATCGACCCGTTTTCAGCGAACGTGGAAAATATCGAAGAAACAGAAAACCCAATTTTTTCCTAGGGAAAGAATTTGGTTGTCCGTTTCTGTTGCTTCTGTATTTTCAGCACTGTGGTGGAAAGTTACGGGTCAGGTTCAGGTAAGTGTGCGATTGTGTGGACGTGAGGGTTAGGGCGGGTTAGGTGAATTAGGGTTAGGGCACGGTTCAGATAAGTGTGCGATTGTGTGGACGTGAGGATTAGGGCGGGGTAGGTGAGTTAGGGTTAGGGCACGGGTGAGGTGACTTTGTGATAGTGACGGACCTTAGGGTTAGGGTTTGAGTTAAGGTAAGTGGCTAATTAGTGGTGTATGTATAGTTTAGTGTAGGGTTAGGTGTAAGAGTTTAGGTGCATGTGTGTGGATTGCTGTTTGTTTGGTGTGCTTGTGTTGTGTGTATGTGTTTTGGAACAGTGAATTTTTTCCCTACGAAAAACGTTGCTGTTCTGAATGTTCGATGTTTTAAATTTTCGATTCATAGGGTTCGATATTAGAACACTCGACATTTTGAATGTTCGGTGTTCTAATATAGACCTGTGTTAAGGTATAAAATAGCTTTCACATGTACTAACATTTTCCCTTCTCTGTACTTCTCTCCCTTCACACTAGGAATAGTGATGGACGCTGATTTAAACTTTGACCAGATCTTTAATGACAGTGACATTTTTAATTAATTGACTACTTATTTTATAATAATAATAATTAATGTCTTTTTTTGCCAAGTCTCATGGTGCTGCATTCACTTACATTAACAGCAAGGTCCCTGCTGCAGTATGAGGTATATATTTTCCTTTCTGTAGAGTATATGCTGGACTTCATATTTTTTAATGACACAATTGTATTACCTAGCTTGCAGCAATTGGCATATTTGATTACCCATCGACTATTCTTCACTTTTATTTCTGAGAATAGTCCAAAAAAGAGGTGTCCCACTACAGAGCCTTCTGAGATGCTACTGGTAACCTCCCATGGTGTGCCCTGTTGTTTAACTAGTGTTTTACCCATGTATTTATTTACTTAACAGTTGTTAATCAGGTAGGTGCACTGGTCCACAATTTTCAGTTATGACCTGGGCTAGAGAAGACAAACAATACAATTACAGATACAGCAGAAATTTACATTGACATTGGTAATAACATAATTGTAAATATAGCACAGTACTGAATTATCATTTAGGAACAGATCATTTTGAATTTTCAGGTAGGTACAGCTCATTACTGACAGAGCGAATTACCTTACAGTTGAATTCTAAAGAAACATTTCAATGAATATAAGATCTAAGTTAGAATTAAGCCAAAAGATGGAATACATAATTGTTCCTCACCTTATAGATACTTTCCAGCCCACACATTGAATTACACATGGATTGATATTTAATGTTTTTGTCAGTCATCCCTGCATGTGGAATAATGTTGAAGCATTAACAAGGTCAGGATAAGTTGTATCCATTGTAAGCTCTTCACATCCTGCTATTAATCAAAAAGTGTCACAAGATTCAAAAGGCAAGATCTCCTCTTGACAAATTTATTATTTACTTATTTGTTTGTTTGTTTGACATTTGTTAACCAGGAGTGTCTGACTGAGCGAAAGCCCTTTTTCAGCAGAGGCCCGGGGAGAAAAGCTCCACAGAAACACAAGAGTAAATAACATATTTAAAAAAAATGACTACACTAACAAAGAATTATGTATGTGTCAGTGTTCTATATCTAACAGAAGCAAGCATCTAAGCCATTCTCTATGAGTGCCATTATGACTCTGTCCATGATTTTATGATTTTACACATAATACTGGTCAAGGTAATACTTCTAAAGTTGTTTGTATCTGATATGATCACCCCTTTGTGAATGGGTACCACTACAGCCTTTTACTATAGGTCAGAAATGCACATATATGAAAACATTTTAACCAAATTGATAGGGGTTAATTAGGCTTTCCTTGATTCTGTGTAGGAAAGTGTGTTGCCTGGCTCCACAGACCTTGAGTTTTTGAAGTTACCTTTGGCAGCAGTTATCATAATTGCTGTTGTACTAGGAATGTCTCTCCTTGTCTCTACAGCTTATAGCTGTCTTTGCTTATTGTGAAATGCATGTGGGTGATTACTTCATTGTTTAATGACAGCATGTTATATTCATTATACTCCCAACCTCTTAGCAAAGTTTATTCATCTAAGTTTTTTAATTGAACATACATAAATATCACTTGTTTTATTAGTGACAGTCACAAAAAGGTACCAGTTGGAGGTGCCAAAATAACCACGAAGCAAACGTGTAGCAGCCACAAATGGTTTAATACATCACTGACTTCATCAGATGTAACAACAAACCCAAAAATTGAGGCAGTTTTATACCCTCCCCTTGACATCTAATTGAATAATTTATTAACATATCTAATTAATTCCATTCAACATCCACCATAAAGTATCATACATATTGGCTAAATAACATCCCACAATACTTATACATGAATAGACAAATATATAAACAGTACATTTTTAAAAACCGAATAAGAGACTTCATGTTAAATGAATCAAAGTCCATGTTAATAGGTGACCCTTTAAAGAATTGCTTATAATAATCTAAAAAGTAGATACTTACTTAAAAAAAATTTTAAAATATGAGTTTAAAAATATGCATTTAAAAATGTGAAAGCACTACAATTTATATACAAAAACAATAATAATATGCAAGAACAATAATAAAAAAATGTATTACATCGCAGAATAAAAACTAATAAACCACTTGGACATATTTACAATTTAGCAGCCCTCATTCTCAAAATAGGGCCAATAGAAATGTGTTCATTAAGCCCAGGGAATTTATTGGCTTCCAAAAATAATTGCCAATATACCTCTCTTACTTCTATCCTGTTCTCCCATGGGCCTCCCCTGGAATCCTGATGTACCATTTCATTTACAAAAAAGCCCCACTTGGCATTGGGACATGATAAGCTGTGTTTGTATAATGCATTGTTACCATCCTTTGTTCTAATGGTATTTAAATGTTCATATATTCTCCTTTTTTGTTTTCGTGTAGTTTTGCCAATATAAAATGCACTACATGTCTTGCAAAGACCTAAATAAACAAGTCCTTCACTGTTGCAATTAGAAAAAACTACTGCTTTTGACCAAGTAGTGCCTGTCCATAATGTATACCGAATCCTGCCTAAGAATAGATGGGCATTGAGCACAAGATCCACACCTATAGGTCTCTGATTTTCTTCCCTTCTGTCCCTTGTAATTGTTTTCCAGTAACTCCTTGAGGTTCTTACCTTTTTTGCAAGTAAATTTCAATGGATTTTTAAACAAGGTTTCCAGTTCAGAGTATCTACTAAACCTACCCCAATGTTGTGTAATAATGTTTCTAACCTTATTCGTATTCTGATTATAAAACATCACATAATTACTCATAAAGGTCTCTCCATTGTTCATAATCAACTGTGTCCCTTCCCGTATACTTTCCCCATGGCCAGTTGTTGACGTAGCTTACCCTTGATGTCTCCCCCTCCCTCTAGTCCTAAGATGGGGGCAAATCTAGAATGTCTTCCATGTTTCACCTCTGTCATAACCTCTTCTATTAAAGTAATAGGATATTTCCTGGCCAGAAAAATGTCCTTAACCTTCTGGCTTTCCTGTTTGTACTCATCATCCCTAGACATCATCCTACAACTGCATATAAATTGACCCTTAACAATACTCCTCTTTTGTTTAAAGGTGTGAGTTGCTAGAATCCTCCAGGAAGACAGTGTTTTCATGTTTACATTGTGGAATTAAGTCAGGAAATCCATGTGCGCTGCAGGGGACGTGGACCACATAAATGAGATTCATATAGTACTCTATTCAGTGTCACTGAAAATTAGTGTATGAGCAGTTTGTATTCCAAAGCATTTCACTGACTACTATGTGATCTTTTTGAAGATATTGAGATGCCAGCCCCTACACCCTCAGATGTATAATAATTAAAAGAAGTATGTCTTGTAATCTACAATAAGCATTTTGGATTTTTAAGACTATTGATACAGCTAATAAAATTCTCCTAGCAAAGGAACTTATTTTACTATTAAGACATCTGTAGTTTAACAAAGCTACCTTCTCATTTTTTGAGAGTGAATTGTTTGATTTTTTTTCTGTTTTGTTTCAGGAACTTGAAAGATGTTCAGAACAAACACTACAGGAATGACAAAATGGAAAATGTCTTATTATATACTTGTACTCCCCACAGATAGAGGTATACTCTGACATTTCACTCCTGGCTGACAAACACTGCATTCCCTGTTTGTGACACCATCTTCTTTGCCAAAGACTTTAATGCCAAACTCTCATATTAACAGTCAGTGCTACATAAGGTGTTTGGAGGATTTCCTTAAACAAATGTGTTTTCCCATATTTGCCTGCATGTTTGACAATCCCACCACATTGTGCCGTATATCCAAGGCAGAGGTGGGGATTCAGTAGAATTTTGACTTTATCATGAATAATGACCATAACTGCTCTTAACTTATTCACTCTTATGGAGCTCAGAAAGTTTCTACTGTAACTTCCAATGGGCGGAGCATGAGTCTTTTGACAGAATCAAATTATGTTCTCACGTTTTTAAACAATTGTTCATGTCTCTGGAACCATAATGGTTATGAAAGAAGTATAAATGGCAAACTCTTCAGCACAAACTATTTTTATAGTGGTAGTATTCTTTAGATTCTAGGTCTTAAACCAAATTGTATGTCACAGTAAACACAATATAGTATAAGATGTAATAATCATTTGGAAAAGATAGAACAAAGAACCAAGATTTTTTTTTTTGGAGGGGGGGTGGATGATAAAAGAAGATATGATAATAAAATGTGATCTAGCTAGACAAACTTTTTTGGTTCTTGAACTAAGGTCAACTTGCATATATGGGTCTAATGTTAGAGTTTAAGGAAGATATGTAGAAATTAGACAGCCATTTTTAAGTCACAAATAGTAGACTTTATAACTGAGGCCAGACCAGAAAAGAGAATAAGTGCAGTATATCAGGCACTGTTAGATTTGAGAAGACAATACAGTGTAGAGGTAAAAATAGCACAGGGTAAATCATTAAAGATATCACAGATGGTAAGCAGACAGAAATATATCATAACCCTATATATGCAACTAAATTTAGAACATTTAAACATTTTGCTTGGAAATATTTGCACAAGTATTCTATACGCCTATGAAATTTGAAAAAAAGTGTTTCCACAGACAACAGCATAGCTCTTAACTGTCCAGATTTTCACAAAATGTACAGATTTTTGCCTCATATTTTTGGACTGTTACTCATAAAATGTGTAGTTTTCTAACAAATCACTGAGGATTGAATTCACTAAATAAACAAATAATCCTCAGTGAATTCTCAGTGACTTGTCAGAAAACTACAAATTTTATGAGGAACAGTCCAAAATTATAAGGCAAAGATCTGTACATTCTGTAAAAATCTGGACAACTGAGAGATATGCTGTTGTCTATGGGAATATTGTTTTTATTTACATTTGAGTTTCAGACTTCATATCCCTCTGAAAATTGCTGCTAACATAAGTCCTGTTATTCTAGAAACTTTCAAAGTTTATAAGGGCAATATTTAAAATCTGTCCCTGTTTTAGAGCCTTTGCCCCACATTATTTATTTATTTATTTATTTATTTATTATGTGTGGAGCCTGCATGTCCTCCCCACAGTCGAGTGGGCGTTTGAAAGACATGTGTTGAATGGGCATGCCTTCGTTGAAGGTTGGGTGTCAGGCTGGCAACTCGACACCATAAAAACCAACTGCCAGTCATTAGCGGACCGGACTTCTGCTGTGACCACCCCTAACTGGGAAAAGCCGAAAGACAAACAACAAGATTTATTTGCAGTTTGTTTGCCAGGATAGTCCATTGGGCCACAAGGAGCCCATTTTCAATGGAGTCCTGGGGAGAAAAGCTCCAGAAAAATACAAATACACAAGTACACATTGCACGTAAACATTGCAGATTACAACATAGGAATACAAAGTACATATGATAAGTAAAGTTAACAATTATGAGAGTAAGAGAATATAAGAACATAGCAGTATAATCCAATAAACAGAAATAAAACAGTTTTGTTTGCAAGAGTAATAGCATTTCAGCTTTATGCAGAAGTCTTACAGTTGAATTAATTAGTGGTATCTACGGTTACTATTCAATCAGCTCACTAGAGATGTGGAACTATAGGAGGCTATAATGACATATTTAGTATCAAGAGAGTAAGAAGTGGTATAGGAAGGATTAAGTAGGATGGGAACAGCAAGGTTTTGAATGAGGAGAGACTGCTAGTAGTTCAGATAGGAGATGGTAGAGAATTCCAGAGGCGTGCTACAGGGAAGGACATTAGATGATTCCCAGCTGGACGTGTGGGTTTATGTAGTTTAATTAGCTTTTGGGAATTGGATCTGAGAAGTCGATCTGGCTCTTGCATTTCAAAAGTAGTTTCAAGGGAGGGACAGAGAGAGGGGTTGAAAATGAGTTTGTGTGCTTGGATGAGTCGGGTATAAGTAAGGAAGTTGGGTAGCTCAAGCCAGTTTAGTTGATGAAGGGAAGGACAATGGTGGGAAATGGCCCTGTGACCTGTAGCAAATTTTGACATCTTGTTGTAGCAAGAGGAGAGTTTTGTCTTGAGGGAAGATTGCAGGTTGGTGAGGATAGATGCACCATATAGGAGGGATGGGATGAGATATGTGTCAGCTAGGATAACCCTGGTGGAGGGAGAGATGCAACAATTATGGAAGTAAAGCATGCCAAGTTTTTTATGGGATTTTTTGATATTTACTTGTAAATGTTTATCAAATTTTAGTTGGTTGTCAGTGAGAACTCCTAGTAGTTTAGCATCGGAGGCTATTTCTAGGGAAGTATTATTTTGGCTGGTGATCACTAATTAATGTTTATTTAGGGAGGAATTTTTGGAGGTGGTGAATAGCATAAGTTTAGTTTTGGTTGCATTAAGAGCTAGATGGTTGTCTAGCATCCATTGCTCAGTGGAGGAGAAGGTGCTTTGAGGTAGTTTGATTAGAGTGGGGATAGAAGGGGTAGAGCAGATAATGGCAGAATCGTCAGCATATTGGATGAGGCTGGTGTTAGGAATGGCTTGGTAGAAGTCATTTATGAATATATTGAATAGTAGTGGGCCTAAAATAGAACCTTGGGGGAACCTATGGGAGTATTAAGGAAAGGTGAGGTGGCTTTTTTTCCATCTAACTGCTTGTTGTCTATTTGTGATGTAACTGGAGAGCCATTTGATGCAAGAATGGGATAAATTTAGTTTGGAGAGTTTACTAAGAAGCAAGTTGTGAGAAATGGTGTCAAATGCCTTAGAGAGGTTGAGGAGGAGGGTGGACATGAAATGGCCGGAGTCACAGGCTTTGTTAATTGTTTCAAGGAAGGAGAGGAGGGTTGTGGAGGTGCTATGACCGGGTCTGAATCCATGTTGTGTGGGGGTGAGAAGCTGGTTATTGATGAGACTGGGTAAATGTTGTAGGTGGATAAATTTTTCAAGAAGCTTAGAAATGGGGGATAAGATAGCAATAGGATGGAAGTTAGGAATGTCATTGTTATTGCTTCATTTGTAGAGAGGGATAATAAAGGCTTTTTTTCCAGAGCTGGGGGACCTGGCATTCTGAGGTAGACTGATTAATTAGTATGCTGATAGGGAGAACAATGGCTTCTGCGGTTTCTTTTAGAAAGTAGGAGGGTATTTAATCAGGGGCACTGGAGCCAGGTTTTAATTTTAGGAGAAGTTTTTTATGGTGGATATGGGGATGGGATTGACGGAGAAGGGGGGAGGTTGGGAGCATGGGATGCTAGGGGAGGAAGTAATGGGTGTAGGCAGAGGAGGGGGTCGCTGAATTGTTGGTGAAGGATGATGTTAGCTTGCTTATGGACTCGAAGAAAGAGTTAAATTGGGTGGCTAAGTCTGAGTCAGAGGCATCCAGGTCAGGGCAAGGGTTTTCTTTTTTCCCAAGATTGAGGAGAGATGAGATTCCTTTCCAGAATAGTTTGGGAATGGTGTTGTGGTTGGTTTAGAGAGTAGAGAAATAGGCTTTACGGTCTGAGGTAATAAGTTTTTTGACTTTATTATGCAGTGTTTTATATTCATTAAGGGTGGTGGTGATTTTATTTTTGTGGTAACGTGTCCAGGCTTTGTCACGGAGTCGCATAATAGCTAAAGGGTACAGGGTTACTTTTTGTACATTTTGTTTTTATTGGGGCAAAGGAGTTGAGCAGGTTTGTGAAAATTGAGTTAAAATAGGTGACAGCATTATCTAAGGTTAGAGTCTTTAATGGGTTCCAGTTTGTGCTTTTTAGTGCATTTGAGAAAGTATCAGGATTGAAGTTTTTTAGACAGCGAGTGGAAGTATAGGTGTGAGTTAGTTGTATGGAAGAGGGGAGATGGTGAGTGAAGTGGGGAAGTGGTCACCTAGTGGGTCAAGGAGAGTACCACTATCTGAGATGTAATGAGGATGTGATACTAGAATACAGTCTATTGTACTTCCAGTAAGGGAGTTTTTGGAAGGCCTAGTAGTGGAATTGGTTAGTTGCGTAAAGTTATACAAGTTAATATTCAGTGAATTAGTGGGAGATTGAATTGTGGCCCAATTTATATTGACGTCACCCAGGATTATAGTTCCATGTGTAATATTGGTGGAGACCCAGGAGGAAATATCTTCAAGGGTTGAGATATTATCTCCAGTGGGAATATAAAGGGAAAGAATAGATATACATTTATGCTTATTTAAGTGGAGTAGGGCTGGTATTAATTCTGTCTTACCAAACTTGGGAAAGGGCTTGGTATAGGGAGTAACTAAGAGGGATCCAGAGTGTAGGAGAACTACTCCACCCCCCTTTTTTGTGCTCTGTCATTCCTTAACATACAGTAGTTGGGTGGTATTAGTTTGGTGTGTTTTATATGGGGTTTAAGCCAGGTTTCTGAGATGGAGAGACTATCAGGCTGGTTATGTAGAAGCCAGACATGAAGGTTTGGAATTTTGTTACATAAGCTATGAGCGTTTAGAGCTGAGAAGTGGAGGGGTTTGCCTGTTGTTCAGGAAGGATGGGGTTGGGGGCTGGGTTGAGTGTGGAAGAGGGGCCAGGGTTTGGGTGGATGTCCCTGGAGAGAAGGATAGAGATGAGATGATGGCAGAGATATTTGGTATGTTTGGAGTGTAGTTTACTGGTTGTGAGTTTTATGGGGATTTGACTAGTGTAGGTGGGAGTGATGTTTTTAGCGTTAGGTAGGAGTCTGTAGGGGAAGAGCTTGCTAGTGTTGAGGGGGTAGAGATATGGAGATATATAGGTAGAGGTATATGTATACTTTGTAGAGGATGGGGTAGTAGTGTGAAATGGGGGGTGATTTGTATTAATAGGTTGGGAGAGATAGTTTAGGTAAGTTAAGGTAATTAAAAGTATTGTTTGAGTAAGTAAAGATAGAGGTTTAAGAGTCATGATGTTAGTTTAGGATGGTAATAAGGGGTGAGTTAAGTTGGGAAGGTATTCTACTGAGTTATGATATTTGGGTTCAGGTTTCTCGTTTAGTTGTTAATTGTCATAAAGTAATATAGGGTAGGACTGCCTAAGGGGGTAGGTTTACTTTGAGCCATGGGCTGTGGGAGGAGATTGCTAAGGAGTATGATGGGTTATTTGGATTGGGTATTAGAATTGGTGGGAGTGGTTAGCTGAGTATAAGTGTAGAGGTACTGGGGGCAGGTGGAATTTGGGGGCAGGTTAGGGGACCGGAGTGAGCCCGCAGAGCAAACGGAGTGGGTAGAGCCAAGGGAAGGAAGAAACAAGGTCAATGAGAAACAATTAATGGAGTGGAATCAGTGGAGTGGAAGGTAAGTTCAGAGGAAGGTATGTGAGAGGGGTAAGGTATATTATAGTAGTGTTGTTGGGGAAAGGAATAGAGTGGTTCACGGATGTTATGACTGCCATCTAGTGGTCAGTTGCTGTATTTACAACAGTGGCACCATGATGGGAGATCCCAAAACTGGGAAGAACAGAAGTGGGAAAGTCCAGTTGTTATTAAGAGGCTAGAATAGGGGCAAGTATAAGGGGATACAGAGTTAAGAAGCCTTTGGCTGCTGGCTGTCCTGGCAGGGACTATGCTGTAACACCTAGCAGGAATAAGGCAATAGGAGGTAAGCATCAGATGCACATACTTTGTTACTTCCTTGATTGAGTACAGCTCAGGAAGTATTTTGACTCTTTCTTGTTCTAGGGATGAGGCAACAGGTTTTGTTTATATTTATTTTTAATTCTTAGTTGTCCAGCAGGGCACAGTCGCTAGGCGAATGCAAGACAAATAGGATGGAAAGCTGGGGAGATATATATATATATATATATATATATATATATATATATATATATATATATATATATATATATAGAGAGAGAGAGAGAGAAAATGTAATGGATTGTACAATACAGAAAATATAGGATTCCAACACTGGTAAAAACAAGAACATAACATGAGAGTCAAGTCAGGAATAAACAAAGCAATTCCAATGATTATATTAAAAACTCACTAACTGAGATATTAAGCGGCAATTAAATGGGCGAGACTGAAACTGTAGCAAATTAGCACTTGGGCAGGTTATGTACCACAGTGTGCATCTAGCCGCACACTAAAACACGCTAGTATAGATGACTTTCCTTTTCTACAAATGAAGCTTACTGATGTTCCACAATTAAGCTTCTAGCTACACTCTAAACATGATAGTTTAGGTTAACTTTCATTGCCACAGTTGAGCTCATTAAAGTTCCTCAACTGAGCATTTTATAAATATGGACAGCAAAAACTACACAGGTTAAATGCCTCTTATTCAGCAAAAATACATACTAAATAGGCTGACACTGATTCACTCATTGTGCATTACTGCATCGAGTATACGCATGGGTGATTTAAAATATCACTATTAGTTTCCATTCACATACAATACGCTAACACAGGTTGGCGTTTTCATTGCAAAGACCTGCTCACTTTAACACAACATGGGACAATTTACACAGTGGATTGCAGAGTTTTTTAAAAAATAGATACAAGTTTGCAGATATAAAAACAGGTTCAAACTTACTGTAAAGTGTAGACGCTAGAGCCAGGGACGCACAGCAGCCGAGAGCAGAACCAGGGATTTAAAGATGGCGCTCCATAGGATTGGGTGCATATGATAAGTCCAGAGTGGATACTGAGTATGAGGAGGAGGAGTGGGATAGGTGTTTGTAGATACAGACTGGAAAGGCAAGCACAAAGCCACGAGGTATTGAGAGATGGCGATCAATTACTATTCATGCTGGGCAGGTTAACAGGGTAAGGGGCGGGAAAAAGAAGGAAAGGTTCAGTGAAGAATGAAGGGGTAGTGAAGGACAAGAATATCAGGGGCTAATAGAGAATGAGTAATTAAGATGAGAGGGAAAGAAGAAAAGCATAGAATTGTAGGATAGCAGGGTAAAATCAAGGGAAGAAAGAAACAAGGTCAATGAGAAACAATCAATGGAGTGCAATCAGTGGAGTGGAAGGTAAGTTCGGAAGAAGGTATGCGAGAGGAGTAAGGTACGTTACAGTCGTGGTGTTGGGGAAAGGAATAGAGTGGTTCATGGAGGTTAGGACTGATAGAGCAGGGCTGTATCAAGAATGGATGTATGAGTAACTTTTAATTACATTAAAAAAAAAAAAGAGAGAGAAAAGTTAAGAATGGGCAAAGGCTACCATCTAATGGTCAATCACTGTATTTACAACAGCGGCACCACGATGGGAGATCCTAAAACCGGGAAGAATGAAGGGAGAAATTCCAGTTGTTATTAAGAGGCTAGAATAGGGACAAGTACAAGGAGGTACAGAGTTAAGAAGGGTTTGGCTGTTGGCTGTCCTGGCAGGGAGCGCGCTCTAACACCTAGTAGGAATAAGGCAATATTACTTATTGTAGGAGGTAAGCATCAGATGCACATAATTTCTTGCTTCCTTGATTGAGTACAGCTCAGGGAGTAGTTTGGCTCTTTCTTGTACTGGGGATGAGGCAACAGGTTTTGTTTATATTTATTTTTAATACTTAGTTTCCCAGCAGGGCACAGTCGCTAGGCGAATGCAAGGCAAATAGGATGGAAAGTGGAAAGTGTAGACACTAGAGCCAGGGACGCACAGCAGTCGAGAGCAGGACCAGGGATTTCTGGTACTAAGAGGTTGAGAGATATGGACAAGAGGCATATGTTGAAGATGTGGTGATGGAGAAAGAGATTATTGGGTAACAAATATTTTGGGACTGTATGGCAGTTCTTCAATACAAAAATGAATTGAATAATATGCTAAGTGTTACACTTGGAATAGATTTTAAATCTTAGTTTAGAGATGCTTCTACGGAGGTGGTATAAAATAACGTGCTAAAGAGGTAAAAGCATCACTATAGTATTGATAGTGTCTAAGAAAGCTACATCTAGAAAATGGAAATCCAAAGTTAAACCATCATTAAGAGAGAAAAAAGATGATAATATATATTAAAAATATGGAACTGAGAAATATTAGAGATCGGAAACAAAACTTGATGGTAAAAAATGGTATATATAGGATATATGTGGGATTCCGTAATGGGAACTGAGTTTGAAGGGGACACTGACATGGAACAAAGCACTTAAGTTTTATATCAATTAGATAAAGCAGACAGTAGTACAATGTGTGAAGTCACTGGTCCAAACATTGAGCTTTGTATATATTAACACACTTAAATGAATAGACATATGTCACCAATGTAAATAACATTCTTACAAAATAACTCAACAACCTATCAAAGTTTAATATTGACACATTTGCATCCATCCTAAAATCCTATAATTGGTCCATCCTTAAAGCCCTATCTTTAGATGAGGCTGTTCATGAATTCAATACAACATTTCTAAATACTCTGTTCCCATGCGCCATTAAGAAAATACCAAACAAGTAGCCTCTGCCACTATACAAACCACCAAGCACCATTAAGAAGGAAAAGAATAACAGCTCCACGCACCGTGGCAAAGCAAAAGTACTAAACTACACACAAAACAGAGACAAAGCATAGAAAAATGGATACGCGATAACATATGCCAAAACCTACAAAACTTCAAACAGCTACATAAGCTTATTAAAAAAACAAGTTAACGATGATAAAAAAATGAAACTATACCCATTTTCAAGCAGTACACATAGAACCAGCCCAAATAAATTCTGGTCTTCTGTCCAAGAAATATTACAACCCAGAACCAAAAGTCAGTTAATTCCTCATCCAAACTTGTGCAATAGAAGCAGCATCCAAATTCAACTGATACCTTATTGACAGCATAGCAAACCTACTAAGGTAACTCCATCCAGAACCCCCAATATACATCATCCCCACCCTACTAATCCACATTCACCTTACAGTCTATCTCAACTTCATCTATAAAAAAACTTCCGCAAAAACTAAAACCCATCTCACCATCAGCTGATAAACTCCCAGCAGAATTACTTAAAATTGCGGCTGATGCTATAGCCTACTCCAGATCAATACAATAATACTATGTTCCACCCTTTTTGAAAAAGTCATAAATTACTCCACTCCACAAAGGCATAGCACAATTAAATTATCAGACTTTATACTGTCCCCACTGTCTAAAATTCTGAAAAAATGTATTTACAAACACTTCCTCCACTACCTTCTTTATAAATTATGAATTCCTCCTCACTCCCAAACAACATGGTTTTCATCTTGGCCGCAGCAGAACCTCTGTCTTACTAATCTTCACAAACACAATCAACCAAGATACAAGACAGTAGCAAGCTTGTTTCATCTATATTATTTAAGTGGTCAAAAGCCTTTGACAGCGTATCACATATCAATCTCCTGCAACAAATATTTTCTGTGGGCCTATTCCAGACTACTCTCCAATAATTCAGGAGCTACATATCCATCAGACATCAATCTATAAAATAGCATAACTCTCTCTTTACATTCTTGCCAGTCACTGTTGGGTACTCCAATACTATATTCTTGTCCCTGTCTTCTTTAATGTTTTCATTAACAGTTTGTATACCTCCTCACAGCAAGTCTCCTTAATCTAATACACAGATAATTCAACCCTTATTTACTCAACAGAGAGCCTAAGCCATCTTCAGCAAGTCACACAAGAAGCTTTTATCTCCATTAAACATTGGTCTGCAATGCACAACTACTTTAAACCTCCTAAAGTGAAGTTACTCCTCTTCTTCCATAAATCTCACATGCGAGACAAAACCAACTTTAAAAGTACCTCCTTTGAAAATACATAGATAGAAGAGGTTCCATGCACTAAACTATTAGGGATGTTAATAGGTGACAGTCTTAAATTTGATCTGTATATTCAATACAATTAAAATAACTCACCAGAAACTAGGAATGCTATACTGGGCTGAAAACTTACTTACTAATACCACTAATGCAGCCCTGGCTACCATCTACCTCTTTCCATCACTCTGATATATGGTACCAGTCCTCACTAATCTTCAAGCTTCCCTAAAAACTAAACTAGAGCAATGTTAGAACAAAACTACAAAATCTGCTACTAAACAACCCTATAGAATCCACCACTGTTCTGCCCTAGGACAAGTACACTGCCTTGTATTACCCCATCATCTCACATATACTCACCTACTTGTGACTCATGATATAGTATATAAACCTTCAAAATGCCCAGCACTAAGCAACATTCCCCACAACTACTACCCCAACAGACAACTGCACTCATATAATAAACTTCTCTCCACCTACAAACATGTGAGATTTGCAGGAAATGTCCTGTACTCTAGCTATCTTGTCAGACCTTGGAACTCAGTCCCTCTTTTCTTGAGGTCTATGTCTAACCTCCATGCATTTAAATCTACAGTAAAAGAATTTCTATCCAAGTCTTGTCATTGTTCCAGCTCTCCAACTGGCTAAACACTTTATATACTCTCTTCTGGCTTCACCAGCTAATTCCATAAACAAAAACACTAAGCCTTTCACATAATGTGTTGTAGAGACATTTTTATATTCCTTTTGTTTGTCCCTCATTTTATATTACTCACCTCCCCATGAGCGCCACCAGCTTGTTGTATGGATGCATACATACATAGACATTACCATTTCCACTCAAACCAACAATTCTTGAGTTTATGTAATTTAATTTATTATTCCCTTATTACTCCCTTGTCTACACTCTTCTATCAGTTTTCTCTGTTGCATCTTATGTAACTTCTGGCCTACATACCATAATCTTTTATCTTCTCCAAAGTTAGTTCACCTGTATTTTCCTTTCCCCTCCTTTTCCCACAGTTTCACCCATTTTATTTGCTATACACAATATCTCAGTTATAATGTATTTGACAGTTAATCCTCTTCTGATATTCTTTCTTAGAGCAGCCATGTTATTCTGTTTTTATGTCTTTGCATTAAATCGCTGTTTTTAATTTCCTATAGCAACTACAGTGATTTGATTGTGTTACTTATTTACCTTACTTTTTACTTATGTCTGTGATCATTTTAATATTGTTTTTACCAGAGCTTTTCTCTCCGGCCACCACAGAAAAACAGGTACCATCACCCAGTTGGACTTTCCCGGTAAATGAATGTCAATAAACAAATAAATAAATGCATAAATTGTAAAAAAAAAAATGGAAATAAACCAGTATGGTCACTAGCTAATTTCTTATCCCAAATTATATTGTAAATATTTAACTACTGTTTAAGGCACAATGTTAAATCAAACTTGAGATTAAGACTAGATAGAATAGTTGTTTGTGATATGTGTATCTACATGCTTAACAATGGGAAGTTATTGAAAGTTAAATGAAAGCACTGACTAAAGCTAATTTGTTATTATTGTATACACATATAACTATTACATGGTTATATCAGCAATCAGTGCTGAAATAACAAGTGTACCATGGACAGTGTCTACATAATATATAAATATGAAATGTGGTAATCAATAAAGATTTGGTCTACAAAAAAAGGGTGGGGTAATATTTTAGTGTGGACATCAGTAACATGTTTCTGACGTTTCCCAAATGTGGCCATCGGTAATGGGTTTCTGCTGTTTCTCATGAACTTGTTTGTTTTGTGCCACTCCTTGCAATTTTGGTGGATTCGTTTTCTTGTCAGGTTTGTAGTAACATATCTGGGGAAGTGTCTGCATGAAAGCTGAAGATCCTCATCAGCACCAGACAGAAAAGAGCTGTGCTTGTCATTCCCTGAAAATGGTTTAATTTCTCCAAGTCTCTTGGTTTTCTAATACCATGTAGGGACTGGACCACATTCCTAAGTCCAAGTATGATTAAAGTTCATGAAATTAGTATTGTTTCAGTCTTTGATGTTAGCCAAAAGTGATCTTCGCAGCACCCACAATGTACCCAGAACTGACTCCTTCTGCAATTCACATGGAGTTACATGCATTGATAGCATGTCTAATTACAACTGTAAATTCTTTTTTATGAGACCCATTGCTTCTACTACTACTAGAAATGTCTGGGTATCCTTCTTCCACACTGCCCTCATTTCTGCCTGCAAATCATGGTATTTTATGACTTTGTGTCTCTGTACATAAAACACACTGGGTACAGCAATTTCAATGATCAATGCTACTTTTGTCCGCTTTTCATGGACTACTATATCTGGTTTTCTTGTATCTATTTTTTGAACTTTTGATAATGGCTGATCCCATGTGATATAAACTTCATCATTCTTTATAGTGCTTTCTGCATTGAGTTTCCAATGCTTCTCAGTTACGTCAGTGTTGTAATGTTTGCACAATCCCCAGTGCAACAGTCTTGCCACATTATTATCTTTCAATATAAAGGCCCTCTGCCATTAGTGTATCACACCTAGCAACAAGATGTGTGACTGTTTCCAGTTCTGTTTTACAAAACTTACATTTATCTGTTTCTCCCAGTTTACTATCAAAATGATGAGTACAGGTTAGATGAAAACAGGAATGTCGAACAGCAGTTGGATGATTCCTGTTTCATCTAACCTGCACCAGTGCGAGGTGCAATTTCGCAAATGCCACAGTACATTTGCACACCTGTCATAGGCATTATGAATACAGATCGCGGTACAGTGTGGATTGGGAAATTACTCTTTTCCCCACTGTAGTGCAGTCTCAGAGTTGGAATATATCATTTGCAGGGGGTGCAGGAGGGCTTGCCCCCCTGCAAAAATGGGCATTTCTGTGTTGTACAGTATGTATGTACTGCTTACAAGTTCAGCTTCCAGTGGTGTTGAGTAAGCTGCAGGGAAAGGCATATGTCGGATAATGTTGATTCTTCAAATTCGGCATTATATTCGACATAGTGCCTGTGTTCCTCTGCTGATTTTCGGAGATATAATTAGCGCAAATGACCAGATTTTATTCCGGTGTTCGCAATTTTGATAGTAAACCGTTTCTCCAACATATTCAATGGAGTTCGTAAACCAGTGTGTACATAATACACTATCCTGGGCAACCAATATCAACCTTTCATCTTTTAGTTTAATCCACAAAACAGCTGGTACGATCCCCTTGACCCGAGATAGAGAGCCACTAGTTACTTTTTTAAAACACGAGTTTATTCCAAAGTACGTCCAGTACACAAAACAAATAAGAACAGGTTAAGCGCTTTCATCTGGTAACGCCAGATTTCATCAGAACCCTTATTCATTTCAACAACATTGTTTATAAAGCACTTTTGGCGCCAATCTAATTAGCTAACCACATTCAATTATCATAAAAATTATATAAAATTACTTTGAAAAATGTTTTAAAAAATATTTGTAACAACATAATTTATAAACAAATATGACAAAAGTTTAGAAAAAAAGAATGAATATTTAACATCTATATTAAATGACATAAATATCCCATACTAAAAGTATACCTTACTAATAAATATATGCATAAATCTATACATAAATCTAAACTAATTATGTAGCACTAAGTCACATATTTTACACATAAAACTTACAATGTATATACTTGACAGATACATGCATTCCTATAGTGTACTAGGTACTAACAATACCCACAAGGTAATGTATAAGTTAATAACATTAAATATATAATGAAAAAAGAGCATTTTCTAGCTGTAAATACATCCTATTGCAGAGCTAAAAAAGGCTTTAAACTAATATGGTCATTAATACCAGGGGGTGTGGTTGCATCCAAACATATCTGCCATTTACTTTCAACCCATGCAAGATATGTTTTCCAATTGCCTCCCTTATCCCCATCTCAACCTGGTCAATTATAGCAAATATAAAAGTGTGGTCTTGACCCTTTTCTATAATGTGTTTACTCAATGCATTCTTAGGGTCAGCTCGTTTAATTCTATATAGGTGCTCATAAATCCGTGTCTTAAATTTCCTCTCGGTTTTCCCTATATAGTAAGCGGGACACTTTGTACACGTAGCTATATATACTATACGTTGTGTGTTGCAATTCCCTTTTCTACTGATTACCAAGGATCTAGTAATATTTTTGATCCTTATTTTAGAATTTATATTTATGTTCTTACATTGGTTGCACATACCACAACGTGATGTTCCTTTCTTTCCTATGGTTTCTTTGTTTCTTTTGCTTTGTTCCAATATTCTCTTCAAATTACTGCCTGTTTTGTATACAGTGTTAAGTTGCTTTCCTACTATGTGTCCTATGGATACGGATGAAGACAACAACTCCCAATATTTCTTCAATATTTCGATCACCACATTAGTGTAAGAGTTAAACCTCAATACACACACTTTTTTCTCATTATCAAAATTAGTTTTAGGTTTAGGTTTACAGATAATGTTCTTTCCCAACAGTGGAACATATTTATGCCCCCATTGTGTCTTAACAAAAGTTGTTACATTTTCCAACATAGCTTTAGGATAACCTCTATCCAAAAATAAGTTAAATAATGTTTCTAGCCCACTTGTCATACTTTCTTTAGTGGATGACATCCTAGCTACTCGAATGCTCTGTCCCTTCACCATATTGCGAAAAATGTGGGGAGGGTGGCAACTACTATAGTGTATATAATCGTTGGAAAATGTGGGTTTTCTATATATTTGAGAAGCAAAACCATTCCCTGTATTGCTTATCAAGGTATCCAAATATGCTATTTCAAGTTTATTATGTTGGTAAGTGAATCTCAAAAAGTCAGTGGTGTTATTGAGATAGTCTATAAAGTTGCAAGCCATTGCAAGTCTCGAACCCAGGAACCTGTATACCATAGATCCAATGAATTACCCCTAAGCCATTTGAGCTGTTGGATGATATTTCATTTAATGGTCCAGTCCAAATAAAGAACATATCGTCCAAAAACCTGCTATACATTTTAATGTATTTGTAATATTCACTAGGGAATATAAAATTGTTCTCCCACTCAAGCATGACTAAATTTGCGAAAATGGGGGCGCAAGATGCCCCCATTGCTACCCCACGAGTTTGTGATAATATTAAGCCTGCGTGAAATATATAATTGTGCTCAAGGACTAGGCCCATCATGTCCATAATCAAGTTAATTCTGTCCCAGCTAAGCCCTGAATATTTAATTAGGCTGTTGTAAAATAATTCCAGACCTTTATTCGCAGGGATACTAGAAAATAAATCCTGTACATCTACTGTTATAAAAGTGAGATTCTCATCCCATACTTCCATGGTGAGCTTACCCAAAAAGTCCCATGAGTCCTTTACTATGTGACTTACTTTAGAATATACAGGTTTGATCCAGTGGTCAATAGTAACTCCAATTTTGAAAGTTTTAGATTTAGATCCTGATATGATAGGCCTGAAGGGGCTTTTCTAAATTTTTATGAATTTTGGGTATTCCTATAATGTGTGCCAATATAGGATGATCAGTTCTTAAATATTCATAAAGTTCACTGGTAATTCTGTTGTCAAGTAAGTATTCTTCAAGTATCAGATCGATCGTCTATGTCCAATATTAATTTGATTTAGGGACATCTCTTAGTAATTACCTGTTTAGTATAGGATATTGTGTATATCACTAAGATATAAGTTTCGATCGTATATCACTATACCTCCCCTTTGTCAGGCTTCATTATTCTAATCTCTTCATTAAATAACAGTTCTTCCATACATTTTCTTTCTCCAATATCTAAGTTGTCATAAAAGTTAGTGGTTCCTATAGTATTGCACTTTATATCCCTATATAAAGTGTATATGTCTTTACACACCATCCTTTCATATAGGGCTACCTGTGTATTCATAACTGGTATATATGTACTTTTCTTAACCAATTTAGGTTTATTAATATTAGTACTAGACTTATTGTTATCATCATGAAATTGTATAGCTAAGTTCAATCTTCTGCAAAATAATTTAATTTCTTTTATAACATCAAACAGGTTAAAGTGTACTGTGGGAATATATTTCATTCCTTTACTAAACAGGGTTATTAATTCATCAGTCACTGGTGTTTCTGTGTAATTATATACTTTAAAACCCTCGAAACAATGTATTCTAGGTACCTTTTCAGTACCCACAGTATTTATAGTTTCGACTGTCACCTCTCCTGCTTGTGTACTAATTATGCCAGTTCCTGTGGAGGTAGTTATAGATGTATGAAAAAGAGAGTGGTCATTTAAGATAGGAATGGTAGTTTTTACAGTCTGACCTTCTAATTTCTCATCTGATGTCTCTTGGGTGCTGGGAAGTATCTCCCCCCTTGAAAATTCTCCTCATCATTGTATCTAGATTGTTTCCTTTTGCCCTTAGTATGCACTAACTCAAAATCAGTCTCATTATCCAGATGATAACGTGGCCAAATATACGCTCTACCATTCCTATACAATTCTAAATCCCTTTCAATTTTGTGCATTTTTCTATTATAAATATTTTTACTTTATTTTTAGCATTCTTAAACTGGTTTGAATATAAATCATACCATACTGGAAATTTATCATCATGTATAATAGACTCATTAAGCTCTTCCACCTCATGTAACAAAACATTCATTTTCTCCTCATTACACTTAATTAATTGTTTCATATACATGTAGCCAAACTCATCGAACATTTTGTTAAATGCTTGTTCGATTTTTGGGTTATATCTTATGCCCAATGGTAGTTTAAAGAACCTAAGTCCCTTAGGAACAACTTGTAAAAGTAAACACTTTTCCAAATAAGCATTGTCGATTCTTACGCTCCTCAATTGAATCAACTTTTTACCTAAGGAAAAAATTCTAGATTTAACATCATCATTCATAGCAGGGAAATGTTCCCTCCCATTAAATTTATAATTAGGTTCCATTGTTGTCCTCCCCACAAAATCGCATTCCTCAGCCAAAAAATCATTTAATACATTGGTTACACTCAAATATGACAAAAGTTTAGAAAAAAAGAATGAATATTTAACATCTATATTAAATGACATAAATATCCCATACTTAGTGCTACATAATTAGTTTAGATTTATGTATAGATTTATGCATATATTTATTAGTAAGGTATACTTTTAGTATGCAATATAGATGTTAAATATTCATTCTTTTTTTCTAAACTTTTGTCATATTTGTTTATAAATTATGTTGTTACAAATATTTTTTAAAACATTTTTCAAAGTAATTTTATATAATTTTTATGATAATTGAATGTGGTTAGCTAATTAGATTGGCGCCAAAAGTGCTTTATAAACAATGTTGTTGAAATGAATAAGGGTTCTGATGAAATCTGGTGTTACCAGATGAAAGCGCTTAACCTGTTCTTATTTGTTTTGTGTACTGGACGTACTTTGGAATAAACTCGTGTTTTAAAAAAGTAACTAGTGGCTCTCTATCTCGGGTCAAGGGGATCGTACCAGCTGTTTTGTGGATTACTGGTTGTGTTCAACTTGTGTTTGATTTACTAGTTGTATGATGGCAGATACGGATCCACCGGTGACTCCATTGAGTAGAGAGGAATACAGCACACTTCGTTCCGAAGTGACGTCGCTTCAGAGCGACGTCAACAAGCTCTTAGATTTAGTGAACAAATTAACTGAAGCAGTAGCGAATGGCGGAGAAACCTCCAAACAAGCAGTAAAACCAAACTTTCCAGCACTACAGGCGGAGCCTGTGGAAGTTGAAACTAACAGCGATGTGAGCGTGATACCAAATGGACAGGGTGGTGATGTTTTACCGGACAACCAGTTGAATTTGGACATAAGAGAGACCAACACAAACGTTTCGTTGGATGCAGATTTTACTTTTGATTTTAGCCTCTTCCATACCAATAAAGAGAATGCAAGGATGGGGGCACGTCCAAAACAACAGCGTGAGGAAATTAAAACATATTCTGTGGTCGCTAGCAAAGCGAAAACCACACGAAAAGGTACTGTCATTAATGAACAATTTTCTAGTCCAAAAATGTGTCATGTTAAACCAAAAGACTGTCACATACAAGATCTGAGTGTAACCAATGTATTAAATGATTTTTTGGCTGAGGAATACGATTTTGTGGGGAGGACAACAATGGAACCTAATTATAAATTTAATGGGAGGGAACATTTCCCTGCTATGAATGATGATGTTAAATCTAGAATTTTTTCCTTAGGTAAAAAGTTGATTCAATTGAGGAGCGTAAGAATCGACAATGCTTATTTGGAAAAGTGTTTACTTTTACAAGTTGTTCCTAAGGGACTTAGGTTCTTTAAACTACCATTGGGCATAAGATATAACCCAAAAATCGAACAAGCATTTAACAAAATGTTCGATGAGTTTGGCTACATGTATATGAAACAATTAATTAAGTGTAATGAGGAGAAAATGAATGTTTTGTTACATGAGGTGGAAGAGCTTAATGAGTCTATTATACATGATGATAAATTTCCAGTATGGTATGATTTATATTCAAACCAGTTTAAGAATGCTAAAAATAAAGTAAAAAATATTTATAATAGAAAAATGCACAAAATTGAAAGGGATTTAGAATTGTATAGGAATGGTAGAGCGTATATTTGGCCACGTTATCATCTGGATAATGAGACTGATTTTGAGTTAGTGCATACTAAGGGCAAAAGGAAACAATCTAGATACAATGATGAGGAGAATTTTCAAGGGGGGAGATACTTCCCAGCACCCAAGAGACATCAGATGAGAAATTAGAAGGTCAGACTGTAAAAACTACCATTCCTATCTTAAATGACCACTCTCTTTTTCATACATCTATAACTACCTCCACAGGAACTGGCATAATTAGTACACAAGCAGGAGAGGTGACAGTCGAAACTATAAATACTGTGGGTACTGAAAAGGTACCTAGAATACATTGTTTCGAGGGTTTTAAAGTATATAATTACACAGAAACACCAGTGACTGACGAATTAATAACCCTGTTTAGTAAAGGAATGAAATATATTCCCACAGTACACTTTAACCTGTTTGATGTTATAAAAGAAATTAAATTATTTTGCAGAAGATTGAACTTAGCTATACAATTTCATGATGATAACAATAAGTCTAGTACTAATATTAATAAACCTAAATTGGTTAAGAAAAGTACATATATACCAGTTATGAATACACAGGTAGCCCTATATGAAAGGATGGTGTGTAAAGACATATACACTTTATATAGGGATATAAAGTGCAATACTATAGGAACCACTAACTTTTATGACAACTTAGATATTGGAGAAAGAAAATGTATGGAAGAACTGTTATTTAATGAAGAGATTAGAATAATGAAGCCTGACAAAGGGGGAGGTATAGTGATATACGATCGAAACTTATATCTTAGTGATATACACAATATCCTATACGAAACAGGTAATTACGAAGAGATGTCCCTAAATCAAATTAATATTGGACATAGACGTATCGATCTGATACTTGAAGAATACTTACTTGACAACAGAATTACCAGTGAACTTTATGAATATTTAAGAACTGATCATCCTATATTGGCACACATTATAGGAATACCCAAAATTCATAAAAATTTAGAAAAGCCCCCCTTCAGGCCTATCATATCAGGATCTAAATCTAAAACTTTCAAAATTGGAGTTACTATTGACCACTGGATCAAACCTGTATATTCTAAAGTAAGTCACATAGTAAAGGACTCATGGGACTTTTTGGGTAAGCTCACCATGGAAGTATGGGATGAGAATCTCACTTTTATAACAGTAGATGTACAGGATTTATTTTCTAGTATCCCTGCGAATAAAGGTCTGGAATTATTTTACAACAGCCTAATTAAATATTCAGGGCTTAGCTGGGACAGAATTAACTTGATTATGGACATGATGGGCCTAGTCCTTGAGCACAATTATATATTTCACGCAGGCGAATATTATCGTCAAACTCGTAGTAGCAATGGGGCATCTTGCCCCATTTTATAAATTTAGTCATGCTTGAGTGGGAGAACAATTTTATATTCCCTAGTGAATATTACAAATACATTAAAATGTATACCAGGTTTTTGGACGATATGTTCTTTATTTGGACTGGACCATTAAATGAAATATCATCCTTTATAGACTATCTCAATAACACCACTGACTTTTTGAGATTCACTTACCAACATAATAAACTTGAAATAGCATATTTGGATACCTTGATAAGCAATACAGGGAATGGTTTTGCTTCTCAAATATATAGAAAACCCACATTTTCCAACGATTATATACACTATAGTAGTTGCCACCCTCCCCACATTTTTCGCAATGTGGTGAAGGGACAGAGCATTCGAGTAGCTAGGATGTCATCCACTAAAGAAAGTATGACAAGTGGGCTAGAAACATTATTTAACTTATTTTTGGATAGAGGTTATCCTAAAGCTATGTTGGAAAATGTAACAACTTTTGTTAAGACACAATGGGGACATAAATATGTTCCACTGTTGGGAAAGAACATTATCTGTAAACCTAAACCTAAAACTAATTTTGATAATGAGAAAAAAGTGTGTGTATTGAGGTTTAACCTTTACACTAATGTGGTGATCGAAATATTGAAGAAATATTGGGAGTTGTTGTCTTCATCCATATCCATAGGACACATAGTAGGAAAGCAACTTAACACTGTATACAAAACAGGCAGTAATTTGAAGAGAATATTGGAAAAAGCAAAGAAACAAAGAAACCATAGGAAAGAAAGGAACATCACGTTGTGGTATGTGCAACCAATGTAAGAACATAAATATAAATTCTAAAATAAGGATCAAAAATATTACTAGATCCTTGGTAATCAGTAGAAAAGGGAATTGCAACACACAGCATAGTATATATAGCTACGTGTACAAAGTGTCCCGCTTACTATATAGGAAAACCGAGAGGAAATTTAAGACACGGAGTTATGAGCACCTATATAGAATTAAGCGAGCTGACCCTAAGAATGCATTGAGTAAACACATTATAGAAAAGGGTCAAGACCACACTTTTATATTTGCTATAATTGACCAGGTTGAGATGGGGATAAGGGAGGCAATTGGAAAACATATCTTGCATGGGTTGAAAGTAAATGGCAGATATGTTTGGATGCAACCACACCCCCTGGTATTAATGACCATATTAGTTTAAAGCCTTTTTTAGCTCTGCAATAGGATGTATTTACAGCTAGAAAATGCTCTTTTTTCATTATATATTTAATGTTATTAACTTATACATTACCTTTTGGGTATTGTTAGTACCTAGTACACTATAGGAATGCATGTATCTGTCAAGTATATACATTGTAAGTTTTATGTGTAAAATATGTGACTTAGTGCTACATAATTAGTTTAGATTTATGTATAGATTTATGCATATATTTATTAGTAAGGTATACTTTTTAGTATGGGATATTTATGTCATTTAATATAGATGTTAAATATTCATTCTTTTTTTCTAAACTTTTGTCATATTTGTTTATAAATTATGTTGTTACAAATATTTTTTAAAATATTTTTCAAAGTAATTTTATATAATTTTTATGATAATTGAATGTGGTTAGCTAATTAGATTGGCGCCAAAAGTGCTTTATAAACAATGTTGTTGAAATGAATAAGGGTTCTGATGAAATCTGGCGTTACCAGATGAAAGCGCTTAATCTGTTCTTATTTGTTTTGTGTACTGGACGTACTTTGGAATAAACTCGTGTTTTAAAAAAGTAACTAGTGGCTCTCTATCTCGGGTCAAGGGGATCGTACCAGCTGTTTTGTGGATTACTGGTTGTGTTCAACTTGTGTTTGATTTACTAGTTGTATGATGGCAGATACGGATCCACCGGTGACTCCATTGAGTAGAGAGGAATACAGCACACTTCGTTCCGAAGTGACGTCGCTTCAGAGCGACGTCAACAAGCTCTTAGATTTAGTGAACAAATTAACTGAAGCAGTAGCGAATGGCGGAGAAACCTCCAAACAAGCAGTAAAACCAAACTTTCCAGCACTACAGGCGGAGCCTGTGGAAGTTGAAACTAACAGCGATGTGAGCGTGATACCAAATGGACAGGGTGGTGATGTTTTACCGCACAACCAGTTGAATTTGGACATAAGAGAGACCAACACAAACGTTTCGTTGGATGCAGATTTTACTTTTGATTTTAGCCTCTTCCATACCAATAAAGAGAATGCAAGGATGGGGGCACGTCCAAAACAACAGCGTGAGGAAATTAAAACATATTCTGTGGTCGCTAGCAAAGCGAAAACCACACGAAAAGGTACTGTCATTAATGAACAATTTTCTAGTCCAAAAATGTGTCATGTTAAACCAAAAGACTGTCACATACAAGATCTGAGTGTAACCAATGTATTAAATGATTTTTTGGCTGAGGAATACGATTTTGTGGGGAGGACAACAATGGAACCTAATTATAAATTTAATGGGAGGGAACATTTCCCTGCTATGAATGATGATGTTAAATCTAGAATTTTTTCCTTAGGTAAAAAGTTGATTCAATTGAGGAGCGTAAGAATCGACAATGCTTATTTGGAAAAGTGTTTACTTTTACAAGTTGTTCCTAAGGGACTTAGGTTCTTTAAACTACCATTGGGCATAAGATATAACCCAAAAATCGAACAAGCATTTAACAAAATGTTCGATGAGTTTGGCTACATGTATATGAAACAATTAATTAAGTGTAATGAGGAGAAAATGAATGTTTTGTTACATGAGGTGGAAGAGCTTAATGAGTCTATTATACATGATGATAAATTTCCAGTATGGTATGATTTATATTCAAACCAGTTTAAGAATGCTAAAAATAAAGTAAAAAATATTTATAATAGAAAAATGCACAAAATTGAAAGGGATTTAGAATTGTATAGGAATGGTAGAGCGTATATTTGGCCACGTTATCATCTGGATAATGAGACTGATTTTGAGTTAGTGCATACTAAGGGCAAAAGGAAACAATCTAGATACAATGATGAGGAGAATTTTCAAGGGGGGAGATACTTCCCAGCACCCAAGAGACATCAGATGAGAAATTAGAAGGTCAGACTGTAAAAACTACCATTCCTATCTTAAATGACCACTCTCTTTTTCATACATCTATAACTACCTCCACAGGAACTGGCATAATTAGTACACAAGCAGGAGAGGTGACAGTCGAAACTATAAATACTGTGGGTACTGAAAAGGTACCTAGAATACATTGTTTCGAGGGTTTTAAAGTATATAATTACACAGAAACACCAGTGACTGACGAATTAATAACCCTGTTTAGTAAAGGAATGAAATATATTCCCACAGTACACTTTAACCTGTTTGATGTTATAAAAGAAATTAAATTATTTTGCAGAAGATTGAACTTAGCTATACAATTTCATGATGATAACAATAAGTCTAGTACTAATATTAATAAACCTAAATTGGTTAAGAAAAGTACATATATACCAGTTATGAATACACAGGTAGCCCTATATGAAAGGATGGTGTGTAAAGACATATACACTTTATATAGGGATATAAAGTGCAATACTATAGGAACCACTAACTTTTATGACAACTTAGATATTGGAGAAAGAAAATGTATGGAAGAACTGTTATTTAATGAAGAGATTAGAATAATGAAGCCTGACAAAGGGGAGGTATAGTGATATACGATCGAAACTTATATCTTAGTGATATACACAATATCCTATACGAAACAGGTAATTACGAAGAGATGTCCCTAAATCAAATTAATATTGGACATAGATGTATCGATCTGATACTTGAAGAATACTTACTTGACAACAGAATTACCAGTGAACTTTATGAATATTTAAGAACTGATCATCCTATATTGGCACACATTATAGGAATACCCAAAATTCATAAAAATTTAGAAAAGCCCCCCTTCAGGCATATCATATCAGGATCTAAATCTAAAACTTTCAAAATTGGAGTTACTATTGACCACTGGATCAAACCTGTATATTCTAAAGTAAGTCACATAGTAAAGGACTCATGGGACTTTTTGGGTAAGCTCACCATGGAAGTATGGGATGAGAATCTCACTTTTATAACAGTAGATGTACAGGATTTATTTTCTAGTATCCCTGCGAATAAAGGTCTGGAATTATTTTACAACAGCCTAATTAAATATTCAGGGCTTAGCTGGGACAGAATTAACTTGATTATGGACATGATGGGCCTAGTCCTTGAGCACAATTATATATTTCACGCAGGCGAATATTATCGTCAAACTCGTGGGGTAGCAATGGGGGCATCTTGCGCCCCCATTTTCGCAAATTTAGTCATGCTTGAGTGGGAGAACAATTTTATATTCCCTAGTGAATATTACAAATACATTAAAATGTATACCAGGTTTTTGGACGATATGTTCTTTATTTGGACTGGACCATTAAATGAAATATCATCCTTTATAGACTATCTCAATAACACCACTGACTTTTTGAGATTCACTTACCAACATAATAAACTTGAAATAGCATATTTGGATACCTTGATAAGCAATACAGGGAATGGTTTTGCTTCTCAAATATATAGAAAACCCACATTTTCCAACGATTATATACACTATAGTAGTTGCCACCCTCCCCACATTTTTCGCAATGTGGTGAAGGGACAGAGCATTCGAGTAGCTAGGATGTCATCCACTAAAGAAAGTATGACAAGTGGGCTAGAAACATTATTTAACTTATTTTTGGATAGAGGTTATCCTAAAGCTATGTTGGAAAATGTAACAACTTTTGTTAAGACACAATGGGGACATAAATATGTTCCACTGTTGGGAAAGAACATTATCTGTAAACCTAAACCTAAAACTAATTTTGATAATGAGAAAAAAGTGTGTGTATTGAGGTTTAACCTTTACACTAATGTGGTGATCGAAATATTGAAGAAATATTGGGAGTTGTTGTCTTCATCCATATCCATAGGACACATAGTAGGAAAGCAACTTAACACTGTATACAAAACAGGCAGTAATTTGAAGAGAATATTGGAAAAAAGCAAAAGAAACAAAGAAACCATAGGAAAGAAAGGAACATCATGTTGTGGTATGTGCAACCAATGTAAGAACATAAATATAAATTCTAAAATAAGGATCAAAAATATTACTAGATCCTTGGTAATCAGTAGAAAAGGGAATTGCAACACACAACGTATAGTATATATAGCTACGTGTACAAAGTGTCCCGCTTACTATATAGGGAAAACCGAGAGGAAATTTAAGACACGGAGTTATGAGCACCTATATAGAATTAAACGAGCTGACCCTAAGAATGCATTGAGTAAACACATTATAGAAAAGGGTCAAGACCACACTTTTATATTTGCTATAATTGACCAGGTTGAGATGGGGGATAAGGGAGGCAATTGGAAAACATATCTTGCATGGGTTGAAAGTAAATGGCAGATATGTTTGGATGCAACCACACCCCCTGGTATTAATGACCATATTAGTTTAAAGCCTTTTTTAGCTCTGCAATAGGATGTATTTACAGCTAGAAAATGCTCTTTTTTCATTATATATTTAATGTTATTAACTTATACATTACCTTTTGGGTATTGTTAGTACCTAGTACACTATAGGAATGCATGTATCTGTCAAGTATATACATTGTAAGTTTTATGTGTAAAATATGTGACTTAGTGCTACATAATTAGTTTAGATTTATGTATAGATTTATGCATATATTTATTAGTAAGGTATACTTTTAGTATGGGATATTTATGTCATTTAATATAGATGTTAAATATTCATTCTTTTTTTCTAAACTTTTGTCATATTTGTTTATAAATTATGTTGTTACAAATATTTTATAAAATATTTTTCAAAGTAATTTTATATAATTTTTATGATAATTGAATGTGGTTAGCTAATTAGATTGGCGCCAAAAGTGCTTTATAAACAATGTTGTTGAAATGAATAAGGGTTCTGATGAAATCTGGCGTTACCAGATGAAAGCGCTTAATCTGTTCTTATTTGTTTTGTGTACTGGACGTACTTTGGAATAAACTCGTGTTTTAAAAAAGTAACTAGTGGCTCTCTATCTCGGGTCAAGGGGATCGTACCAGCTGTTTTGTGGATTACTGGTTGTGTTCAACTTGTGTTTGATCTTTTAGTTTAAATTCACCTCTCCTTAACTATTCCTGTATCAGATCCTGATCAACATGAAGTTGTTTCAGGAGTTTTCTGCACTCGTAACTATATTTATGCCTTTTCCACATTTCTTGCCTTTCCATCTGATCCTTCATCTTATATCTATATTTTATAACTGTATGAGTAAACCACAATGCTTATGTAAATATTTTATGTATAGTATGTTAGCAATTGCTTCTGGAGCTTTTCTTTTTTTGGCACATTCAGTTGCTGCCTGACTTTTGTCTACTTCTGGTTTGATTTCCATTCCTGCTTGACACCGATATGCTTTTGCTAAACCAAGCAGGGAAGTCATCTTAGACTTGTTCTCCTCATGTTTTAAAACCTTCATTATGTATGGATCTTGTAAGGTCAGCAGATATGTATGCAGCCCTATAATTGCAGATCTATACATATAATCAATTTTGAGGAAGTCCATACCTCCTTCAAAACAGGGAATATATAATCTTGGTATGCACTGATTTTTATAAATCATTTGATAAATATGAAGCATTTTTTTGTTTCCTGTCCAACTGATTTAATACCTTTTGTGGCCATTCAGTCAACCCAAAACTGTAAGTTAGAACAACTAGAGCAAATTGTTTTTTTAGCTTGGACCTTGTTCCTAGATGTCAGGGCTGTTTTCAGTATTCATTTTAGTCTTCTAAAATATTCCTTACTAAGAATTTATCAATTTGTTCATGTTTTATTGTCGATCCTTCATCAGTTCCTAAATATTTATACACTCCCTCCTGCTCAAGTTCCTTTATATTACATTCCTGTCCCAGACTGATATTTTATTGGTGCTGCAGCTTTCCTGCTTTAAAGGTTGATTTTACAAATTTAACAAGACCAAATGACATTCTTATATCATCTGAGAAAGTTTTGACCCCTTGCAGTTGTGCTTTTAGTTCATCTGATGAACTATATAGTTTTAAATCATCCAGAAAAAGAAGATGAGAAGTCTTTACACTTCGTTGTTCCATGGGAGCCAAATTGTAACCATGACCTAAAATGTTAAATAAAAAGCTAAACGGGTTAAGGGCAAGACAAAAGAGCAGCGGTGAAAAAGAGTTTCCCCTGAAATATCACCCTTTGAATTTTTATCCCTGGGATAATAATTTGCCCTTTATCGTGGCTTAGCTGCAAAGTGGTTTGCCACTGTTTCATGGTCACTGTAATGTAATTGATCAATGTAGGGTATATCATGCATCCATAAGCACTCCTTTATCCATGAATGTGGGATGCTATCAAATGCTTTTTTTGTAGTCTATCCATGCCATGCTTAGATTCTTCCCATTTTTACAATTCTTCATTATGACTTTAACAACAAATGATCATTTGTTCCACATGACTTTCATTTTTATTACGTTTTTTGTTCTATTGTCTTGGCTGAGTTTTCTTCTAAATGACTGCAAACTCTGCTGGCATCAATTCCAGTATATAGTTTATACATCGTTGGAAGGCAAGTTATTGGTCTGTAGGTTTTAGGATAGCTTGTAGGTTCACTCTTGAGGAGGAGTATCATTTTCCTGTTGTTAACCAGGTTGGCTCTGTTTCAGATGTGCATATAAATAGTTCTTACTCAGGGCTAAATCTTCATGTAAAGATGTTAGTACTTTTAGCCAGAAGTTATGTACTGCATCTGGGCCTAGGGTTTTCCAGTTAAGAGCTGTTCTTAATTTTGTTTAAATTTTTCTAGCCATTAGTTCATACCATTTTATATCCTGTCCATTTAAAGTTATGTTTCTTTTACTTCTTCTGTCCTTCAGCATCTTTGCTATGTTCTTTAGTGTCTTCATAGATATTTCTCCATTGTTTCTTTTTGTGGTGGTATTCTTATTCATTTTTCCTTGTTTCAAAATTCTCTGTAAAACTTTTTGGGGTAATCAATGAATTGCAGATTTAGTACTTTTCCTTTACATTTATCTGCATATCTTTTAAGTTGTTCTGCCTGTGTTGATATCTTTATTATTTAAAGCAGTGTACAATAGATCCTGGACTGTTCTGACATCATGCGTTGTTTTGTCACATCTATCTTTTTAAGTATTTTTGTCGATCTGTTGCCTCTTTTGTACTCTTCTAACAGTGACACTGCTTTCTGTCTTAATCTTTTTGAATATCTTCTATCTGGAAATTCTGGGCTTCTTGCATAATAGTAACAATAGGTCATTTCTTTCTCATCTTCAAAAGTCCACTCTCATCTTTCTGGCACTTTTTTGGCCAGTCAGTTTTTGTGTTTTTAGTGGACTGCTACTTCCTTCTACAACAGGGGTGCCAACCTCCTCCTGAATCTGGCCTAACCCCATTGTAGGAATGTTTCCATATTTTAAAGATTCCACACTGTCATTTGTTTTCCAGTCCTGGCACCAGTGCACCTACCAGGATTGAGTACTTTTTTTATCCTAGGACTTGTGTGCCCAGCATTCTTTTTTATTTTTTAACCTACTTTTTCAGCCGTGGTGGTGCAGTGGTTAGCATTGTCGCCTCATAGCAAGAGGTTCTCCGGTTCGATTCTCGGCTGGAGTACCTTCTGTGTGGAGTCTGCATGTCCTCCCCGCGGTTGAGTGATGTTTAAAGACATGCAGCTAGGTGCGTGCATGAATGGGTGTGCCTTCTTTGAAGGTTGAGTGTCGGGCTGGTAACTCAGCACCATAAAAATCCACTGCCAATCATTAGCAGACCGGAGTTCCATTGTGGCGACCCCAAACCGGGAAAGCCGAAAGACTTTTGCCATGATATACACTATATAAAATTCAGTCTATATATTAGTGTCATCTTGGTGAGATTTTGTAAAAACAGGTTCCACCTTATGAAAATTCTCACCAAGACTTGAGGATGAATTCAGCTCCAGCAATATACTCTTCTCTTCTTGCTGATTTTATCATCACTTCATTTGAATCTGCTGTATGAGATTAACTATCAACTGTTAGTGGCTGCATGAAACATTTTGTTTAAGTCAGAATGGAGTTGGACACTCCTATATCTATTAGATGGAAAACAACCTTTCTGTATCACTTGTCCTTTGGACAAACTCACAGTGTCTGAGTATTTGACCACTCAAATCTGCACTAGCCATATTCTGTTGTACTATACAACACATCTGATACTAGCTTCAGACCGTCATCAAATCTTGTCTTACATGCCATCATTTGGCCTCTGTATATGGTAATGAATACTATTTTTTCTTTTGGCCTGGCATGGCACATTATGACATGCATTTTTGGCAGTCTTCAGCTGCATGCGATGCTGTCACCAGCATAAAAAATAGCCACTCAGAGCTGAGAGGTTTATCTGTCCTGGAGTATTCAACAACTCTGCCTACATGCTATGTACATGGAGGTCACATTTTAGGCTAGATTATCTACTAGTAAACAAAACATATTCCTTCCCAGCTTGAAGACCCAATAAATGAACCACAGTCTCCTCCACAATTAGCCCCACTAGGGTCTGTTTGCATTGCACTCGGCTCCTCTAACCACTTGTTCCAGGTACAAATCCAGATACAGCTTGCTCTTGGTCATTGCAGTAAACATTCTTAAATAAACAATACAGTTTTCACACAGCTCTTAGCTCTTTATGCCAAATTAAGACTCTTTAATTGTCTGTATTTTTTAATTTCTCCAAGTCTTTTGGGTTTCTAATACCATGACAGGAATGGACCCCATTCCTAAGTCAAAGTATGATTAAAGTTCATGAAATTAGTATTGTTTCAGTCTTTGATGTCAGCCAGAAGTGCTCTTTGCAGCACCCACAGTGTGCCCAGTAATGACTCCTTCTGGAATTCATATGGGGTTACATGTATTGGTAACATATCTAAATACAATTGTAGATTCTTTTTCATAAGACCCATTGCTCCTACTACTATTGAAACTATCTGGATATCTTTCTTCCACATTGCTCTCATTTCTGTCTACAAATCCTGATATTTTATAACTTTGTGTCTCTCTGTACACAAGACATCGTAGTCACTGAGTGTAGTGATTTCAATGATCAATGCTACTTTTGTCTTCTTTTCATGGACCACTATATCTGGTTTTCTCACATCTGTCTTTTGAACTGTTGGTAATAGGTGATCCCATGTGATATAAACTTCATCATTTTCTATGATGCTTTGTGGCTCATGATTCCAGTGTTTTTCTGCTACTTCAGTATTATAATGTTTGTACAATCCCCAGTGCAACAGTCTTGCCACATTATTATACCTTTCAGTATACACTCATTCTGCCATTATTATGTCACAACCAGCAACAAGGTGTGCAATTGTTTCTAATTCTGTTTTACAAAACCTACATTTGTCTGTTTCTCCCACATATTCAATGGACTTGTAAACCAGTGTGTATGTAGCCCACTATCTTGGGCCGTCAGTATTAACCTTTTATCTTTTGGTTTGAATTTAGCTCTCCTTAACAATTCCTGTGTTCGATCCTGATCAACATGAGGTTCTTACACGAGTTTTCTATACTTGCAACTATATTTATGTATTTTCCACATTTCTTACCTTCTCATCTGATCCTTTCCCTTATATTCTTTCTGTTGTTTTTTGGCACATTTAGTTAGTTGCTGCCTGATTTTTATCTACTTCTGGTTTGATTTCCATTCCTGCTTGACACTGATATGCTTCTGCTAGACTAAGAAGGGAAGTCATCTTAGATTTATTCTCCTCATGTTTCAAAACTTTCACTATGTTTGGGTCTTGTGAGGTCAGCAGATATGTAATCAATTTCAAGGAGGCCCATAACTCCTTTGCAATGAGGAATATATCATCTTGGTATGCACTAATTTTTCTAAATCATTTGATGAGCATGAAGCATCCTTCTTGTTTTCCTGTCTAATCTATCCAACACCTTTTGGGGCCAGTCAATCACTCCAAGACTGTAAGTTAGGACAGGAAGAACAAATTGGTTTATAGCTTGAAGTTTGTTCCTAGATATCAATGCCGTTTTCAGGATTAACTTAAGTCTTCTAAAATATTCCTTACTAAGTTTTATTCACATTTGTTTATGTCTTATTGTTGATCCTTCATCAGTTCCCAAATATTTATACACTCCTTCTTGCTCAAGTTCTTTTATATCACATTCTTGTCCCAAACTCATGTTTTCTTGGTGCTGCGGCTTTCCTGCTTTAAAGGTTGCTTTTGCACATTTATCAAGACCAAATGACATTCTTATATCATCCGAAAAAGTTTTGACTACTTGCTGTTGTTCATAGGTTCATAGGTTCATACTAGGCTATCTGCCCTGGGGCAATTATAAGCCTAGCCCGATTCTGTATGGCTTACGCCACCCCTTGATTTGAGTATACTGTGCCCTTTTTAAGGTTTAGTTTACTGTGCCTCTGTCTAATAGTGACACGGGAGTAATCCCTGGGACAAATCTACGATCCCCCATCCACTTATCGAGATTCTTCTTGAAGAGATTCAGTTTTATGAAATGGGATGAAGTAACAGCCAGAGAGATTGAAACAAAGTAAAGAAAAGCCTTGTGCTTTCAGGTCCTCATCTGATGAGCTATACAGTTTTAAATCATCAAGAAAGAGAAGAAGAGAAGTCGTTACACTTTGTTGCTTTCTGAGAACCAAATTATAGCCATGACGTAATTTGTTAGGCAAACAGCTGAATGGGTTAAGGGTAATGCAAAAGAGCAGCAGTGACAGAGTCACCCTGGAATATCCCCCTTTGAATTTTTATCCCTGAATAATAATTTGCTCTTTATCATGGCTTAACTGCAAAGTGGCTTGCCACTGTTTCATGGCCACTGTGATGTACTTAGTGTACAGTGCATCTTTTAAGCACTCTTTTATCCATAAATGTGGGATACTGTCAAATGCTTCTCTGTAGTCAGTCCATGCCATACTTAGATTCATCCCCTTTTTACAGTTTGACTTTAACAACAAATGATCCTTTGTTCCATATGACTTTCTTTTATTGCCCTTTTGTTCTATTTCCATAATTGAGTTTTCTTCTAAATGACTGTAAACTCTGTTGGCATCAATTCCAGTGTATAGTTTATACATCATCGGGGGTTAGGTTATCGGTCAATAATTTTTAGGGTAGCTTGCAGCTTCACTCTTAAGTAGGAGCATTGTTTTTCCTGTTGTTAGCCAGGATGGTGTCTGTTCATGGTGTGCATATAAATAGTTCTTACTTATGGCTAAATCTTCATGCAAAGATGTTAATACTTTTAACCAGAAGTTAGGTACTGCATCTGGGCCTGGGGGGTTCCAATTGGAGGCTTTTCTTTACTTTGTTTCAATCTCTATGGCTGTTACTTCATCCCATTTCATAACCTGTACTTATAAACTTCTTAGTCTTTCTTTTACTTCTATCCATTTAGCATCTTTGTTATGTTCCACAGGATCTTCATAAATACTTCTCCAAAATGTATCTATTTCTGCTTTTTTTGGTGGTCTTTCGATTCCTTTTACCTTGTTTTCCAGTTCTCTATAAAACTTTTCAGGTCATCAATAAATTGCTTATTTTGTACTTTTGCTTTATATTTACTTGTGTATCTTCTAAGTTTTTCTGCCTGTGCTGATATTTTTAGTTTATTATTTGCGATAGTGCACAAATAATCTTGATCTGTTATAAAACTGTGCATTGCTTTTATCACATCTATCTTTCTGGGTATTTTTGTTGATCTGTTCCCTCTTCTAATAGTGACACTTCTTGTCTTAATTGCTTTGTAGTTTTCTATATTCAATACTACCATTATGGCATTCAATTTCTCCCCTTCCTTTCCCTTACTACCCTGTGTTCTTGTGGTAGAATTTTATCTGTTTTTAATTTAGCTGCACAGTAATATATCCTGTTTAGTTCTGTTATATTGCATGGATCTCTATGCACAGTCCTAATTACTGTGTTCATTTGTTTTATCAAACTTCTGACTGGGTTTTATTGACCTTCTGCAGTCTATTTCATTCATTGATCTTAATATGTCTGTCTATGTCTATTAAATCAAGCAACTCTTCTCTTTGCTCAATTTCTTCTAAATTGAGAGCACATTTTTTTCTCCATTTTTATGTGGGCATTCTATAGAAAGTTTTATAGCATCTTCCTGTGGCACATTCTCTTTAATTTCATTCTGTGTCATCCGTCTGTCATATGGGAACTCACTAGCCTATCACTCCTCAACATTGACTGTATCAGAGTTGTCACAGTTTCCTGTTCCTTCCCTTGCTGTCCAGCTTCAAGTGAATGTTTCTACTGGTTTCCTGTGGAAGGCTCCAAAATATCTTCATATGGCAACTGACCAGTTGCTTCGCTTTCCACTGGTTTCTCATTCATTTGTATATCCATTGCTTTATCCTGCTGTGGTACTTTCTGAGTTAGATTTTCTACACTAAATCCTTCACTTCGCAGGTACTCCATAACCTCAGTTTCTATTTCTTTAACTTCTCCATTACTAATCTCCTTTCCTATTTTTCCTCTTTGTCTTCTTATTTATTTTTGTATTGTAAAGTTTTCCATGTCTAGATTTCTTTGTCTGTATTTCTCTTCAAATATCTTTGGTGCTGCTCTTTTTGCATTGATTAGTTCTGTTTTCTCCTTTGCATAAATATTATACAATATTAAATCTCTTTTTCTTTCCCATGTCTATATTTCTTCTTCAGCTGTCTCCTGATCTTCCTATTTCTCCTTACTTTGGGGACTCATTCCATCATGCTGTGATGTAACCTGTGTTAGACCTTCTACACCAAATCCTTCATTTCGCAGGCACTCCATAACTTCAACTTTTATTTTTTTTTACTTCTACTTTACTAATCTTTTCTACACTCCCTCTTTGTTGTATTATTTTTTTATTGTGAAAATTTCCGTGTCTGGATGCCTTTGCTTATATTTCTCTTTGAATATCTTTGGGGCTGCCTTTTTTGTATTGATTAATTTGGCTTTTGACTTTGCATAAATATTGCACCATATAACATCTCTCTTTCTCATGTCCATATTTCTTTTTTATAGTTTCACTTCCTCAGATGTTTCCTTTTCCAAACAGCTCAAAGTTTCTTGGTCTATATAATGTTTTTCACAAATCTGTTGTATTAGTGAACACATTTTTTTTATTGAAGGCTTCTGACAGTTTTTCTTGTGGAAGTATTTTTCTTTCCTCTAATTTCTGTCTTAATATTTTTGTATATCGTGTGTCTAGAAATTCAGAGATTTTTGCATAATAATAACAATACATAATTTCTTTCTTATCCTCAATAGTTCACTCTATCGTCTTTATAGCTCTTATTATTAACTATCAGTTTTTGTGATTTTTGTGGACTGCTACTTCCTTCTACAACATTGGGGTCATCCTCCCCCCTGGGCCTGGCCCCATTGTAGGAATGTTTCCCTATTTTGAGGATTATACACTATTTTTTCCAATCCTGACACCAGTGCGTCTACCAGGATTGGGTACTTCTTTATCCTGGGTCTTGTGCAACCAGCTATCTTTTTAAAAATTTGACCTACTTTTGTCCATGATCTGTGCTATATAAAATACAGTCTATATATCAGTGTCGTCTTGGTAAGATTTTGTGAAAAAAAGTGTCTGCCTCATGAAGGTACTCACCAAGACTTGAGGATGAATTCAATTTCAGCAATACTACTCTCCTTTGCTTGCTGGCTTATCATCTCTGCATTCAGACTCCTGGTCTGTACTGTTTGAAGCAATGCATGTCTCTGCAGATAAGTGACTATCTATAAACATGCATCATTCTGCCTGTATATGCCATGAAAAATATTTGGTAGAAATATTTGACCAGGTCTATTTAATTTAAGTATGTAGGATGAGGGTATTATTTATTTATTTATTTGGCATTTGTTGACCAGGTTAGTCCGACTGGGCAGATGTCCATTTTCAGCACAGACCCAAGCAGAAAAGTTCCAAAAGATAGATACATAATAAAATATGACAAAAGTACTTAAGTAAAAAACAGCAATCACACAACTAAAGTTCATGGTTGTTGAAATGTAGTAATTTCAGTGCATGAAGGGTTAGAGACAATGCTCATGATATAAGCATTTGGTGTTGAGAGCAGTGCATTAGTAGATCAGTATTCAATAATCTGTCTCTTATTAAGTAACCCAATTAAAAGGAATATGCTCAGGAATACAAAGTTCATGATGATATATCAACAGCAGCATCTCCAGTCTCAGATGCTACAAAACCATTTTATGTAAAGCTGCTTTCAGAAAAACACCAAAAACAAACATTTTGCAAGGGGACAAGCCCCCCCCCCAGTCTCATGTGGGGGGACACCCATCCCCAACTTATGATGTTTGCAGATGACATTGTGATCTATAGTGAGAGTATGGAACAGGTGGAGGATCCCTGGAGAGGTGGAGATATGCTCTAGAGAGAAGAGAAATTAAGGTCAGCAGGACTAAGACAGAATATATGTGTATGAATGAGAGGGAGGATAGAGGAATGGTGAGGATGCAGGGAGTAGAGGTGGCGAAGGTGGATGAGTTTAAATACTTGGGATCAACAGTTCAGAGTAATGGTGAGTGTGGAAGAGAGGTGAAGAAGAGAGTACATGCAGGATGGAGTGGGTGGAGAAGAGTGTCAGGAGTGATTTGTGACAGATGAGTACCAGTAAGAGTGAAAGGGAGGTCTACAAGAGGGTAGTGAGACCAGCTATGTTATATGGGTTGGAGACAGTGGCACTGACAAAAAGGCAGCAGTCAGAGCTGGACGTGGCAGAGTTAAAGATGTTAAGATTTGCACTGGGTGTGATGAGGGTGGACAGGATTAGGAATAAGTATATTAGAGGGTCAGCCCAAGTTTGAAGGTTTGGAGACACAGCCAGAGAGGCAAGATTACGTTGGTTTGGACATGTGCTGTGGAGGGATGCAGAGTATATTGGGAAAAAGATGCTAAGGATGTAGCTGCCAGGTAACAGGAAAAGAGGAAGGCCTAAGATAAGGTTTATGGATGTGGTGAGAGAGGACATGCAGGTGGTTGGTGTGACAGAGCAAGATGCAGATGATTCTCTGTGGTGACCCCTAACGGGAGCAGCCGAAAGAAGAAGATAAATATATATATATATATATATATATATATATATATATATATATATATATATATATATATACTACCTCCATAGTTGCACAACATAGGGGAAAAGTGCAAAGTTCACTTACAATGAAAGTGACTTTCAGTAAAATTGTTTTTATATATGTAGTCAGATAAACTACAATTAACTACCTGTCTGCCTCCTGAAATACACACATTTCTGAAAGATACGGCGGTTTGTAAGATACATTTCCACTGTTCAGTATCTGTGCCACCTATCAGCTTCAGCAGAGATTGTTGCCATCCAGGTAATCTTACAGATAAAAAATATGCAAACATTTTAATAGTGAATGAGAATCTGAGAGGGTTTCCAGTGAACTCAAAGGACTCTTTCTGGTTGTCAGACTCATACCACTTAATGTTTTTTGTGACTTGCCTCTTGGCATTTAATGAAGTAACATATAGCATTGTAGCTACACAAGTTGTCTTCCCTATAAGATGATGTTTCCTTCACTACCTATTTGCACTATAGTAGGAGGGTTGAAGTAACAGCAAATAACCAGTGATCTAGTGATGTCAGTGCAACAAAAGTCATGTATTGCAAAATCATATTAAAAAAATGTCTGTAAAGTAATATATTTGCATTAGTGGCAGGTAGACATATGCAATGGAACATGTTAGTCATATGTGGAAAACACTGACTGAAAACAAATGTGCATGAACAATAGTCCCATAAAACCACAGACACCTGCAATATGTTGCAGATATCAATGCAAAATACAGATGTATATATACAAAGACATCCATTATCATTTCTGGAATCTGTCATAATTCAAAATAAATTAAATACAAAAATGATTAATTGCAGAAATGCTAGCCTTACCTAACAGTGATTGCAGGATGTGTGAGGAACACAAGTAACTTATACAGCCAAGGAAACAAGGTGATAACAAAGCAGATGTGGAGTAAAGGTGAAGAAGAGGGGCACACAAAAAGTGTTTGTATAGGAAGGACAAAGGGATGAAGAGTCAGAGGGGCATGGGCAATTTCCTTTTTGTGGGAATAGGCCCCTTCTTTTTTTAAGAATAGAAGGTATTCAAAAGACACGGAAAGAAAGGGTGGGGAAAGTATATCTACAAACATATAATAAACATACAATAAGTATCACGAGACATGACAGACAAAGATCAGTAATATGCATAAAGGATAGGTGAGGTACACAGCACACATATGGACTGTACAACATGGGTTAAGGAAAGATAACAAACAGGGTAGGGATGCATACCAGTCATGGTGCACCACAATAATACATTACGTACCAATGCACAAAGCAGTGCTGAGATGTTGGAAACTTTGTAACAGACATACTAAGAGGAGTACAACTAATGGTAGATGTGTGACACAGAATAATAAATTAAGATTGCTGACATGGCAATACATAATGACACAATGGACATCAACCAACATCATCATCTGCTATGCTGTTGGCAGTGCAAGTGTAAGCCAAGCAACAGCAAGGCTGATCAAATCGAACAAAGGAGTGTAGGAGCAGAAAAGTAGATGACAAATTAGAACCTCTAACCCTGCATGCAATAGGCAAAACAAGAAAGGAGAGAGACAAGCAGCAATGCTGCTGCAAAAGTGTAATGCAGCTGTGCAATAAACCACTAACTATACACACCAAATATTAGGACAGGAGAAATGGGATCATGATATTAAAGTAGACATTGCATGCCAGAGGCAACACAGATGGTGTTCGATTATGCAATGCAGATATGTGACATACACTGATATAACACAAGCCAAACATGCAGATGGCTTATCGCACATACTCCCCACAAATGACATACAATGTGAAATTGCCATGTAGAAGCCACATGGTGATACAGAAACATTACTAAATAACACATGAATAATACAAATTCTGGTGTGTAGGCCTTTGCACACATAGCTATGCAGGAAGCATAGAAAGTATGCGTGGGGAATGCACATGAACACAGATGGAAACATTACACTGACCACCACATTGTCTGAATATGCATTGCATGCGTATGATAGACTATCATGGTTGTAGAATATAATATAAGCCCAGAGTACCTACATTCCAATTACGATACATTATACAATGGTGCACATACACATATACATATGCAATGTGTATGTGAAACATAGCTATAAGGGAGAAGAGCAATAGACAACATATGTCCACAGTAGTAAGTAAATGCATGTATGAAAAAGAAGGCACAGAAAAACACACAGAGCATGTATATCCAAGTAAAAACATTACACATGCATGCATCCCCAACACAGGATGGACTGCAAGTCCCCTTCAAGGTGCATGCAGCAAACGGCAAATATCTGACACGTGTAGTGTGCATTGGTGAGGGCTATTAACATGTCTGTGTACAAATGACAACACAATAATGTGCAATAGATAAACATCAATTAGCATATGTACATAATGAAAATAGGGTTGAATATCACATACCCATATATACTGCCATACAAACATAAGGCAGCAGGTGGCACACTCACTGAAAGTGATAACAATATAACATGTAAATGTGTATGACTGATCAGAGGCCAGTCATGTATACAAAACTATGGCACACCACCTACAGGAGAATTACCAATTCATACCATTTTATTACAATAGGTAATTTGTGTGTGGTCAATGTTAGGGACGTATAAATGCATTGACATACGAACAAATGCAGCCATAGTATACATAATGATAATTAGACATGTATGCTAACATGTGTAATACACAGCAAATATGTACACATGTCAGAAATGAAGCTATAGGCACAATACAATGGTGTCTACCATAATAATAAAGCTGCACAATACAGGGACTCATTACTTGTGCCATTCATATGATAGCATCATGAATTTCCAAAAGACTTTGTGTAATGTCAATCCTTATCATTAACACCATATAGCAAGGTGACAGGCTATGCAGATGGTAATGGCAATAGCAAACATTGCAACAGTAGAAGAAAACTGTGTACTACATAGCACACAAATTAGAATAAATATCACAAACAAGGACAATGTGCCAGTGGGACCTCCTGACACACCATATTCACTAACAGAGCAAATACAGTGATACATTGTGTATGGAAGCATACATGCCAAAAAGAAAAACTGACACACCAATCTGTGCAAAATATGTACATATATCACCCATGTGCATTTAGTCTCAGGAGAACGATACTACAGTGGTATAAATGTGGAATGTTATTAAACAGCATGCATAGTGTAAGACATTTGCTTACTTCACCAGCTTTCCATTTATTCACATGATCACTGTCAGCAGGACAAGTGTGTCACAGTGGCAGAACACTAACTGTGTTATACACATCTGTCATAGACAAGGGCAGACTGAATCAGAAATGACAGTGTTATGGTCGACTGCATGTAGATGAGGCAAGCCGCATACATAGTGCAGGAATACTTTTCCTGATTGTCCATAACACTGTGTGCAGGAATGTCAGCATCTGATGATCATATGACACAATGGTGATAACTGCCACAACATATTTTAATGTGTTATAATACAGTGATAATGTATAACCCCATACAAGCTGACTTATGAAGTGTGCATCATGAGATACAGCTTAAAAACATGGCTGCAGCGTGGGATGTGTGCACAAATGTGTGCATAACAATGAAAGACAGCCAACTAGGAACACTCCACGATGGCAACTTTACATGACTGTATCACATATACAATATTTAAATTCCAGAGGGCCCTCCCTGTTGGGTCAAAGATCCCAAATGATATCCCATGCGATCTCCTGAAGGAATCATGCATGGCTAGTGCCATGTCCTTTAAGAATGGGTTTGAATGGAGAGATGAAAAAAGTCCAGAGAGATGAAAGAGATCTGAATAGAGAGATGAAATCAACAGGAAAAGGAGACCAGTCCTGCTGGAACTGAATTCATCCTCAAGTCTTGGTGCATACCGTCAAGTGGTGCACCCCGTTTTCACAAAATCTCACCAAGACAACACCAATATATATATATATATATATATATATATATATATATATATATATATAGATTATATTTTATATTTATTTATTTGACATTTGTCCAACTGGGCCAGAAGCCCATTTTCAGTGGAGACCCGAGGAGAAAAGCTCCAGAGTATTTAACATAAATAAATTCACAGTAAAAAGTAGAATGATACAACCTTAGTTATACATAGTAGTTAGAGTGAAATATTACATCAAGGAAACTATGCAAAAAACAAAAAGTACTGAGCACCAGAAAATACAGTTTTAAGAAACATTACAACTGACAGGAAGTTGCATCATCGACAATGTACAGTAACGTATTTACAGCTGATGTCTAGCAAAGAGCAGCAATAGAGTTCAAAGAAGTGGATGACCTCTGATAGCTTCTGTAAATATCATATAATATAAAATAATATACAGAATACAATACATACATATGCAATCACATTGTTTAAAAGAAAAAGAATGCAGTGGATATTGAGATGTTACATTACTGGTATAGAGAAACTACAGTATAAAGGGAGTTTGAAGGAAAAAAGGAGCTGTGAGGTTGATCATAGAGGGAGAGAAAAATGAGTTTTGAGGTAAGGTTGGAAGGATGGAAGTGGTTGGGTAGGATCCTGGCAAGGACAGATCCTTAAGCTTAAGAGGAAGATTTTTAGTTGTTTTTTGAATAGAGTAGTATTTGAGGTGTTTCTAATGGAGTTAGGAAGTTTGTTCCAGGCTAAAGACACACTGTAGCTGTAGAGAAGTTTACCTATGTTTCTGTTGGGTTTATATATGTCAAGGAGTTGTTCTCAGAGCTTCTGACTGATTTGGTGGGGGTGTAGAAGGAGACTAGAGTAGAGAGGGAGGGGAAAACAGTAGGTTTGTATAGGATGGTGTGGGTGATTTGTAGTTGTGCTATAAGAAGCTGGTGGGGGAATTCAGGCCGATGTAGTTGTTTTAATGCAATGCAATGGTGAGGTCTGTAAGGTTGGTTTGTTGCAAATCTGGCAATTTTATTATAGGTTTGTTCAAGTTGTGAGATTAATGTGGATAGCAGGTTTGTAAGTATAGGAGCAGCATAAAGGAGGCCAGGTAGTAGGAATGCTCTAACTAGGGATAGTTTAGCTTCAGGAGTAAGGAATTTTTTTGTTATGATATAGTAATCCTAATTTTCAATGTGTCTTTTTGATACAGTGGTAAATATGCTGGTTAGATTTAAGCTGGTCATCTATTATGATGCCAAGACATTTTATACGAGAGTTAGCTTTGATGATGGTGTTATCTAGTGAGGAAATGGTAAAGAAAGATTTATGGTCAGAACGTGGTTTTGGTAGGAAGAGTAGGAGTTTAGTTTTCTTGGGGTTTAGGATAAGCTGGTTTTCATTAAACCATTTTTCAACGGTGTTAAATGTGTTTTGAGTGAGGGGAAAGGAGATGAGATATGTTAATAGAGGAGGTGATGAGGGTGGAGTCATCTGCGTACTGGATAAGAATAGAGTGGTTGCAGGCAGAGTGGAGATTGTTAGTAAAGATATTGAATAGAAGGGGCCTAGGACAGAACCCTGGGGGACCCCTGTTTTTACAGGCAAGAAGGGGGAACAAGAAGTGAGCCATCAGACAGACTGTAGTCTGTTTGAAAGGTAGCTGGAGAACCACTGCACAGTGACAGGAGAGAGGTTGAGTTCAGTTATTCTTGTTAGTAGTTGAGAGTGAGACACTGTATTGAAAGCTTTGGATAGGTCAAGGAAGAGATAGGACACAGGTTAGTTATCATCTCTGACCTCAACAACTGTATGAGTAAAGGACAGGAGGGGTGTAGCAGTTCTGTGGTTAGGCCAGAGATCATGTTGAGTAGGGGTTAGGAGGTTTTTCTGTATTAGGTATTTAAGGAGTTGAGAGCAGATACATTTTTCTAGAATTTTGAAAAGAGGTGCTAGGATGGCTATAGGTTGAAAGTTAGAGGGGTCTGTGGAGTAACCGCCTTTGTGCAGTGGAATAGTATAGAAGGCATTCCAGATGTTAGGAATGGTGTTTTCTTGAATAGATCTATTTATTAGTATAGAGATGGGCAAGGCTATGGAATCAGCAGCAATCTTGAGAAAGAGGGGAGGTAGTTTATCAGCAGATGAGGAGCAAGGTTTGAGTTTACGAAGAAGAGATTTGATGTAGGATGTGGGAATGGGTTTAAAAGAGAAAGGGGGTTTGTTAATATAGATAGAAGAGGGGAACAGTCAGAAGGACTGTAGTTATGGTCAGAGTGTTTTAGTTTGCGGATGGTGTCTATGAAGTATTTATTGAGCAGGGTGGCAGTCTCTAGTGGTGAGTTATTAGGGAAGGGGGTTTTGGTTGATGGGTTTCCAGGGTGTAGGATATCATGGAGAAGGTAGATTAAGACAGCTGGGTGCACATGTCCCAGGATAAAAAAGAAACTGAAGGTCAACTTCTAATGTGTGTTTAGCTAGGGCACTTCTAATATCCCCCACCCAGGTGCTATAGAGATGCTCCCTCATCCTTTCAAAAGGAGAGCGGTTGGTCTTACCTACATAAAAACTCTTGCATGCAATGCAAGAGGCAAGTTAGACTATATTTGATGTACGACAATCAGCCAAGAGTCTAAATTCATATACAGTGCCTGTTGAAGGGTGAACAAATGTATTGGATGTATCTATATACATACAAAAATTACACATAAAGCATCTCTTTATTCCTTGTGTGTCACAGCTGTCTCTTGTGACACACAGGATATTGATTTATTAAATACGTTTGTTTTAAGTTTGTGGTCTGCCATGTCTCTGTGCTGAGGTTGGTTTTTGTGAGTCCACTTTAGCGAAAGTGTGTTTACACAAAAACACTCTTTCGCGAATAACACTACACCAAACCACAACAGAAAACACACAAAAAAAAAAAATACAACAAACACATGCACCCTGCACACCCCCGCTACTTATATATACTAACACCGAGATTGCACTACAATGGGGAAAAGAGAATATTCCCTTATCCTCACTGTACCGCAACCTATAACAACTCTTCGGTATAGTGTTATTCACGAAAGTGCATTTTCATGCAAACGCACTTTCACTAAAGAGGACTTGGATATCTAAAATTCGAATTTTGATGGGTCTAAGTAGCCCCAGATATATATATATATATATATATATATATATATATATATATATATATATATATATATACACACACACACACACACACACACACACACATATATATATATATATATATATATATATATATATATATATGTCTACATTTCTGCCATGTAATAAAAATACAAGTCATACACTGACCCGGTATCACACAATCATTATTATCCCAGAAATTGCAGACATGGATGAAAAACATCAAAATCCATTACACAAGTGGTTAAGGTAATACAGCCCTAAGATTAACTTATGTAAGTTGCGAGTAAAAAGAATGACTGACCCCGGGATTCTTGAAGCTCGGCGCAAGGACGGCGTTAGCCTTGCACCGACTGTGCAGTGTAGAGATGGCACAGCAGCACCACATGCATATTAATGAAGGCATGCTGCCGCAATGTCCACATGTATAGGAAACATGCATGAGTTCAGGGGGCATGTCTAAGCGCTGCACGGAGGCGTGAACATGTTGGCTGCAGACGTGCAACCTAAAATGCTGACTAGTACAGCCTGCCTCTAATAGTAATCACTCCTGTCAGTGTCTGTAGATACTGAAATGTATGCAAAGCATGCAAGACAGCTTCGCAAATACCCAAAATAAAAAGTAAGCACAAAGGCATGTAGCTGAATATTGAGCCCCCGTCCCTCGAACAAATAACATTTAAAACCCCGTGCCCATATTCCATTGTAGTGTTGATTGTTATACCAAGTGGAAGCAAAATGCAGCGTGTTTGCTCACTGCTGCCCTTTGCTAAGCCTAGCCCAATGTTTAGGGTTACCAACTGTCCCACTTTGTGAGGGACAGTCCCTCTCTGGGCAGTTGTGTCCTTACCAAAAATATTACAAATGGCAACTGTCATGCGATTGTAGGACATAATTATATCCCATATTTTATGTAATAGTTCCAAAAAATAGTTATTTCTGTATCTAAAATACCTAAATGTTGCAAGAAACAGAATAAGCAACTAAACTGCTACAAGAATAAGCTTTCACTTAGGCATAAAAATAAAGCACTATCCTTTGTACTGACCCTGGGTATGTGATGGCCTGTAAAATCTGATGTGTGTCCCGAAAATGTCCCACTTTGGCCAATTGAAAAAGTGGCAACCCTACCAATGGTCAGAGCATTCACTCAATAAATGCCCATTCACATTCCAAGTCATCCTTGTCTGGATAGCCCAAAGATGAATGGGTATTACCCGGGTCTACCTACCATGTCATGAAAGATAAGTATTTGCGTGTACCTATGTGCGTGAAGTACAGCATGTGGAAGATTAAATATGCTAGGGTTGTCCTCACAACTATATCGGTACCAGAGATGTGTAGAGTACGCAATGTGTTCTGTTGTTTGTGCCATGGGCCATCAACCAGAGAAGGGATGGATGGTGTGTGTGGAATATGGGGGGGGGGCTGACTGGTAATGTAATAATTCGCCAAGGGAAGACTGGGTCGGATGTACAATAGGTAAACTGGAGGTGTACGAGGGAGCAGTGGGAGAATCAGAAAGGAAACCAAAGAACATACATTCACATCTGCAATACACCCTGACAGGCCATACTGCAGAACACAATCCCACATACATATGAACATTAAAATGTGCAATACACATGTACAGAAACGTTACCGGCTCACACCCACATAATGGTCTGGCCTGAACTGAGCCATCCAACCCCAACACACCTGGATACATAATTGAATACCCATCATCCCCTCCACAGAACACCACTCCCCCCCTTGCTGAATGTCCACCAAAACCACCCATACTTGGGCTGCTAGCTTGGCACAGCCATATCTGCACTTAGTGCCCCCTATCCATATCTAGTAGGCAGTCTCACCCTAGGCAGTCTCAGGCTTGCAAACTAGGTATCCCTTGCATGTATAACCCTCCCTCATTTTCATAAAGCCAAAAGAATGGGATTCATTGGTGTCCAAAATTTTTGGTCATCCCTCATGGGATAAGTGTCTGTTCTAAAGATTAGACTTGGTGGCACGACACGATGTCCAGCCCCATAGACAACCAAACACAAGTTGCATTAGCATTAGCTGTCCACAACCCTGCTCAGCCTCCAGCTGGTCCTGCAGAACCTACAACCCGGGATTAAACACCTGACCATGATACACATCTCCCCACATGCATTATCAGGAATTTGTACCATTCACATGTTCCCATGAAGCTTCTCCATAGCCATCTCCCAAATAGTACATGTCCACAAATTGTATACCCCGTCCAGGTTCCTCGTCGTAATGATGCACACAACCCCTGTATACAAAGGGTACAGGTACCTCCCATATGTGGTTGTTCATATACATGGCCATGTATAACTCCAGATATGTAGTCATATATCTATAAATCATCATCATCATCATCATCATCATCCCCTTTTTCCCATTTACATGGGGTCGGGGTATCGTATTAACTGTCGCCAACTCTCTCAATTCAGTGCCACTCTCCCGCCTTCTTCAACACTCATGCCTGACTGTTGCAGATCTTCTTTCACACAATCCATCCACCTCTTTGCTGGATGTCCTTGCTTCCTCTTACCTTCTTCCTGTCTGTCCCAAATCTCCCTCACTAGATTGTCTTCTGCTTTTCTACACATGTGCCCATACCATCGTAATCTGTTTTCTTTGATCTTTTCTGCAATTGGAGCTACTTTGGCTTCTGCTCTTATGTCCTCATTTCTTCGCCTGTCCTGCAGTGTGCATCCTACCACCTTTCTCAGGCACTTCATTTCCATCACCTCTAGCTTCTTCAACTGTTCAGCCTTTACTGCCCAGGTTTCTGTACCATACAGTAGTACTGGTCGCACCACTGTCTTGTACACCTTACTTTTCAGCTTCTTTGGCATTCTTCTCTTATATACTACACCTGATACTCTATGCCAGTTAGCTGCAGCCCCTCTGATTCTAGCTTTGACCTCTTCATTCAGACTACCCTTCTCCTCAACCACCCCTCCCAGATACTTGAAGCTGTTTACCTGTTCCACTATCTTCCCATCTATCTCTATTCTCAGCTTCTTCTGATTTCCCCAATCTGCTCCCATTACCACTGTCTTATCTGTGCTTAGTTTCATCCCATGTGCCTTCAGATTTGCATTCCATTCTCCTATCCTTTGCTGAAGTTCTAGATCAGAGTCTGCCTGTACTGCCACATCGTCTGCATACAGCAGCTTTGTTGCTCTGACCCCTCCAACCTGTTTGCTGATGTAGTCCATTACCAGTATGAACAGCAGTGGGCTCAGAGCTGAACCCTGGTGTACACCTACTCCCACTGGGAACCCCTCAGTGAGGCCAAACACTGTTCATACTTGAGTCACTGGGTCCTTGTACATAGCCTGTACTAATTCTACCAATGTTTCTGGGACTTAAAACCACCGCAGTACTGCCCAGATCAGCTTTCTTGGGACCTTGTCATATGCTTTCTCCAAGTCTAGGAAAGCCTAGTTTGACTCTCTCCTCTTCTCTAGTTTCTTCTCAAGTATCTGTCTCAATGCAAACATCGGGTCAATTGTGCTGCATCCTGATCTGAATACGAACTGTTCATCTCCCATCTTTTATTCTACTATTCTGCGTATCTGTTTATCAATCACCCTCTCCAGAACTTTCATGCAATGTGGTAGGAGTTTGATGCCTCTGTACTGTCCACAGTTGTGGATGTCCCCTTTGTTCTTGTACACTGGCACGAGTATGCTTATTCTCCAGTCATCTGGAATACGCCTTTCTCTCCACACTGCAATTAGTACCCTCAGGAGCCATTTCTCCCCTAGCTCACCCAGCATCTTTATCATATCTGCTGTGACCTCATCTGAGCCTGCTGCTTTCCCTGACTTCATTTTCCTTAGTGCTGCTCTTACTTCTTCTAAGCTGGGCTCCTCTTCTACTCTCATTGTAGGCTGTTTCTGGGGCAGTACCGCTTCTGAGGGGTTTTCTTCATTCAGAAGCTGCTGGAAATACTCCTTCCATCTGCCTTTGATGTCTTGTGGGCTGGTAAACAGGTTGTTGCTGGAATCCCTTATAAAGGTTGTCTGACTATCTTCTTTATCTTTCTGTCTTTGCCTTGCAACCTGGTATAGTTTCTTTGTGCCCCTTACTGAATCACTTTCCAGAAGTTGATAGAGTGCCTCTGATGCCCTATTCTTTGCTATTGCAACTTCTTTCTTAGTTTCTTTGTTAGCCAACCAGTAGTCCTTCCTAGCTTGGTCAGTCTTTTCAATCTCCCACTTCCTCCTGCACTCCTTCTTTCTTTTGATTACTTCCTGCACTTCTGCATTCCACCACCAGCTTTCTTTATGTACCTTATTTCCATACCTGGCTTGGCCACATACCTTTTCTGTAGTCCTAACACATGCTGTTTTTAGGCGCTGCCACTCTTCTTCAACTCCACCTATTTCCTCCTCTTCTTGGGGTGCTAGAGCCCTGAGTAATTCCTTGAACTGCTGCACTTTCTCTCCAGTCAACTTCCAGGTCTTCAGCCTGGTCTCTGTTGACCTTAGAGCCTTCTCTGACCACTGCTTGCAGCTGATTGTGGCAAGTACTGGTTTATGCTGTGAACTGACTGTTTCACTGGGGATGACTTTGCAATCATGGATTCTGCCTCAGTGCCTTTTCCTTACTAGGAGGAAGTCTACCTGAGTTGCATGTTGGCTACTCTTGTATGTGATATTGTGACTGTGTCTCTTTCTGAACCATGTGTTGGCTACTATCAAGCCATTTGCCAGACAGAAGTCTAGAATAGCTTCTCCTTCTTTATTCCTATTGCTCCACCCATGTGGACCCAGGCAGTCCTCATATCCTGTTCTGTCTGTCCCGATATGTGCATTTAAGTCACCCATTATCAACTCCAATTCATGTTGTCCTGCTTTATCTAGTAGGTCCTGCAACTGCTGTCTGAATGCACTCTTTTCCTCACTATCACAACCCTGCTGTGGGGCATAGGCTGAGATTATGAATACTGTCCTATCATTACACTGGAGTCTGATTGCCATGAGTCTGTCATTAATTCTGATGATATCCCTCACTGACTTCTGAAGCCTCTATATCTATAAATGTACATACTTATATTTGCATAGCTACACATCACACATACATGCATATAAGTAGTTGTCAAGTATGTGTCCATTTCATAAATATGTATACTTGCAAACGTATACATATGCCTCTCAAAACATATGAATAGTAACAAGTACTATACATATGTACACCATCCAACTGTCACATTTGTTGCCAGTACTGTGGACTGGCTGTAGTAAAGTCATATATCCTAATTACCATCCATACAGAATGTATGAAGGATGGTTTAGTGGCAAAACCAGTGACTATGGTGTTCCTGTTCCCGGGTCCAAGCCATGCAAGGGCTAATTTTATATGATGTCCACAATAATGGCAGTCAGATATAGGGTGATTAAGGCACTTTAAAGCAGACATAAGTGGGTATGCGCAACGGTAAGTAGCAGTCATTCAACAGTATGGGAAATGTAAATAAGCATATATATATATATATATATCCATGAAGAATGAACATGGTCACAATAAAGCAGTCATAACGAATGTGAAGGGAAACAGCAGCAGAACTCCCCGTAATATTTAATGCTGTCATATCAAGTTGCCCAGAGGTGAGCAAACCTCCTGCATCTCCAACCACAGGTAGGATGCTAAAAGTGGAACTAACTACGTCCACGTGCTAAGTCTGACTTTCAAACAGGTACAGGGCAGTCCCAGTCACCAGCTGGACAAACCAAAAAAAAAGAAGACTAATTGAACACCCTGACCATTATATTAACGTATGTCCCAGGGCTATAAACTTGGGACGTCTGAATGTACTTGGAGTGAGCCAAAATACGGGATGTGTCTAGAGCAGTAGGGAATGGCGCATGAGTACTAGTGTGGTTTTCCCAAGAGGAAAATGGATGCCTGCTGTGTTAGTGAAGTGTTGAGGTGTGAGTTCAGGTAACTATGAATCATGGGTATACATACAAATGAAGTAGAACACCAATAGTGTAGTGGTTAGAACATCCGCCTATCAAGCAGACATTGCCGGTTCGACTGCAGCATACGCCATTTATGACGCGTAATCTGTATACGAGCATATTTTGTTAATTTTATGCTGTATAACGATATAATACCATTGAAATATGAACTGGGGTGACGTGTCACAGTAAGAATGAAGAAGGTTTTTGCGTGACATGAACCGGCGGTTAAACAGAAAAATGCAGCTGAAAAGTGTTGTACTCACCCTTTGTCGAACGGCCCTTGTTCTGCCCAACAACACAATAAACTGCATCGGCCAGGCCCGACGGCAGGACCCTACACATCACAATCAATGTGAATTACCACTAGGCCACGGCAGTTATACCTAACTTTGATGTTATCACAAACATAGAAGACAGCACAATCATTCAACAGTATAATCAAAGTAATTAAATCATACAGATGTATATGCATGCGTACGTATGTACACACACACACACACACACACACACACACACACACACACACACATATATATATATATATATATATATATATATATATAGGGTTATCACCTGTCCCACTTTGCAAGGGACAGTCCTTCTTTGGACAGTTGTGTCCTGTAAAAATATTGTAAAATGGCAGATGTCCAGGGGCGGCCCATGCTATTGGACTGCCGGACTGCAGCCCCCTCAACTGAAACTAAAAAAATAAAAATAAAAACAAATAAATAAAAAAGAAAAAAAAGTTTAAAAATTCACAGACTTCCCACATGCGCAGTAGTCTCTGCGCATGCTCTAGGCATTGGATTTATGGAGAAAGGACATTGAAGTTATGGTGATTTACTTGTGAGGGGGTGTGTGTGTGTGTGTGAAAATGCCCCAGGTGCAATATACTGGTGGTTAGACTCATGGTGGTGTGGTAGGGAATACCTCAGGCTTGAACCCTGTACCCTGTATGCAGGTGTTAAAGACTTGAGTTCCCTACCCACCACCATTTGTAAAAAATATGCAGATTTTTTGCCTCATATTTGATCTGATCTGTTCCTCATAATATCTGTGGTTTGTAAATGCTGCAATGCTTGATATTTGATGGTGCAGTAGTAGCATTGTTGCCTCATAGCTGCAGGTTCTCAGGTTTGATTCTTGGCTGGGGTTCCTTCTTTGTGGGGTCTGTATCTTCTCCCTGTGTTTGTGTGGGTTTGCTTTTATTTGATGGTGCAGTGGTAGCATTGTTGCCTCACAGCTGCAGGTTCTCAGGTTTGATTCTTGGCTGGGGTTCCTTCTTTGTGGGGTCTGTATCTTCTCCCTGTGTTTGTGTGGGTTTGCTTTTGTGTCCTCCCATGTTACAAAGACATGTCTGCATTATTTCTTCCTGGGCCACTGCTGAAAATTGTTTTTTTGCTCCAAGTCAGACTGTCCTGATTAACAAATGTTAAATAAAATTGACAGGCATTTGAATTTCAGACTTCAGGTTTCTGAATGTTTAATTCCTTACGTATTTGATGGTGCAGTGGCAGTATTGTTGCCTCACAGCTATAGGATTTGTGGTTTGATTCTTGGCTGGGGTGCCTTCTGTGTGGAGTCTGCATCTTGTTTCTGTGGATTTGCTCTGGTGTCCTGCCATTTTACAAAGACATGTGTCTACAGTATTTCTCCCTGGACTACAGTATTTCTCCCTGGACCTCTGCTGGAAAATGTTTTTGCTCCATCAGAAGTAAAATTGACAGGCATTTGAATTTCAGACTTCATAGTCTTCAGAAAATACATAGTAAAACAACTTTTTATTCTAGCAATAAATATATAGTAACACAGCCTTTTATTATAGCAATTTTTTTAAAGTTTATAAGATGACTATTTGAAAATTGTCCTTATTTTGGGACTGTAATACCGTTAGTGGCTTTGTCCAGGTTTTTTTGTGCTAAGGTTGACAGCTATGGCAAGAACTGAATTCACTGAATATGTTTGAGGGCTGTATTCCCTCATTACTGGGTTTGTCCATGTGTTTTGTGCTAAGAGGTTGACAGCTACGGTGAGAACTGAATTCATTAAATGATAGCCATTTAAGTTTCAGTCTTCCTCTCTTTCACAAAGCAGCTGATTTGGCATAGTGGTATGTTGTTCTGACTCTTTTTTGCACAGGGACCTTGGCAGTAAAATGAATGGTGGTAACACAACATTTTATTCTAGCAGCTTTCCAAGATTATACAAGCAATGTTTAATGTGTCCCTGGTTTTTGCCCTTTTGACCCACCCCAATAAATTTGGCTTTTTCCAGACTTCTTGTGCTGCGAAGTTGAGACGCACTTGAGTATTGAGTAGATTTTACAAGGAGCTGAGAGCTGCAGGGGAAGAGAAGTTTAGTGCTGATTATGCTAAATCAGCTCACATTGCTAATAGCACAACTTGCTTTTGATGCAGATGGTTGCTGGTTCTACTCCAATAAGGGGTGAATGCTGCAGTACTGAAAGTTAAGATACTAACTATGAGCCTGTTATCAGTTTGCCATCCATTTCCTATTGCAATATTACTAGCTTATTTTTAATGTAATTTAGGCAATTTATTCCTCAGGGGCATCAGACACTTTATTTTTCGATGAAACCATGAAATATAAAGGTGATTGCTAGCAGCAACCTCTTCATTACAGATTTATTTAACGTGGAATTATTTAGATGACTTTTTTACTACTTCAGAGATTGTGCATATCTACTGATAATGGTGGACTGTAGAATTGTGCATATTTACTGATAATAGTGGACTGTAGAAGTTTGAGTAGACTTTTATGATGGAAATGTTCTGAATTGGGCAGTTTTGTTTCGTTTACTGGAAAAATGTTCAAAGCAATAGGAAGGTGTATCAAAGAGCACATGTATGTTTCATATGCAAGGGGCCTATGATTTGAAAACAGCCCAGAATTAATTTTTATCTGCCACGGGTAAAATGTATTTTCTTTGAATGTGGGTTTTAATGTTGTTTCAATGAATGTGAGTTTCAAGGGCAGAGAAGTTTTAATGCCAAGTTTGTTTAGCAGATGTCTTAGTGTTTCTGCTGTAAAATTCAAAATAAAACTTTCAGTTCAAATCATCATAGAAGTAAATCAGTATGCACATTAGTGTTTATGGTAAATGGAGTGAAATAGCAAAGTAATGAATCATTGGAATGGCTGCAGGGGGAGGCTCCATTCGACCATGGTTTTGTGAGGGGGAAGGGTGGCAAACTTAGACAGTCCCAGCTGAACTATACCTCCCAACTGTCCAGATTTTCGAAGAATGAATAGGTTTTTTGCTTCTTATTTTTGGTTTGTTCCTCATAAAATTTGTGGTTTTCTGGCAAATCATTTAGGAATTAAGTCACTAAATAATGACACACTAGTTTCATACTTCATAACCTTCAGGAAAAATGCATGCTAAAGTAAGACCTGTTCTATCAACTGTCCCAGTTTATACAAGAGCAATTTTTAGTACTGTTTATATGTTCCCCCAATATATTTGGCCTTGTCCAGATTTATTGCATTAACAGGTTGAGAGGTACATGCAAATTGCTTTATAGAATTAGGCATAGCCAAACCTCTCAAATGTCCCTGAATTTGGCTCAAAATGTTGCTCTTCCCCTAATAATCCCTCTACAAAATAGCAATTTTGGAAGAAAACATGGAGGGTTTACAATTAAGAAATAACTGTAATAATCAGAGTTATAGATTACTTTTATTTCAGAAATGCATGTAGACTCTTTTATTTTGTCAGCTGCTCAAGTTAGCAGTACTAATATTAAAAAAGTGTCCCTTCTTTGACAGGTTCTCAGCTGTATTGTGTGGCTATTTTATATTGTTGCATCACATTTTTGGTCCATTTTTCATAAAATTGTGTTTTTTTGGCAAATTAGTGGTAAATCATTAAAGACTGAAGTTAGAAAATAATGACAGGCATTTGAGTTTCAGATTTCATATCCTTCAGAAAATTCATACTAATGCAAGACCTACTATTCTATTATCTTTCTAAGTTTATAAGAGCAATATTTAAAAATTGTCCTTATTTTTGGGCCTTTGTCCCACTTCTATGTATAGCTTTGCCCAGATTTCTTGCTCTGAGGGTGAGAGGTATGACAAATGTGTTAGGGCCATCACCGTCAGCCAGAGACATTTCAAATTGTGACATACGTGTTGCACCCCACTCCCCCATGTAGTGACTCTGGATGTGTCCAGGCAAGGCAAGGAGTAGTTATGCAGTGTAAATGTGCAGAGAATCCCACTCATCTAAGGTAGACACAAGTACTACAGTGGCTATTCATCTGTTCTTGATTTTGCAGAATGGTCTGGTTTCTGTCATATTTTTGTACTGTTGATTTATGCTTATTACTCAAAGTGCCTGTTGCTCTGTGTTTTAAGTAGCAATGCTTTAATAACCATTATACCATGACCCCCCCAAAACGTGCACTCTGATTGGCCAGCGTGCCCGTTGTAAATCGAGTTATACTAATGGAAAAAGGTCCGTCGCCGGACTTTTTCCATTAGTATAACTCGCTTTCTAAACACTGTCTCGCTATGTTAAATGGGTTTAACATAGCGAAACAGCTTTAAAATAAGCAACGGAGATCTCCGTTGCTTATTTTAAACTGTCTCGCTATGTTAAACCCATTTAACATAGCGAGACAGTGTTTTAAAAAGCAACGGAGAAAGCAAGATCTCTGTTGCTTTTTTATGTCTCGCTATGTTAAATGAGTTTAACATAGCGAGACAGTTAAAATAAGCAACGGACATCTCCGTTGCTTATTTTAAACTGTCTCGCTATGTTAAACTCATTTAACATAGCAGACATAAAAAGCAACGGAGATCTTGCTTTCTCCGTTGCTTTTGCCCACAGCTCTGATGTACTGCGTAGGCGCGCAGTACATCAGAACTGCCGCGGATTCCAGACATCTGCGGAAGGGCAGTAAACAGGCATTATACTATGCCATTATTTAAGAAAAGTAATAGTTTCTTTTCTTAAATAATGTCATGGTATAATAGCAATAACCCACTTCTGGGTGTGGGTAATGCTAAATTTACCCACGGTTGCCTTTGTTTGGTCCCTCAGGCTTCGCCCTCGGGACCAAACCACGCCAACCGTGGGTAAATTTAGCATTACCCACACCCAGGCGTGGGTTATTGCTATAGTAAGTAAGCTTGTCTGAGATCATAACATGCAAGTAAGCTTTAATAAGCATACTGTTAAAGAATTGCCAACATTGAAGCCTTTCTGTTGTTGCCATGCAGAGAATACTTAACTAGATAATGTATAAGCATTGGATATTGAATTGCATATGACAGTATTTGTAGTAAAGGATAGGATTACATTATTTTAAGAAGCTCATTACACTTGTTGGAGACTTCTAGTGATCTCTGAGGGCTTTACCAGTAAACTAAACAGAATGCCATTCATGTGTAGTCCATAACCTGTACAGTAATAATTTAAGCAATGTATCTTGAGCTTGTTTCTTGTTTGCTTTTCATTTTTACTTTGATCGTGTTTTCCCCATGAAACAAGTAGATAGTTGTCAGGCAGCAGGTCTGTTTTGGATAAGAAACATTTTTACAAGTGGGGGAATCACAGAGATTGTTACTTTCAGCATGTTACTTGGTGCATTAATAAAGCTGAATATAAATTATAATTAGAACTGCAGTGCAAGGAGAAGTAGTTTGAGTTGAGTGCTGCTTGTTTTTCTTATACTTGATTTTGACTGGCATTCCCGTAATTTATTTAAAAAGTAATTTATTTTTTCATGCCTCACAACTTTTTTGTTTCCACCTAGATATTAAGTAAGCTGTCATGCAGCCAATGCATTTAAATATTTTTATTCTTTTACACTTCATTTGTCTTGATTGGACTCTCATAATGAGGGTTTGGCACCCAGGGCAGCATATTTAATTAAAGTTAGTTTTTGTGGTTTTGAGCATAGCTCCCCCCCTTTCTAGTTGGCTGCACCCCTTCCCATTGACCCCACCCATTCAGCTATCCCCTGCAGCCCCCTTTTGATTTGAAGTCACCAGCCGCCACTGCAGATGTCCTGAGATTTAATGACAAAATTATTTCCTATATTTATGTAATAGTTGCATAAAACAGTTATTCTGTATCTGAAACACCTAAATGTTATAAGAAACAGAATAAGCAACTAAAATGCTACAAGAATAAGCTGCTATTTAGGCAAAAAAATGAGGTCCTGTCCTTTGTACTGGCTGTGGGTATGTTTCGGCCTGCAAAATCTGACGTTTGTACCAAAAATGTCCCACTTTGGCCATTTGAAAAAAATTAGAAGTTATGTACTCACCATAACGTTCCATCTGAGTAGGTGTATTCATTTGTCTGCAACCTGTGGGTTATGGATCCGATATCGGATCCGAACCGGCATAGTTTCCAGCTATGGATCCAAGCTCTCAGCTCCTCCCCTCACCCATAATGCCCTGCTCTACCCTCATGACCTCAGATCGAGTTTGCCAAAGCAACAATACCCTCAAAAGGGTAACAAGTAATATGCAGGAAACTGAAAGGCCAGGGGATAGGAGGGCGGGATGGTTGCAGACAAATGAATACACCTACTCAGATGGAACGTTATGGTGAGTACATAACTTCTAAATCTGAAGTAGGATATTCATTTGTCTGCAACCTGTGGGACAGAGTCCCCAGCTACCTGAATCTTGGGCGCCATCATGGAAGGATATTCCGAGCACCAAGGAGCCAAAGGATGCTCTACCCCTAGATGCAAGATCCAACTTATAGTGAGAAATAAATGTATGAGATGAAGCCCACGTAGCTGCTGCACAAATATCATCTAGAGGAATCCTAGCCTTGAAGGCTGCTGAGGTAGATACTGACCGGGTTGAATGGGCATGAACACCCTCCGGCGGCCTTCCTGACGCTTGATAAGCCAATAAAATGCACTGTGAAATCCAGCGGGACAGAGAAACTTTGGAAATTGGCTTGCCCAAATTGAATTTTGCAAAGGAAATAAACAGCTGGTCGGATTGCCTATGACCAGCTGTCCTGTTGAGATAAAATCTTAGTTGCCTGTGAACATCTAGTGAGTGTAGCCTATATTCACCTTTGTTTTCATACTTAGGGAAGAAAACAGGGAGGTTAATGGATTGATTGATGTTTGCTTCAGAAGCGATTTTAGGAAGGAAGGACGGGTTGCTCGTGAGGGAGACACAGTCCGGATAAAAAACCAAGTAAGGAGGTTTAGCTGATAAACCCTGGAGTTCAGAAACTCTCTTGGCTGATGTAATGGCTACCAAAAGGCTGTCTTGTAAGACAAGAATTTGAGGTCCACTGTAGCCGCGGGCTCGAAAGGGGGAGCGGTCAAGGCCTGTAGGACCAAAGAAAGGTCCCAAGGAGGAACTGTTTGCTTTATAGGGGGCCTGAGAAGGAAAGTACCCTTAAGAAAAGTTTTGCACAATTTGGCTGACATAAGAGGATTAGACTCTTGACCAATGTGATAGTGAGAAATTGCCGCCAGTTGAACTTTGACTGTGGAACTGCTGGCACCATCATTAAAGAGAGAGGTTAAAAAATCAAGCACTACGGGGAGAGGAACCGTGAAGGGATCTAGGCCTTGCCGCCGCCCACACAGAGAAACGTTTCCATTTGCTTCGTAAACCTTTCTAGTGGATGGTTTATGAGCCGCCACCAAAATAGCCTTTACCGTGAAGAAATACCGAGTCCTTATCAAGAGTGGAACTGGAGCAGCCAAGCGGTCAGCTTCAGGCTGTCCAGGTTCGGAGGAGGAATGCAGGATGGATGGGATATCAGATCCGAATAGGATCTAGAATCCAAGGAGGATTCACCGAGTGAGACCTTAGGAAGGGGAACCAGATCTGTCGAGGCCAGAACGGAGCAATGAGAATCATTCTGCAACCCACCCGAGAGGCTTTCTGAAGAACTTGCAGCATCAGAGGCAAGGGTGGATAGGCATACAGAAGACCGGGCGCCAAGCATGCACCAGAGCGTCTCTTGGGGTACCTCCGAGGAGGTATCAGAGCGAAAAAACTGTCGACTTGGTGTTTGAGGGAGAAGCAAAAGATCGCATGAAGGGTTCCCCACCGTGCGAATATGCTCCGCTACTTGACAATTGAGAGACCACTGTAAGGGGTCAGAATGGTGCGACTGAGCTTGTCCGCTAGGATGTTGGACCGACCCGGAATGTGCGCTATGAGAAAGCGATTGGTGGAGATTGCCCATTCCCAAACTCTCATGGCCTCTCGACAAAGAGGGTAAGACCTTGTTCCCCTTGCTTGTTGATGTACCAGACAACAGACATATTGTCCGATTGAATCGCAATTGTTCCCAAGGGAAGAAAGTCCTGAAGTGCTAGCAACGCTAAGAGCACTGCTCTCATCTCTAGAACATTGATATGCAGAAAGGTCTCTGAATCGCTCCACGTGCCTTGGACTGTCCGCCCGCAAAGTGCCCCCACCCGAGGCGGAGGCATCCGTGGTCACCGTGGCGAGAGGGGAGAAGCACAAAATGGGCGACCCTCGTGGAGATCCGGGAGTGGAGCCACCACAAGAGGGACCGCTTGCGAGCCTTGCTGATCGCTATGGGATGGTGCATGTAGAGAGCAAGCTATGACCACTGTACTAAGAGTGTCCACTGTAGAATGCATATTGAGCCTGGCAAGAGGAAGAAGTGCTATCGACGAAGCCATGGACCCTAGAGCCCTCAGGACCAACTCCGCTGGAACAGAACATGAATGGAGAATGGCCCGCACCTGGAGCTGCAGATTTAGAACTCTGTCCGCAGTGAGGAAGGCTCGTAAACTCCTTGTGTCTAGTCTGGCCCCTATGAAATCTAAGAGCTGAGTGGGTGCCAGGTTGGACTTGTTTGTATTTATTGTGATGCCCAGAAATGGAGCAAGATGGAGAAAGGAGTCTCGCCGAGAGAAGTAGATGCCTTGTTGGGGCGGTAAGGAGCCAGTCGTCCAGGTAGGGAAAGACCTGCACCCCTGAAGCCTCAGGTGGGCCGCTACCACTGCTAGTACTTTGGTAAACACCCTGGGGCTGTGGTGAGACCAAAGGGAAGGACCCGAACTGGTAGTGACTGGCTCCCAGCCGAAGCGGAGAAACCTCCTGAGCGTCTGTCCATTAGGATGTGGTAGTACGTCCTTGAGATCTATCGAGCACATCCAGTGGCCTTCTCCCAGAAGGGGGAGAATAGATTGTAGAGTGACCATTCGGAATTTTTCTTTGGGGACTGCCAGATTCAGGAGAGAGAGGTCTAGGATTGGTCTTAGTTCCCCCGTCTCTCTTGGCACTAAAAAGAACCTGGAGTAGAACCCTGATCCGATCTGGTCTGGGGGAACGGGCTGGATGGCTCTTTTCTCTAGCAGATGGCCAATTTCTGCCAAAGCGGCCTCCCTTTGACCGGGTGGTACGTCTGGGAGGGACTTCATCTTTGGAAGGTGAAGGAAAGGAATGCGATATCCCCTGGATATGATTTGGAGAACCCAGCGGTCCGATGTTATGGACTCCCATGCCGCCAGGTGCCCCGAAAAACGTCCCCTGACTGCCTCCAGAGTAGAGCAGTCGGGCAACCCCTCAGGGTTGCTGCTGGCCGTTCAGAGAAAGGTTCCCTGGACCCGTTTCTGGGAGCCCCTCTGCCTCTAGGGCGTCCTCCCTGTCCTCCTCTGCCACGGAAGGACTGGTTGTCCGGAGCAGGCTGGGACTGCTGCGACTTCCGGAACCACATCTTCTTCTGACCCTTTTGGTTCCTAGAATAGGGCCTCTGGGGTGCAGAGAAGCGGATTCCGACGGCAGACAGCGTCTTCCGTCCTTCTCGCTCTGGGTCAACGTCTCATGAACGGTCTTGCCAAACAGAGCAGAACCATCAAAGGCGTTCGCAAATGACGCCTTGAAGGGCTCAGAAAAACAGTGGCGGAGCCAGGCCTGACGTCTAGTGACCAGTCCTGTCCCGCAGCTCTAGCGGCCCGTAGCATGGGAGAGTAGCCGCATAGAAGTATTTGTGACTGACCTAAGAGTGGCCATTTTGGTGGAGTGCAGAGCTCTGTCCTCCTCAAATGGACTCAGGGGATGCAGCGACTCTTAATAAGGTCTCGCTGCATCCGAATAACATGTGCCAAATAGTTCAGCGCCCTTACGAAAGGTCGCCGAACTGAACATCCGCTTCCCCAAGCGGTCCATCATCCGAGACTCCTTGCTCGGTGGGTGGACTGAGGGACTCTCCTGAGCCAGTTCCCTCTTTGTGGCCGCCGCCATCAACATGGCATCTACAGGAGGCCCCTTACTCCAATGGGTCCTGTCAGAAGGCGGGCTAAGGATTTTATCAGGTCTTTTGGGAATTGGCTCCACGGTGTCCGGTTCCTTCCACGCCCTGGTGGTAATAAGGTCCACCAGGGGTCGGCAGGGGACACCCAAGAGGTAGACGGGCCCGCTTGAATGCCTCCAAGAACACGGACTCGTCCGAGGAAGACTTGGGGCAGACCACCCCCTGATACGGAGCATTTCCATGATGTCTCCGAAGGAGACATCCTCGGGGTGACCGTGGGGAGCCTTCCCTTCCTCCAAGTCCGTGTCTTCAGTGAGAGACTCAGGGAGTCAATGTGCCTCCTTTTACGTATGCGAGGAGCCTCCTCTGGGGGCTGTCAGAGGAGTCCTCGCAGCAGCAATTTGCTCCATGGGAGCAACTTGGGGCACAGAAACGGGCTGTCCCAGGGGCCGATGGTGGAAGCCTGGCCCAGTGCAGAGGGAGCGGGACGGCGAAGCAAGTGCCGGGGTCCGAGACCCTCAACAGAGCCCTCTCCACTACATCAAAAGCCGAGGGAGCCGACCTCGACCAAAGGATCCGACAATCGGCTCCCCTCGGATCCGAAGAGTGGATCGGAGCCGGCGCCAGCACTCGGATCCGAAGGACAGTGCGCTCCGACACAGACGGCGCCGGGAGCACTGATCCCCGGATCCGGCTCGGATCCAGGCTCCGAGATCGGGTCCGACGCACTCGAGGGCATGGTCGGATCCGGTACCAAGTACCATCGGCTCCGACCTCCCCGGCTCCGAAGCTGCTCGGCTCCAGTTGCTCGAACCCGGAAGCGGGTCGGAGAAGGAGCAATAGGCTTGAAAAGGGTGTTGAGCTCCCCGGAGGGGGAGGCAAGAGCACTCCCATCTGCATCTGGGCCTGGATGAACCTTCGCATCATCCGTCCAGATCAGCATCGAAAGGCTATGGGTAGATCTCGACGAGGCTACCGAGGTAGGCCTGGAATGCCTCCTCGATAGCCTCGACGGAGATCGGTCTCCTCCTCCTCAGGACCCGTGAGAAGCACACAGGTGACCGGAGCCGAAGGAGGAGACCGCACAAGGAGCCGGGGAGAAGCCGCTGGCTGGCGGGGCCAAACAGAGGTCTCGCCCGCAGTGGTGCTTCTCCTCCGTCCTTTTAGATGCATCCCTCTCCTGTCCTGAAGCGGGAGTTTGAGTCCCAGGAGCAGGAGGGGTGCTACAGGGGGAACAGCTGCAGCCGCAGGAGTCCCGGCGAGCGGGGTCGGAGCCGAGTCCGGCGGTAAAAGACCCGCCAAGACCAGCTTGGACCTCCGCTCCCTCAGTGCCCTGGGGTTGAACCCTGCACAAATGGAACAACCAGATGTGAGGTGTTCAACCCCAAGACACTTAACACACCGAGTGTGGCCATCAGCCGGTGAGAGCTTATGGCCACACTCGGAGCATTTAGAGAAAATTGACTTAGGCTGATCAGCCATAGTCAAAAGCTAACCAAAAGTTACAAAAGTAACTTAAAACAATAAAACAATAAAGAAGCACACAGGCCTCACACACACTCTACGTACCAGCGAGGGGAGGGGATAAAATATACTACTGAAAATTAAATTAAACTAAAAACAGTCAATAATAATAGGAAACCTACAACTTTCACACAAAAAAGTTTAAAGAAAGCAAAAATATTCTATTCTTGTACAAGAAAAAATCCACTTAGCTGAGAGCTATGAGAACCACATCCAGTTACCAGCGCGGCAAACAAGATCTGAGGTCATGAGGGTAGAGCAGGGCATTATGGGTGAGGGGAGGAGCTGAGAGCTTGGATCCATAGCTGGAAACTATGCCGGTTCGGATCCGATATCGGATCCATAACCCACAGGTTGCAGACAAATGAATATCCTACTTCAGATTATATATATATATATATATATATATATATATATATATATATATATATATATATATATATATATATACAGAATGAACATGGGCACAAGAAAGCATTCATAACAAATGCGAAGGAAAACAGCAGGGGAACATCTGTATTATCTAGTGCTGACATATCAAGCTGGCCAGAGGTGGCCAAAATCCCTGCGTCACTAACCACAGGTAGGATGCTAACAGTGGGAGTAACCTTGTCCACGTGCTAAATCTGAATTTCAAATGGGTACAGGGCAGTCCCGGTCCCCAGTCAGACAAGCCTAAACCCAGATGACCACATGAACACCCTGACAATCAAACACATGTATATGCCAGGACTATAGGCTTGGGAGGTTTAAATATACTTTGAGTGAGTCAACATGCAGCACGGATCCAGAGCAGTAGAGAATGGCACATGTGTAGTAGTGCAGTTTTCCCAACAGGAAAATGGATGCCTGCTGTGTTAGTGAAGTGTTGAGGCGTGTGTTTGGATAACTATGAACCATGGGTATACATATAAATGAAGCATAACACCAATAGTGTAGTGGTTAGAGCATCCGCCTAACGAACAGGCATTCACGGTTCAGGTTCGACTATAGCACATATCATTTTCCTTGTGGAATGAATGTCGTTTTGCTGTAAAACCGACATTAAAACATGTAAAAGTGAACGTGAGTATCGCATGGGACTATTAACCAGATCCCTTCAATCATAGTGGTACTGTCATAATGAATAAGGCACAAGTAAGCACAAATAAATGGCAGTAAACATATGTAACACACAGTAAGCATATGCGAGTGCACTTGCGCAGGTGTAAGCAGCGCCCAGTATAGGAAATGTATATACGTATGTACAGATGTAATATATATACATATATATAACTATATCTATCTATCTATCTATATATATATATATATATATATATATATATATATATATACATATATCTATATCTATATATATATATATATACACATATATATATATATATATATATATATATACATATATATATATATATATATATATATATATATATATATATATATATATATATATATATATATATATATATATATATATATATATATATATATATATATATATATATATATATATATATATATATATATATATATATATATATATATATATATATATATATATATATATATATATATATATATATATATATATATATATATGAAGAATGAACGTCATAACAATAAAGCATAGACAAGGGATGTGAAGGGAATCAAAAGCAACTATGGTATTATATAGTGTTGTCAACGTATGTCATAAAAAGCTGCCCAGGGGTGACCTATAGGTTCCTGACCCAGAGACTCCCCAGACTCTGAAATAGATTGCCTATACATGTCAAGCAGAGTGCCTCTTTGGCCTTCTTCAAAAGGAACCTTGACAATTGGATGGGAGAAAGGAATTTCACCCTGGGGATCACATCAGTTGCCCTGCTAGACAGGGGTCCAGAGAAGTAAATAGTGTAGGAATAAATAGCCAGGGAATTGTTATGGCTAGGCTTATATAGGCCCTAGGGCTGATAGCCTAGTACCAACCTATGAACCTATGAAGCAGAGCACTGCTACTCACACCACAGGCAGGGTTTTACCAGTGGGAGTAACATTGTTGAATTGCTAAGTCTACTTTACACACAGAAAGTAGTCAATGCTGGGACTACCAAAAATTGTAAAGCACAAATGGCCGTAATCTATAACCCTAGCAAGGGCAGGTATGTTCAAAGATTAAATGGCAGGAGAGCCCGTGAATACACGAGGCGGGACAACATATGTGTAGGCAGGAGCGGCCTTATGTCAACTGGTGCCCTAGGCAAAAGAGGTCCATCATAGCACCCCCACCACACCACCCAGTGCCTCCATCCTGGTCTACCTAC